>NC_134082.1:57933465-58243465 GCF_000715075.1 Nicotiana tabacum | reverse complement strand
CTCCAGCTCTTAAATCAAAGAACAAATAGTTCCAAGGTATTCTTCTGACCAAATAAAGAAAAAGAACAGATCCCTCGAAAACGGTTTGATATTATAAATCCTCGTATAGAAATGGCAATGGAGCGGGTGGGGCGAGTTTAAGCTTATGCAGCAGGGTGGGTTTAGGCTTATGCGGGTGTGGGGCGGTAGCGGAGGGGGTGCAAACATTTTTTAAAAATTTAATGCGATTGCGGGGTAGGTTGAAATATTCGCGGGTTAAGATTGAACTCGCCCCACAACCGTCCCGCCCCATTGCCATCTCTATGACCTAGGAAAGAGTTAAGAACCCTTAGCTTTTGACGGGTAACGTTCATTAAAAGATATTTCGAATATGAGGTGCTATTGGTTCCTTCATCTACAACCTTAGTTTATACTATCAAACATTACCTAGATGCTTGCATTTTAAGCATAAATTTTCTGCGTGGTTGATATCAAGATGAGGGCCGCACATAACCTTCTCATTCCTTGTAAGTATAAATTGCCACATTGTCAAAGGAATATAATTGGAGAATTTTAGTAGATCAATTGCTTGGCTATTTAAATTTTTACTTTGTTGGTGAGGGTTTTATTTCCTACCCTGCAATCCCTTTCCCCATTTCCTCTTTCCTTACCCTTTACTTCTCTTTTTTTATTTTAAAAAAGGAATACAACTGCAATAAAATGATATTTATGTGATTTATCGCATAATGGTGCAATGTACATTTTCCTTGTAATAATTGCTTTTTTTTTTTGTTTACAAATTTAAACGTATGAATAAATCCATATTATTTTTCTTACAAGGTTTTCTTGATCTATCAAGGCATCTCGAACATAAAATTAACAAAATTTATGATAACACTGCACTATTAATATAAATAAATACACGGATCGGTTTGAGTTGTGTTGGGCACTGTCCTAAGAAATTACTTCAGTAGTGTGAAATGTCTCTCCAGAATTAAATAAGTCTACCTCTATTTAGGAGGATACAGACATCAGCAAAAATATTAAATTACAAAACCAACTAGCTAATAGGAAAAGCAAATGAGAAAGGAAATAACTAATATTTAATATTGGACAAGTAAAGAAGGAGAGAGACGTGAAAGGAAACGAAAGAATTGTTGTTTCTGTTATATCAAATTGGCTGAATGGGAAGTCCTTTTCATAGGCAAAAAGCTTAAGGCTTTTCTTGCCATATGTCAAGTTTAATTGTCAAAAACTTGCATGCATCTTGCTAGCACATGCCATCAATTGCCACTATTTTATTATTTGAAGGACACATATTTGTCCAAAGAAACTTTGAAATACTGTCACATGCTTAAACCACGGATTGGATGGAGTATGTTTTTGTATAATGTGTATATACTCCAGTTGGCCGTGTCAGCGAGTTTCAAATCCCAGATGATTATATACAAAAATTAAATGATGTACATAAATCTGGAACTTACCTTGTTATAACTTATTCTTCAAGAATCAATATTGCCCCCTACACTTTGGCGCATCTATTTTCTTGTCTAGAGAAGGAATCAGGAGCAGATCCACGGTGTAAATCGTAGTTTACGTGAACTCGTGATCCTCCGACGATATCAAATATATTATGCACATAATTTGTCCAAAGTGTTAGGACGGAAAAATTCAGGTATCATGCGGAATCTAGCAAAGCAAACCTTGAATGGCGATAAATCATATAACAAAGAGAAATATACCAAAAGAGACACAAACATATAACGTGGTTCGGTCAACTGACCTACGTCAGTCCAAATCTTTTCCTACAAGATAAAGGACTAACCAAATATGAAAGAATTATATTTTCCTTCTAGGAAAAGAAAAACCTAATTATGGTAAATATGTTGTCCTTTCCTTCATGAAATAAAAAAAACAATTATAGTAAGAAACTCTGAACAAACACCTAACATAAAGTACTTATTATTACTTGAGTGGTTTATTGGTTTCGGCCCCTTATTCCTTGCTAACTTAACATGGGACCGAATCCTATCAAAATTTCTGCTGTAACTTTTTCTTAGTCTTTCTTTTCATTTTTTTTTAAAGCAACGCATCCTTTTATTTTAGTTCTCCTTAATTCTTCCTTTTCTTTTCCTTCTTTCTTTGAGTCAATGCATCCTCTTTCCTTAATGGTGCTATTAAGGATCATTTTCAAAGCTAAACTCATGATATATTTTTGTGATAATAAAATTAACTTTTTTTTGTTCATAAGTTATTGTGGCGGGGAAGTGTGGAAACACTATAGATCCTCCTAACTTGGGAGGGGTTAAAAAAGATATATATATATATATATATATATATATATATATATATATATATATATATATATATATATATATATATATATACTACAATTTCAGCTTATAAGGTACCATTCAGTGGTCTAGAAACCACAATAAATGTAATCAAAGAATGAATGCAGGTTTTGATGATTAACAGGATAGGTTTTGTGAAATGGCATTAATACAACTCGAATACCTGAATCACAAAATGCTGTCGCTGGTAACAGAACTTCAAAGTATCCAATATATCACAGAAATAGTTAGTGTTAAACAAACTAAACCGGCTAAAACTCTTCAGCAGGGAAAATTTAGAGAGAAGAGCATGATGGATGGAATAAATATCCAGGGCACTCCCTCAGTTCCCTGTAGGATTCAAGTTCCATGATAGATAAGCTGGATCACCGAAAGGCCTGCATGCTCACAATTCCAGAATAAACATCAATGATATACTTAATGGTGCATGTGCGCGCACATGTAAATCTAAACAACAACGATGCCTCAATCCCAAAATAGTTGGGATCTCACTCCATGTAAATCAATTTTAAATAATGGGAGCGCACAACACACACCAATACATATTAGAACGGTTATCAACTTCAATGTTGCCAACATATTTCATTTACCTCAAAAACAAACAAAAGGCACCATCAACAAACACAAAACCAAGACTCACATTTTCGAAGAAGCTTTTTGAAAGTTGTTTCAAGAACCGCGTCCCAATTGCTAACTCGTTTACAAATTTGAAGGATTCTGAATTCTATCAGATTGAAGTGCTAGCATAAATCTTGACATGATAGGTAAAAGGTTTTCCTCAGTACAAATGTGTGTTTTGACCGTATATTCTCAAGATTAGAGTGTTTTTTCGTAACTTATAGTGAGGTTGCATTAAATGGGAAGTATTAGAAAGATCTCATACATAATCTGCATGGAAGTATGAAAATCAACACTCTTGTGTGTCCATAAGACATGTTTGTGCCATGTTAAAGTGGTCCCTAATTATGAGAAAAAGATAATAATCCAATTAAGTCTATAAACTGAAAATAACAGCTTCCAGTTTTCATTAGGGGTGGGCATTGGTCTATTCGGTTTTGTAGAAGTTCGGTTCTTTTTTTTCGGTTTTTGATTTGCAATTTTAATAACCAAAACCAAACCAAAGTATTTTCGGTGCGGTGCGATTATTTTCGGTTTGATTCGGTTTTAGACTTGTCAAATTGGACTTCTTAACCGTAACCGAAAAACTGAAATACTAAAACCGAACACCAAGCTTTTAAATAATATACACCGCAAACCGACTGAATAACTGAACAAACTAAACCGAATAAACTGAAATTATCGATTCGGCCGGTATTATGTCCATCCCTAGTTTCCATCCCCCTGTTTATTCACATGATCATGTTATTGGGCTAAAACAACCCAAAAATACTCTTAACATGATGTGATATTGTCCGTTTTGGGCCAAGCCCGCGCGGTATAACCCCTCCCCCCTCAAAGCCCTCATACCATTATGAGTATCAAATTCCTTATAACTAGATCATTTTTCTTTTCTATTTTCCATGTGATACTTTGTTCAGATACACTCAACACATGTCATTTTGTGTTGGTATCTTTAAATAAAACAGACTCTCTTGGTTTTGCTATTTGTATTTCGTCAAAATTTTGAAGGCATATGGAAAGGAATTTAACTACTAGCTTGCATTGTATCAACTGCAGAAGGAATTTCCATATTCACATGTTCTTTGACTCGATTGTCACTGCTAATTTCAGCTTTTCTTAAAAGGAGAGAAACGGAAACAAACAGCAGGACTTGGGAGAAGGGAAAAGCAAGATCATAAAATATTTTTTACTTAAAATTCACAACTTAAATGCAATAAAATTAACATTACCCCAGATCTCATCTGAAATATATTAAGTGTGCACCTGTGTGCGATATGTGATTATTAAGACATGATGAAAATGAGATTTGTAGACTTTAGACTTTAGTCCTTCCGGAGCTCGGGTGATTCTTATTCGCAACATAAAGTGTTTTTGATCTTTTATAGTGCTTCAACAATTCAGAAATCATAAGCACGTTAACCAGCAAAGCTATGATATGATGCATTGCAGATACGTATAAATATATATTTGGATTCAGGAATCAAAAATAGAAGACAGTAGGCACTTTCTTACCTTGGTTTAATGACATACATAAGTATGAAAGTTATTGCCACGAATAAGCAAATTCCACCAACGGCCAGATATGCAATGCCTAGGAAATTATTCCTTCCACCAATCCATGTTGTGGTTGAAAGAACCAGCGACTTCTTACCCCCAAAAGTATATGTGTTATAATGGTTTTGTATTACTACAGTAATCTTCTCATTAGCTTCAAGATCATACTCCACCTTCCCGTATAACTTTCTGAATAATGGCAATGCTGCAGTTCGCATCCAAATTTGAAGATCCTCTTGCTCACTCAACTGCATGTAAAATCCCCAAAATGACTAAGATAGAGATGAAATGAGAAAAAGGAAAAATAACACTAAGATGAAAAGTGAGTATTCACTAACAGGTATGCTCTCATTAAGTTTTCCACCCCCAATTAAACCTCCTTTCTGGAAATTCTTAGGGTAAACATTTGACCCAAATTTGTGCTTTCTATCACTTGGCCATGAAATGTTCTTCCTATTGATTGGTAAAGGTATGCCCTTAATTGAAAACCCATATGTATCATTGAACAAACTCCAAGCAATAAGTCCACACGGGATCACAGGCTCATTTCCATTCATGTCTTCAGGAGCACAAGTCTTTTTCAAATCATCCTTATAATTTGGGTCGCGCAACTGCTCGTCATTTCTGCTTTTTACATATCTGTGAAAAACATATCAAGCTGTCAATACCACCTACGCGTATATCATTTACTGGAACAATGAAGTGATGCTCCTTCAAAATTGTCCACTTCGATACAATGAGTCTCTCTGTAATAAAGATCTCAAGCGAAAAATAATAATACTATAGAGTAAGAAGGGGAAAAAAGGCAATGTGTACAATGTCTTTCATAGTTAGGCTCGGTCTCATTAATTTGATTATTGTGAGATGAGAAAAAAAATATGGTACACTAAAAGAATATACTTTACCAACTTGCTTGGGAATGAGGCTTAGTTGTTGTTGTTTTAAAAGATTATACTTCAGTTGCATCAGAAGAGTTATTCATTTCAGGTACAGCGACAAACTTTTTCAATTGATTTTAAAGCATGGATTCATTTAAACCCATAACACATAACAGCTTTAACTTATATCGAACAAAATCTTGGACATACCGGCGATGATTCTGATAAAAGTTATCAAGCTGGTAATAAACATAGATAGGATGCTTCATTTTCTTAGGGACCTAAAAACATTCAGCAAACGAATTGTTAAGGACGAGGACAATATAATGTCAGAATTTGGAAACAGAGAAAAACTAACATATTTGGAACAGAGGACTAACTATCAAGTTTCTGATGCAAGTCTTGTTTGACTTATTATTTTGGATATGTGTAACCCTATCATGATATGCAAGTGCCGGTTTTGAATAATTTGTAGGGATGCAATCCTCATCATAACGGTCTACAATTTCCACCACCTGCATAAAAATGATATATATTATATGCCAAATACCGTTTGACTGTGAGAAACAAACTCGAGAAAACCATAAAGAGATGGATATTCGAGTACTTTTTCTGATGCAGACAATGAGGCAAGTCCTATAGGAATGAAGACGATGCCAAGGAAGATAAATGCCGTGACAACCTGAATGCAGAAGTATGATCAACAAGCCATTTTTAAAGCACAGATTTAAGGGAAACTTGTAACAAGAAGTTATGTTAACCATTCTGTGAATGCATACCCATTGTGGAGTTAAAATTGGCTTGCAAGCAGGAAGCTCTTGCTGAGTAAACCTTGAATCTATAGCACAAAAATATGCGTCTAAATTTGGTTAGTTTCTGTAAATTAAATTGAAAATATATAAAACACTGAAAACTAAGTCATTATGCTGGCATATACAGATATTACATCACTCAAGTTGCAAAAGGAGTATAAAAGCCATGGTTGGCTTATAATTAGGCTCCGGAAGGATTGTAAGTATCGTCACTGCTATGCATCATCAGAGAGGCAATGAACCAGTTATTTATAACACAGAATAAACATTCTCAATATCTAAGCCAAATCATAATCCCATTATTTAACCATCTACAAGATGAAAGACCAGGAATCGAAATAATGCAATGGTAAGAACTAATTCTTCGAGGGGTATGTAGCTATTAAGCAATGCACATAACACAATGTTAGTCAAAATGCACCTCACATTTTAGTTATGAAAACCTCGAAGTTGGACCAAATTCCTGGTGATCACATTTCACTTTTAAACATTGTCGACAATAAAATAGAAACTGCACATTCAGTAGAGGCGGAGCTAGAATTTGAAGTTTATGAGTTCTGAACTTGTCGTCAAACCCATAGCTCGGCAGAGTCACTGGGTTTGCAATTAAATATTTATACATATTTAGTAAATACAAATACAAGGGTTCATCAAAAGTTACTGGATTCATCCAAACCCGAAAAATACACTCCCTCCGCCCCTGACTCTCAGCAAACTACAAAGTGGAAATTTAGAAATATAATGATGTGATTCCAGAAACTAAGAAACTATTGATTCTGCCAACCTTTACATATTACTTTCTACTTCTTGCCAAAAGAACCCCAGAAAAGTTACATCCAATGCACATCTTCCAATGATGAAAATCCCCTTTTTACATAGTGAAGACTTAATCTAGACAGACTTGTTTTCATCTTAGGCATATTTAGAAACTCAATGAATAGCCTCCCCAAGTCAAAAAACACGCTACCCTCGGGTAGAGGTAAGGTCTGTGTACACACTACCCTCCCTAGACTCCACTTGTGGGACTATACTGGATCGTTGTTGTTGTTACAGTTAAGCTTTTAGGAACTTCATAATGCAAGTAGAAATACTTTAAAAGCATAAAGCAGTTAGTTGCATAACTGGAGTCTCCAACTGGAATGCAATTACCAACACCGGATAAACCAAGCACGTTAATCTCACCCATTTAACCATAGAGTTTAGGTTTTATGCACCGATTGTATATAACAAGTTTACACAATCAGGTTAATTTAAAAGTTAATTGCACGCAACTCTTTATTATAAGTATTGATTGGTAATTTAGAAGAAATGGTAAGTACTCTAACCTTTACAGAAAGTTTAAATCATACATATAACACAAAAGTTATTTATACCACTATTAGTATACATAACTTAAATCCCTAACAGTGTACTTAATTATTTTTGCAGTGCATTAATATCCCTCTGTTACAATTATTTCCAAAGTTAGTTAACCAAACAGGCTTCATTAAGAACAACTAATAAAACAACCTAAATACCCCATTATCAGATCGCTACATCTCAGCTATTCAGGGAGTAGATTGAATTGTCGCTACTTCTAGAATATGCTTAAACTATAAAAAAAAATATAAAAGAAGAAACAAAGAGATAACAAAGGAGAATACTATTTTCCTTTCCTTGTTTTCTACCAACAAAAATCGTTACACAAAGAAATGAATCTATAAATTTTGCGAAAAATCGAATCAATTCTAACGGAATTAAGCCATAAAGTCATGCATGTTTTTTGTTTTTAGAAAAATAAATAAATAACCGACCTTCAAAACATGCAGAGGTTCAGAAAAAACATCAAAAGACGAAATCGAAAATTAAGAAAAAGGGAAAAATTGAAAGAAAAGAAAAGAGAATTGAAGAAAGGAAGTATTACAGTCAGGTTTCCTGGATTTCTTTGAAGAAGATGAGGTTCCTTCGCCCATTGTTACGTCAAATCTATATCTATAGAGAATTAGAAAGGAAGTATTATTACTCTAAAATGGTGAATATTTTTGAGGAAGGAGAAAAAAAAGGGGGAAATGGGATCAGAATTTTCCTTTCTTCCCCCTTTATTTTCTGTTTGAGAAGGGAAAAAGTGGCATTAAGGTGGTTGCATGGCAAAAACTGGTACGTGATGGAACCTCCGAAAGTCACTGCCTTCCATCGCCCAACTCCCACGTACACCACACTACACCTAAAATATGGAAAATACTTATCAAGTATACATAAATTAACTTTATTAGGTAAAATATTAAAGTAATACTAATATATTGATTAAATGATAAATATGTATGCAAGACATTTTATATTTAAGTTTAATATAAATATGAGATGCGGATAAACTTTCACCCAAAAAACATAATACTCCATCCTTATTAACAATGAAGGATTCCGCATACGAGGGTTAAATTTTTTAATTTCAATCTTAATTTGAACTTTAGCAAAGTGTGATGGGTTTCGCCTTTAAAAGTTCTAAATTCCAGTAGAATATGTTGGACTTTTACCTTCAAAAGTCTTAAACTCCAACACTATATGCTAGGTTTTTACCTATTAAAGTTCTGCAACTCAGCATATTATGATGGGGTTTCACGTATAGGAGAATTTCAAACTCCATAAATCTTTTCTGAAGTTTGAAGAGCAACAATTTTTAGCACCGATTGTTGGAGTTTCTTATGTGTTTTAGTTAGGAACAAAAACGTCAATTTAATCGGATCAATAACTAATTTGCTAAAATATATTTTTAAAAAATGGTTAAACTCTAATAACCGCCCAAAAATGACTAACCCAGTTAATATTTTCGTTGCTATCGGATCAACTGAGAAATTGATCTAAGCGTCAGATTGTTGTCGAGCCCTTCATTTTCTAGGACACTTGTAGTCTCTTTGTCACAAAACAGATTTTCATCAAATAAATACACATGCTTTAACAAAAACGTCTTACATTAACAATTTTTTTTTAATTAATTTTTACGTGTGTGTACATGACTACTCCAATAAAGCAAAGTCTCGCCCGATTTCTTGCCTATATCAAACGACTTAAATTAGACATCCTAGTCGGATTTCTTTCCGTGTCAAATCCAAACTAAAAGTGGATCAGTGTTTTTTCCTTGATACGAAAGATGTTAATTCCTAAATCTCACCTTTTTAGTTTGTCAGCGTTCACACTGAAACTGAAAGTAAATTTTAATTTGATTATTCTCATTATTTTTCTAGGTGTTTAACCCAAAAATAGATTTCTCAGTCAAAATCAATATCTAGAAGAAATCAGGTTACTGATAATCAAGTTTTACTTCACTTTTCCAACAATTTGGGAGAATAGATCAACTGTGTATATAGGTTGGGTTGGTTCGGATTTTTGAATTACCAAACCAAACCAATTATATCGGGTTATTAAATCTAAGGACCAATCAAACCAAGAAAAGTCAGGTTTTTCAATCTCGATTTTTCTCGGGTTTTTTGGGTTTTCGGGGTTTTCGGTTTTTTTTCTTCATAAAGTCTTCATAGCACAAAATATAAAATTTGTGCTCCAAATATTTCTTTAATCATAGTAAAATAGAACTATATAAGGTGTTTTTCAATAAAATAACATAAATATAAGATGAGTCATGGCATTGTACTAAAATATTCAACAATTAAGATAATAAAATTGCATAAAATAAGTATTATTAATAAGCCATAATGAAAACAAACATATTTTAAAAATACTGATAAGTTGCTAAAATAAGTACGACTAATAAGTATTGTTATTTACATGACTAAAAACTAAAAGAAAAATAAGTTATGGTTTTTATCTAAATCACAGAAAAACTAAAAAATAAATATCCAACATTATTTTCATTCATAGTACAATTGAATTGAATGTCTTTTATTAATATTAGTATTAATTTGATATTGATTTAGGATTTATTTGAGTTACTAACATTTATGAATTATAAAACGTATTAGATCATCCAAAAATTATAAGTTCAAGCTTGAAATAATTTGTGAAAAGATAAAATTATGAAAAAGCTTAAGAAATATTCATAAACTACACTACAATAAATATTTTTATGTATTAAATATATTTAAAACGTCTATATATAATGTCGGGTTGGTTTAGTTTTGGTTTGACTTTTTTTAGTTAAAAATAAACCAAACCAAATATGGTCGGGTTTTTTTCCAATACCAAACCAAATCAAACTAAATCATAGTCGGATTTTTTTTCTCGATTTGACTCGGATTATCGGATTGGTGAGGTTTGTCGGTTTCATTTGTTATACCCCTAGATCAAGGAATGAAAATAATTGACAAAGAAAATATGAAATGAACTGATAATCACTACCAAAATTACGGCTTAGAGCGTTGAGAGTGAAGTAAAGAATAACTATATAAATTTCAATAATTGTCCCCTACTACAAATGAGATTTCAGTCCGTATATAGAAGTATACAATTATAACGGTTCCCTTACTTAATTCGGGCTCACTGATGGTATTAATTACCTTGATTATCTGTTATCATATACAATCGTAATGGAAATATTTATGATTAAACATGTAACTGCACCGATTTCTCTTCCTTATTTATGACAGGTTCATGTATCTTTCCTTCTTCACAACCTTTATTTATTTCGTTCTTGTTTCTCCTTTTACAACTATTAGGTCCGGATTTTTCCTCAGTGTAATCCTGTGAATGTTTCTCCCGTACCTTTTCCGCATTCTTTAACTCGTCTAATTAAAAATGTCACTTGTCATTACATCGATGTTCCACGTACCGTGCTCTATCATCCTGGTGATAGTCCACGTTTCATGTCTTTTTCCACCAATACAGATAGTCCCCCCCCCCCCACATACACACACACATATTTTGAATATTCGGAAAGTGGTAAGTTTTTGTGGCGGGAATTCCTTGCCGCCATTTCTCGAGTATCATTATGCCTCATTCAGAATCGATGTGACACATGTCACATTCATTTAATGTGCATGCCACATGGCTTCTCATGATTGGTTCAGCAGTTTCTCAGCACTTTTTATGGTTTTTTTCTGCGGGTGCGTCAGTCACGAAGTGACGGTTCCATTATGACACTTCATAATGATCAATTTTAACGACGGTTGTATCTCCTTATAAATACTTCATCTTTTTTTTTTTTGATTTCTTGAAACTTTCTTCCTTCTTCTCTAGGGAATTATGGAGGTTGAGCATTAAGGTTGTAGGTTAGGGGAAACTTGTGAATATTTCTACAGCACAATAGAGTGAGACTAGCCAGTTAGGAGTTAGACTAAGAATGTCATTGGTCGTCTATTGATGCAGGGCTTTACCTGCTAGTTTTACTATACCAACCATCTATTTTGTATTTCGTATTCTGTATTTCATATCTCTTATATTATTGTTATTTTATTATGCATTTTTATGGTACTAATATATCGGTTCCTGTTGCTTTTTTTGAGCCGAGGGTCTCCTGGAAACAGCCTCTCTACCCTTCGGGGTAGGGGTAAGGTCTGCGTACATATTACCCTCCCCATACCCCACTTGTGGGATTATACTGGGTCGTTATTGTTGTTGTTGTTGTTGTTTCTTCCTTCTTCTCTGTATCCATCATCTTAACCCTCATTCGTAGTTCTATACTTTTCCTCTATATTTTCTTGGTTAAACATGTCTTCTTCAACACCATACCCTCGAAAAGTTGTGATCATTGACGAGCTCGCTCCTTCTGCTGCTCCTACTAAGAGTAGGAGAGGTGGTAGACTCTACAGCCTTGGTTTGTTATCTACTCGTAGTTCTATTTCTCAAAGTAGTTCCGCCAGGCCATCTTCTTCTAGACCTAGGGCTCATTTGACCCCTAGATCTTCTTCTAAAAATAGGGGACCATAATGACCCAAGCGTGAGCCTACGGTTTTTGAGATTGTTCCTCAAGAGTTTTCTTTTGTATTAGATCGTGAGGCCATGAAGAATCAAGTTTCTTCTATAGCTTCCTTTAACCCTGCTGAATTTTACCCATGTTTAATCACTCCTGGTCTTCTTTCTTTAGTTCGACGAGAATGTAATTGGAAATCAGATATCTCAGTTTTAATTCCTGATGCTAATCAAAGAATCACCTCTTACCATGCAGGTTTTTCTTTCGTTTATACCTACCTTTTCACTTTAGGGTTTAAGCCTCCCATAGTGATCATCGAGTTTTGTCGCTATTTTAATGTTTACCTTGGCCAGATTGGTCCCATGTTTGCTTTTTCAACCCCGAAAAGAATTTAAAACTTTTTTCTAATGACTTTAGTATAAATCTCTCCAAAGTTGCTATCCTACCTGTTAATCTCTGCACTTTTTTCTTGCTCGTGAGTATATCTAGTATCTCCTCAATAGCTTTGATCTGTGCGGGATTTACTTCAATACCTCAGTTAGAAATAAGAAAACCCAAAAACTTACCTGAAGCTATTCCAAAAGCAATTTTTCTGGATTTAACTTCATATTGTACTTGCGGAGAATCTCAAAGGTATCTGACAAGTGTTGAAAATGATACCCTGCTTGTATTGACTTGACCAACATATCGTCTATGTAGACTTTCATGGTTTTTCCCAGATGTTCTTAGAATATTTTAGTCACCAATCTTTGATATATGGCTCCAGCATTTTTCAAGCCAAATGGTATGACTTTGTAACAATAAGTCTCCTTGTATGTGATAAGAGAAGTTTTCTCTTCATCTAGAGGGTCCATTTTTATTTGGTTATAACCTGAATATGCGTCTAAAAAACTTAAAAGTTCATGACCTACAGTAGAATCAATTAATTGATCTATATGTGGTAAAGGAAATGAATCTTTAGGACAAGCCTTACTTAAATCAGTATAGTCTATGCAAACTCGCCATTTTCCATTCTTTTTTAGAACCACAACAGTATTAGCTAACACGTCAGGGTGCTTTACCTCTCGTACTGAATCAATTTTTAAAAGCTTTTGTACATCATCTTGGATCACTTGATTTTTGAAAGACCTTCTTCATTTTCTTCTGCTTAACCGGTGGGTGTAAAGGATCCTCATTCAGCTTATGAGTCATTACCTCCGGTGGTATATATGTCATATCTGAGTGCGACCAAGCAAAGCAATCTATGTTAGCACGTAAAAATTCAATTACCTTACCTTTTATTTCTGGACTCAAATTTGCTCCGATGTAGATTTTTTTGTCCGGCCAGTGGACAAATAATATTATAGCTTCGAGCTCCTCGGTAGTTGTTTTAATATTTTCATTTTCTCTTGGCTCTTGAATCACATTAGGTCTTAAATCAACATCAGTCTGTCCATGTGTGTCTTCAGATGAGGTTTTTGCAATAGTGTCCTCAACTGAATTCTGTAATTGCTATTTTGCATCTACATCATTGGCTATCATGCTTGCGATCACCACTGAGTTGATACTTCTTGAAGCTTGTTGATCTCCACGGATTTGACGAATTCCCTATTGTGAAGAAAATTTGATAACTTGATGCAATGTGGAGGGGACATCGTCCATATCATGAATCCACTGTCTTCCCAGAATTATATTATAGGCCATGTCCGTGTCTATCACCTGGAACTTTGATCCTTGATGACCTCTTCTACAAATGTGGTAAGTACAACTTCCCTTTTTGTAATAACGCTTGAATTATCAAACCCGAACAAGGACCGTGCTTTTGGAATGACCTTATCATTATCTTGCATTTCATTCACCGCCCTCAGTAAAATAATGTTCACTGAGCTACATGGATCAATCTAAACTCGTTTTATGTTAGTATCATGTACAAGTAAAGATATTACCAGTGCATAGTTGTGATAAATCATCAAGCCATCTACATCCTCATCGTCGAATGTTATATTGTCGCTATCCAAAACTTGGCAAACTCGCTTTCCATGAGTAACTGTGATTTTTGATGTCTTTTTCGCGGTTGTTTATGTTACTCCATTGACCTCATTTCCTCCAATTATAACGTTGACTGTTCTTTTTCGTGATGGAGGTTTTGGGGACTCTTATTTGTTCTTCATGTATGATTGTCTCCCTTTCTCAATGAACAGATTAGTAAGATAACCCTACTTCAATAAATGCTCGACCTCTTCATGTAGAAGCCTACAATATGTTGTTCTATGACCATGATCATTATGAAATTCGCACCAGAAATCTGGATTTCTTTTGCTTGGATCTGATCTCATTTTTTTAGGCCATCGCACCTTATTCCTTATACCTCTTAAAACAACCAGTAACTCAAAGGTGCTGATGTTAAAGTTGTAATCTCCTATTCTTGCTTGTGTATTGGAATGCCATGTCGTTCCTTTTTGAACCTGGATGAAGAACTCGCGTCTTTTTGCCTTGGTCTTAAATCAAATCGTGCACTATCCTATTTAGATCGAGAGTCTCGCCCTACAGGTCCCATGTACGGCTCGTACCTATTTTTATCGAACCTCCTTTTTGATTCTGAACATATCGATCCTAGTCTTTCATCGGCTCTCAGTTGTGCAACCGTATCTTCTTCTATCTGCAACTTCGTACTGTACCTGTTGTACACATCGTTCCAAGTTGTTGCAGGAAATTCTCGCAAACTTTCTTTCAACCTTCTCGTGGCTTCTGAACTTTTCTCGTTCAAGTTGCTTGAGAATGACATAGGTGCCTAGTTATTAGGTACTCGATGCAACATCATCCTCTCCAGCTGGAATCTATCTACAAATTCCCTGAGCAATTATGTACTCCCTTGTTTAACCTTAAAGATATCTTCCATCCTTTTTTCAACTTTTTGAGCTCTCGAATGTGCTTTTATAAATAAATCTGCAAGTTTAGCAAAAGAATCAATAGAATTTTCAGGTGAAAGAGAATACCACATTAATGCTCCCTTTGTGAGTGTTTCACCAAACTTTTTAACCAAAACTGATTCGATTTCCTATTTGGTTAAATCGTTGCCTTTCATGCTGGTAATGAACGCAGTTACGTGATCTCGAGGGTCAGTTGTTCCATCATATTTGGGAATATCAAGCATTTTTAACTTTTTGGGAATCGGTAAATGTGTCGCACTTGGCTTCAGGGTTGTTGTGAATACTTGTCAATATTCACCCCTTTGATCACGGAGGAAGGGGGATACACCAGGTATCTGCTTTATACAATCGATTTGTTATTTCAAATGTTTATGCAAAGTTAGCACTAAACCTTGTAAATTAAAATTATTTGGTATACCTGACCCTGAGGGTGTCTAACGGACCGGGTTTAACCGTAATCAGACCGGTTAAAATCGGAACCGGCCCAGACCGGTATAAGGGGGTCGAGTGGGCTAGGTTAAAGGAGTAGGAGGTTTGGTCCATTCACCTATTTTCAACCGGTTACCCTGACCGGTCAAACCCGGTCAACAGAAATACTGTAGAACCGGTTAAACCGGCCTGGAACCATTGCCCAACGGTTGATTTGCACAATTAGCCCTTTTTGGGGTCCTTTTTTTAAAAAATTAACACCTTTTGTAATTACAAATTTAACCCTTTGTAAAACTATAAATACACCCCCCCCCTCCTTCTTCATTTCTTCACTCATCTCTCATTTCTCAATCTCAATTTTTCAATTCAAATTAAATCATGCCCGTACTTTTAGAGTGCGCTCATATGTTTGGGAACACTTTGAGGTGGTAGAAGAAAATGAAGAAGCTCACAAAGTAAAGTGCAAGAACTGTGGTCGAGTCTTAAATCTTCGTCCAAAGTGTGACACAGGCTGTTTAAGGAGGCATATGAAGAGTTGTCTTGAACGTCCTCCAGAAATTCATATTTAAGTTGATTTGAGACAATTTGTGTTGTTTTAAAATTATTAGACGTATTTATGATTAATTTTTTAGTTTGTTAGATTAATTTGAAGTATTATTATGCATGAAAATTTAGTTTTACTCTTTTTTCGTTAATTTACTTGTTAAATGTAAACTTCAATTTGTAACTTTGAAATAAATGTAACACTTGAAATTTATAAGTGCAATTTTTTTCCATCTTCATTTTATTCTTTATATTTTTACTTTATATTAATATAACTTACAATAGTTATACAAAATACAAAATAAATTAAAAATTACACTAATCCAGCCCGGTCCGGTCCCTTGTACCCATAACCCTTACGGTTCATTTTTTACCCGGATGAACCCGAACTCGTTAAACCCGATAAGTCCAAACCCGTAACCGTTTCGGCCCCCAACCCGTACGGTTACTAATTTTTTCTACCCAGCTTGGCCCGGCCTGCCCGTTAGACACCCTTACTTGACCCTCCATCATGAGATTCATTAGGAATACCTCCACTTCAAAAATTATCAAGCCCTGAACGCGGGTTCTCCAAAGTCGTTGTATTAATTGGTGGAGGAGTTTGCGCCGTATTAAGTAATCCTCTGACAAAAGCTTGTAGTGCATTGTTCACGTGTTCTACAATCAATTGCTTTAGAGCGTCTTGCTCCACGGTTTGGTCGTTGTCTTGCTGATCATCAACGCGTGGAGTGGACCTTTCAGGTAAACTTCCACGGGACTGTTGAGAGGATCTCGTAGGTATATGGTATGGTGGAGTTGCACCTTGTTGGTTCAGCTGGTTGTTGTCGTTAACAATTGACATAGTTGGTTGTTAAAGATTGGAAAGTGAACAGATTATCAGATTTTCGGTGACGGAAAAATAGATTTCTTGGTCAAAGTCAATATCTAGAAGAAATCGGGTTACTCATAACCAAGTTTTACTTTACTTTCCCAATAATTTGGAAGAATAGATCAAGGAATAGAAATAATTGATAAAGAAAATATGAAATGAACTGATAATCACTCCCAAAATTACGGCTTAGAGTATTTGAAAGTAAAGTAATGAATAATTGTATAAATTTCAATAAGTGTCCCCTGCTACAAATGAGATTTCAGTTCTTATATAAGAGCATTCATTGTGAGCACGTGATTTTTTGTTTCGCACGACAATCGCTCCAAAAAGAAATAAAAAAAATAATTGGCCCTGCTGTACAATTTTGGATTTCTGTGCGGCACCTTGTTGATTTATTTGTGACTTTTACCCATTTTTATTTTTTTCTTATTTATTTATTTAAAATACAAAATGTGTGTGTCAGGCGTAATTCGAACCGTAATCCGGTCGTTAAAAAAAGAAATCATAAATAGGCATCTTCGTCCGTGATTTGATTTGTTTGATTTTACCTGTTTTGAAATATTTTAGTGTGTGTGCAAATAATTGTATTGAGTGTGTATTTAATTTTAATTTGATTTTTGGTTTAGTTTTGTTTTAAAATAAATAAGGAAAAGGAAATAACTAAATAAAAAAATAATAAAAAAAAATAAAGAAAAGACCCCTTCCCTTCCGGACTTGGGCCAATTTTAACAAAATTGGACCAAACAAACAGCCCAAGACCCAGGCCTGCCCGGTCCAGGCCACCTGATGCCCAGGACGTCCAAACGACGTCGTTTGAGTCGTGCCTGATCTGGGCCGTTGATCTCAGAGTGATCAACGGCCAAGATCAATTCCCCATAACCCATCAATAAACCCGACCCATCTTACCCGGACCGACCCCAACCCTTTACCCTTGAAACGACACTGTTCCACTTAAGCTATCAGATCCAGACCGTAGATCTAGATTGATCTAACGGTCGAGATCAATCCACCCATTAACTATATAAGGCCATAATCCTACCCTGCCCCCCCTATCCGAACCCCAGCCTTCGTCTTCAACCTCATCCCCTTCAAACCCTAGAGCCGCCCTTGTATCCCCCACCATGAAAACCGGCGGCATGAACGCCGGTGACCTTCCCCTGAACACCATAGAACCCCCATGCCATCCTGAACCCAAATCTACCAACCCCATGCTTCGAATCTTATCCCACCTTCTCGAATCTTCATTTGAAGATTCGAGTCGGAACCTAATCTACACCGATCTGCTCCAAATTCATACCAGACACTCCCCAGACCCCCCTCGTGACCAAACCATACTTGGTTTGGTCCGAATCTGATCAGGGAAGCCTGAATCCCAGATCTAAGTTTGAAAGTTTTGTGCCCTTCGTCACTGGTTCATACCGGTTCAACCGAAGAGATTAAGGTCTAATAGACTTCAATCAAAGTGTTTCTCATCTGAGAAACACTTCGATTAAAGTCCATTCAGCCTTAAGAAAAGTTTGTCCAAATCCGAGTTCAAACTGTTAAACTTTTCAAGTTTTAAGGTAAGTCTGCTTTCTTTCCTTTATTGTTTTAGTCCGTGTGATTGTTTAAAAAGTCTGTTCATATTTGTTTTGATTTTATCAACTTTTGTTTGTCCACTTTACTTAAACCTCTGTGTTTGTCTAAATCCCCCCCTCCTATTCTGATAAGGCATGTGTATTGGTTGTGTTCCGAGTTTGGACTGACTAGTTAACTCCTCGAGTGCATTTCTGTTAGTCAGTATAATTCAAACCATGTATCGATACTGTTTAAATGTTTGATTTTTGGCTACGATTGTGTATGTTAATGCTAATATAGTCGAGTCGACATGTGTCGTCAATTAGTTTCAACTGTCCGAACAATAACAAATCAACTTGCCTCTGTTGAACATTTGCCTGAATCAATTAAGAACCAAGCCCTGTTACTTATAGTCGTGAATATGGTTTCAGAAACCTAAGGTTTGGTCTGTAACCGAAATCTGAGTTGGTGGCATGTGCACTTGTGCACAGCATGTGCATTGTGCACAGCCTGTTTTCCTGCATAAAAGGGTTTTCAATTTCAAAATGGGTTGACAGCATATGCTGTCAGATATATTCTACTGCCCATACTTGCTTTTAGATAATAGAATGAAAAAGTTGAATCTGCCAGGGAATGTGAATGGGGTTTAATACTTAATTAACTAAAGTGGAACTGAAAAAAGGTTAAAGGCACATGGGAAGGTACTGGGATACTCTAAAAAAAACAGGCTGTTAAAGGTTTAAGGAAGACATATAAAAGGGGCAGGCATCTGACTGAGGAGGATAGACAGAATTAGAGGCAGAGGGATTAGAAAAGAAACACACACACACTGTGAAGATAGAAAGAAAAGAGAGAGTTGACAGGAATAGAAAGAGAGCAAGAAAGAGAGAAAACAGATTAGGAAATCAGAAATTTGGTCTCGTTTGTCTGAACTTCATCTATTGTCAATACATTAGGCAGTGTTGCTTCTTCTAAAATTCAATCGAGATTATTGTTAGTATTTTGTGGCATTTGGTATATTCCGGAATTGGATTGTCTGGAGCATTGTTGCCATCACACTGTGTGCTATTTCGTTTGGCTGTTATTTTCCTTCAACTCTAGTTCCACCTCGCATCAGAATCCTTTTCTTTTGTGCTGTTTCTGATTGTTGTTGCTATTCTGCTCACTATTGTTGTTGCCCTGTCCTGCTGCTACTACTAGTCCTGCTTCTTTCTGCTGCTGATTTCCACATCTTCTTCTTCTTCTCCTTTGCATTTTCAGCATTTCCAGGTACACATTTCAAGTCCCATATTGATGTAATTAAAACAGTTGGAAAGCATGAAATGAAAAAAAGGTTGAAGAAGTTCAAGTATTTGTTGTAGTATTCATAATACATTAGCAGGCCTGTGAAAGTTGATTTAGTTTATGATTCAACAGTTCGAAAGTATGTATTGATATTTGACTGAGTTTACCCTGTTGTATTTTAACTCTGTAGTTGTTTGTCAGTAGGGGCATGTATATTTCGACTTTATACAATATTGTTCTTGTTTCATTTAGTTTTTTTGTTTAGTTAAGACTAGTCCACATAAGTTTAGTTAAGTTCAACTCGAGAAGTGTTCGGATTAAGTGTTGTATTTCGTTAGGCTCGTACATGATTCCTTGCCAAACTAAAGTATTTTACTTTGCCAATTATCCTTTAATCTAGTCCAAATAAGTTCAGTTTAGTTCAACTTAAGAAATGTTCGGATTAGGTATTGCATTTCATCAATCTCATATGTAGTCTTTTGTTCGACTGAAACGTCCTCGCAAGGCATGGCGTTTTTACTTTATAAGTAGTTAATCAGAAACTGACAAAAATCCGGATTAGGCAAAAGCCTATAATTGAATTAGCGTGTACCTTTTCTTCTAGTTTTAAAGACAAATGCATTAGAAATGTAGCCATTTTAGGATATCCTTTTCTAAAATAGAGATGAGCCTCGCCAAATAAAGATGCAAAATTGCGGGGCCCTCAATAAATAACCATGATAATTATTTAGAATTCAAGATAGGCCATTTAATAAATTTCATGGCCTTCTACAAAGATAATAACGCGTTAGACTCTGTTGGCGCGGCTTAATTAAATCACATTCTTAAATTCGGGTGCACATTTGATGTGACCCAAATCCGAACCTCAACGAAGTCCAAATGTGTCGACGATCACGGGTGCATTGATTGTGACGTGGTTCGAGATGCATTTTCACGACGTTGCAATTCTATAAAAAATAAGTAATAATAATAAAGCGGTTTAAACTTAATAAAAGCATGTAAGTCATAACATGTATTTAAATCAGATATTTAGCCATTATAACAATTTAAGCGACCGTGCTAGAACCACGGGATTCGAGGGTGCCTAACACCTTCCCTCGGGTCAACAGAATTCCTTGCTTAGAATTTCTGGTTCGCAGACTTCATTCGGAAAAGTCGAAAATTTCCTCGATTTGGGATTCAAGATAAACCGGTGACTTGGGACACCAAAAGCCAAACCTTTCCCAAGTGGCGACTCTGAATTAAATAAATAATCCCATTTCGAATATTGTCACTTAAATTGGAAAAACTCCACCCGCGCATCTAACCCTTCGGGGCGGGGCGCGCAAAAAGGAGGTGTGACAGCTCTGGCGACTCTGCTGGGGAAGATTGAACCCAGAACCACTGGTTCAGGGTCCAAGAATTCGAGCTTAGAATAATTGTTATATTTGGCTTTATTATCTGATCTTTATTACATGTTTTGCATAAAGTGCCAAATGTTGTCTTTTACCGCTTTTGATATTATCTGAACTGTATATAAACTGTGCCGAAACCCTTCTTTTCTTACCTCCGGGGAGAAGCTCGCTGGTCGAGACTCCCTATTCTGTTAGTGTCAATACCTGAAATAAGAAAGAGGTCGGACAAGTTACAAAGCCGGACGATCTCGCGGGTCCCCGGTACGTAGCCCCCCTCCTCGACTCGAGTTGTCCGCTCGGGTACACAGTCTAGAACAAATACTAAGGTTTAAACCTAGTATAACGAAACTTCATGCCGGATCCCTAGTAGGAACGCTTATTTGCATCATATTGCATTTTACTTAGGGGACTCAACACAGGGGTTGGGTCCGTCTAGGACAGGCAACCTGAAATGGAAAAGACCATCATGCTGCATTCTTATCTGTGTTGTGCATTTATTTGCTTCGGTTCCGCATGTCGACCGGTTCCTAAAAAAAGGGGGAAAATAGCAGCGTAGGGGAGATAATTACTTATTTTTGGAAAATAAAACCAATGTCCAAGTAGTGTCAAAACCTCGCCGGAATTTTTCTCTAAAAAAAAAAAAAAAAAAACTGTCTTGTTTTATTGAGAGGTATTAAAAAAAATATATAAAAATTTTCTTTTATCAAAAAAAAAAAAGAAGAAAAAGTATTTATTTTAAAAAGTAAAAAAAAATCGAAAATTCATAATTTAGAAAATGTGTTGTTTCTTTTGTAGTACCCCTTTTACGAATTCAGACTAACAGTCCAAATTTTTTCTAAAAAAAAATATATATATATATAAAAAAAATATAGTTCCTTTAATCTTTCTCTTTTCAAAAACAAAAAATATAAAAATACGTATTCCTGATTTCTAGGTTTATTCGATTTTTCCTATTTTTACGATATTCCCGAACTACGCCGGTTTGATTCTCACCGGATGTGAGATACGTAGGCAACCCTCGTCGGGTTCAACCCCCATTTTGCTAAAATAGCCAAAATCAAAAAAAATATGCTTCAAATTTTTAAAGAGTCGTAAATAAGTCAGGTGATGCTGTTTTGTCGTAAATAGCCGAATGTTCCCGAAAGGGACGCCGGAAAGCTAACTTTGCATAAACAGCCACCTTTGGGTCATTTTTAAGGTTTAGTCCAGTTGACCCACACAACCTTAAAATCTTCGTCCCTTAGGCGTTGAAAGGTCGTGTTAGCAATATTAAGTTTCCTAATTTTTTTTTTTAAAAAAAAACGATAAAAAAAAAAGTCGTAAATGAATAGGGTGACGCTGTTTTGACATGAATAGCCAAATGTTCCCGAAAGGGACGCCGGAAGGATGACTTTGCATAAATAGCCACTTTTGGGTTTTGCTTAGCATTTTTAGACCCACACAGCCTTAAAATCTTCGTCCCCGAAGTGCTTAAAGGCCGTGTTCAAAGCTTGGTCCCCTCTGTAAAATATTTTGAGTCAGTCATTTTTGTTAAAATCACCTTAATAAATGTGCAGGATGAGCACGATGCAAAATGAACATTTTTCAATAATGACCAAAATCCCTGTCGAGTTACGGCTATGGTGGAATGATCTAGGTGTTGAAGGGCAAAATGAGGTTAAGAAATATCTGAAAGGTCTTGTGGGTCTGTTGGAAATCCAGCCTCGGGGAGATATCATAAGGGCTTTGGTTACCTATTGGGACCCGGCGCACAAGGTTTTCCATTTCTCTGACTTTGAGCTCACCCCAACTTTGGAAGAAATGGCCGGATACATCGGGAATACTGAACTTCTGTTGAGGGAAAAATACTTGGTCTCCCCAAGAGTCGTCACGGCACATCGATTCCTAGATTCATTGAAGATACCCAGAACAGTCCACAACCCGGATCTAGCAGCCGGATTCTGTACTCCATGCTTCATATATGATAGGTACGGTCATGAGGGGGGATTCAATAATCCAATCAACAAACTGTGCAGCAAAGGAATTCGTCAGAAGTGGGACGAGCACAGACGGGTAGCATTCATGATGATGTTCCTGGGCCTTCTGGTATTTCCAAGGAAAGATGGAAACATTGATCTGAAGATATCCGGGGTCGTCAGCACTTTACTCACGCAAAGCGATAGTACTCTCGCGCCGATGGTGGTATCTGACATCTTTCGAGCTCTTACAGTTTGTAAAGCCGGGGAAATTTCTTCGAAGGTTGTAACTTGCTCCTACAGCTATGGATGACCGAGCACCTCTGCCATCATTCCGAGATTTTGAGCCATGGTTCCCCGGAAAAGACCCGCATAGAAGAATCTTACATAAGAACCAAAGGGATCATTTTGCCCAAAGGAGTCCTGGCATGGACCTCGTTCTTTCAAACTCTTACTGCCAGCCAAATACAATGGACGTTGGGATGGTTGCCTGTTGATGAGATCTTATATATGTCGGCGGCTAAAACTCATTTCTTGCTGATGGGGCTTAAGAGCATTCAACCTTACGCACCCGGCCGAGTTTTGAGACAGTTCGGAAGATGCCAGACAGTACCTCATGAGGAAGATCTTAGCACTCAAGCAGTCGAGATAAGTCCTAACGGACAATTCCCAGAAGCAAAGATTCGCCAAATCTGGAATGAGGGCCAATATCTGAAATCAGATACTTGCGTGCGGGATCGAGCCAAAGGAGAAACGGCGCCAGGTTACCTTGCATGGTATAGAAGGGAACTCGAGCATGAAAGGCCAGCTAAGAGTCCCCACATCCGGGATTTCACCGAGTCATCGCAAAGGCATTGGGATTGGTTAGCAAAGGAAAAAGGTTATTGTGCCGAAATCAGCAGATTAAAGCAACAAGTAGAAGGCATGAGATACGAGCACGACGTGCAAATTGCCACCGATCTGGGGGAGCGGAACAAGTTAATTCAAGAAAATGAAATGCTCAGAGCCCAGATCAAACAAATAAGATTGGATGCAGATAGACAACCAAGGCGTCGATCGGACGAGCAACTGATAAAAGGGCTGAAAGGTGAAATCAGGGAATGGCGAGATGGTTTGGAGAAATCTGAAAACATCATAGCAGAGCTCAGGGCACAGTGGGATACAAGAGCAGATAAGCATCGCAGATACCTGAATCAATTGGAAGGTGACCACGAGAAGACTGTTGCTAAAATAAAGAGAGAGATGGCAACACTTGAGATCAAAGCAGCTAGTCAGGCCAAGGATTTCCAAATTGAGAGCAGATACTGGTACGACTCTATAGCCCAGATGAAGTCGGAGGTACGGCGATTGAAGCATCAGCATGTACAAGATACTCAAGTCTTCAAGATATGCAGCGATCAGATAAGGCACCTACTCATAGAGAAGAAGCAAACCAGAGATAGGATCAAGGCCATTGCCCATGCCGTCACCAGACGATGTCTACGATGCGAGAACATGTCCAGCACTACCGTCCTCTCGGCAGTAATGGGTTATGTCAAGCAGACTATGCACGAGCTGGAGCAACTTGAGAGGGATCTCACGCCTAGGACCGCGGCGAGGCCGAACGATGCCCCGCGGAAACCAATTTTTAAAACCATAATGCATTCATAGGTCAAATCTGTATTTTAGCATCTTTTGCCTGTTTTTTCAAGGTGATTTTCAGTCTATTTTAAGTCTAGGTTCATTTTCCAAGTTTGCTCTTTCTTTTGCAAAATGTAGCTTGTAATAGAACGTTTCAACAATAAAGAGGTTGTTTCTTTTACGCCCATTTTTGTTTTTCGAACTACGTAATGATCTGATTCACGTAGGCATCGTGATACGTAGGCAATCCTCATCGGATCCGGTCACATTTCTTTTACTACAAAAATAAAAAAATATATATATATGTATAATAAATAAAATAAAAGGAAAACAAAAGAGAAAAAGAAAAAAAAAGAAAAAAAAGGGAAAAACTAATAAGAGGAAAAATGCTGGAATGACGCATGCTCTCGTAGCAAACATATAGTAATCCACTTAACTGTATAGGTGCATCATGCCCAACGTGAGATTACCTATCTATTATTTGCTGCAAAATTAACCGTGCGTTTGTCATTAAGCATTTTTCCAGGGTTTTTGAAAAGACGGTTGGTTTGGTGAAAGTCTGGCCTCGCACTCATACTTCACGAGGTCAAGGAGAGGTGTTCAACTACCTGTTGTTAGGACCAGAAGCAGTACTCACACTTACTTCACCAGGTCAAAAGGAAGTGTGGAAATGTCTTCGGAAATTCCATTGCAAACAGTCCCCACCCCTGAGGAGAGCTCAATCTCAGCCGTCCTCACACCTGAATCCGCAACAGCGGAGGAAAATAGAATCCTACGGCTCCGCATGTTGGAAATGTTGGATGACTGGAACAATGGGAAAGAGCCGCCAAGTGTCGTCCCCGGATTCCCTGAATTATTCTCCAGAACAAGTGGTACTTCTAATGTCCCCATAAATTATCCTGCTACCCCATTCGGGTACCCAGCCACCTCAGCCTTCTCCGCTGGATCGCCTTCTGAACCTCATCCCCGAATGTCGGCCACTGATGCAAGCATGAACATCTTTACTGCATCGCCTTGCCCGGTTACGGCACAACCTACCACATACAAGCCAAGCTTTGACTCATCATCTTTTACATTCCAAGCCTCGTCATTCTCAATGGAACCAACCAGGTTCGCTACCAATACTAATCCTCTACCGCCTCAGTGCGAGCTTGCACCCGGGCAGGATCAGAACCCCAGATTTGCAGAACAAAATGAGATTGCCAAAAGGATGAGAAGCCTTGAACAAAGTCTGAAGAATATGCAAGGATTGAGTGGGCAAAAGAGCGTCTCTTACGCCGACCTGTGCATGTTCCCTCATGTGCACCTGCCAACGGGTTTCAAAACCCCCAAATTTGAGAAATACGATGGGCACGGTGACCCCATTGCACATCTTAAGAAATACTGCAACCAATTGCGGGGAGCCGGCGGAAAAGAAGAACTGCTAATGGCATATTTTGGGGAAAGCCTAGTAGGGATAGCTTCGGAATGGTATATGGATCAGGAAATGTCCCGATGGCATATATGGGATGATCTCGCCAGAGATTTTGTAAAACAATTCCAGTATAACATCGACATTGCGCCAGACCGAAACTCTCTGTCGAATTTGAAGAAAAAGCCTTCGGAAAGCTTTAGAGAGTATGCTATTAAGTGGCGTGAACAGGCATCGAGAGTGAAGCCTCCCATGGATGAAGTGGAAATGGTCACTACCTTTCTCCAGGCTCAAGAGTCCGACTATTTCCAAAATATGATGTCGGCCATGGGTAAGCCATTCGCAGAAGCGATCAAGATTGGAGAGATGGTGGAAAATGGGTTGAAAACGGGAAGGATTTTGAGTCAAGCAGCCATAAGGGCAACCTCTCAGGCCGTCCAAAGCGGGTCTGGAGGAACGACAAGGGGGAAGAAGAAGGAAGAAACGGCTATGGCAGCCTCTGAAGCAAGGGAGTATCGTCATCCCAGGCCCCATTTTCCGGAAAGGGCCCCACAACACTACTACCCCCACTCAAATTTGGCATATGCTCATCAACCTTATATGGTCATGAATGCCCAACCTTATAACCATCCACCACAACAAGCCAACCGAGGCCCAGCTCCACCTCCCAGAAATCAGCCTCCTTACCGCAACCACTATAACCCACAACCCCCGCAGAATAACTACCGCCCCCAGGAGCCACCTCGACGGCGGACTTTCACGCCCATCGGTGAACAATACTCTACTTTGTTCCCTAAGCTAGTCCAGTTGGGTTTCTTGCAACCAATTCCCCAAACAAGGCAAAACCCAACATTGCCTTCTTACAAAGCCGGAGTCAGATGCGCCTATCATTCAGGGGCCGAGGGACATGATACAAACGACTGCTGGTCATTGAAAAGAGTGGTCGAAAATTTGATCGAGCAAGGGAAAATAGTGCTAAGGGACGAGGAAGTCCCGAACGTAACTAACAATCCATTACCTGCTCACAATAATGGGCCGCTGATCGGAATGATTTGTGAAGACAAAGAGTTCGATCCTGCTTTGAAAGCTATAATCGCCATTGTCGACACGGGAAAAAGGCCCGAAATGGACCAGAAACCAGAAATGGGGGAAGTGGTCAAGGCTATAAAGAACAAGCCCGAAAAGAAGGTAGAGAAGAAAGTGGTACCTGTAAAAAATGAAGTTCTTTACATACCACGAGGTGGAGCTGAGAAGGCGCAGAACTTCGGGATCAAAAAGACAAAACCTAAGTACGTGCCGAAAGGGGCCTATGTGGTCCGGGGGACGATTCAACCACCTCGGCTGAATGAGCCAGTGGTTATCGGACGCGTGCCACAAAAGCCAATGACCAACCCGTCCACAGTGCCGTGGAATTATCAAAAGACTTTGGTAATGTACAAAGGTAAAGAGGTCATGGGAGAACTTCCAGAAAATATTTTCGTTGGAGGGTACTCAAATACCCAAGAACTGAACAACGCCACACAAAGACGCTTCCCTCCAAAGAAGCCTGTGAGTGTTGAAGAAGCGGAAGTGTTCTTCCAACAAATGAAGATGCCGGATTACGAAGTGATAGATCAGCTGCGCAAGCACCCTGAGCAAGTATCCATGCTGTCATTATTAATAAGGTCAACCGAGCATCAAAAGATCCTGCTGAAAACCCTGAATGAAGCATATGTACCGGTCGAAACCTCGGTGGAACAACTAGAGCGGATGACAGAAAGATTCTTCGCCGTCAACCAAATCTCTTTCAGCAAGAATGATTTACCCCCGGAAGGAGCAGCACACAACAAGGCCTTGCACTTAACAGTTAAATGCGAGGACTACTATGTCAAGCGGGTAATGCTGGATGGGGGATCAGGTGTTGACATTTGCCCGTTCTCCACGCTACAAAGAATGGAAATTGGGGCAGGAAGAATCCGACCCAACAACGTCTGCGTAAGAGCTTTCGACGGCATCAAAAGAGATACCATAGGAGAGATAGACCTGCTGCTGGTCATAGGACCAGTCGAATTTCGAGTAACCTTCCAAGTGATCGACATGGACACATCCTACAATTTCCTCCTTGGCAGACCTTGGATCCATACGGCAGGAGCCGTGCCTTCCACTCTTCACCAGATGGTGAAGTTCGAGCACGAGGACCAAGAGATCATGGTCCATGGGGAAGACGAACATGCCATTTATCGGGACCCATCCATCCCGTATCTTGAACCGAGAGAAGGGAGTGAACATACGGTCTATCAAGCTTTCGAGGTTGTGCTGGCAGAGCAGCACGAAGAGGGAATGCCTTGCCCCCAGCCTTTCTTGTCTAACGCTTCGGTCATGGTGGCCAAAGAGATGATCCGGCACGGATTTAGGCCAGGGAAGGGACTTGGACGAACCCTTCAGGGAATAACAGAGCCCATTACTTTACCAGTCGTCAAGAAACCTTTTGGACTAGGTTTCAAACCTACTCCGACAGACGAAAAATGGGCAAAGAAAAGGAGAAATGAGGGCTGGAAGTTGCCTCAACCACTGCCGGGTTTATATGTGACTTTCGTCAGGCCAAGGTACGCTGAAGAAGAAGAAGATGATGAGGTCTTCACAGCTGAGGAAATCGAGGAAATATGTGGAGCAATGAGGGAAATGATCTACGAGGTCCACATGGTTCAACCAGGCGAAGGCACAAGCACTGCTGAGATGATGTACATGGGGCCAAACGCCAAACTCCAAAACTGGGAGGCCACGCCATTCCCGACTAGACGAAAGTCCGGGTAGACCTGTCCTGCCACCTTTCCTGTATCACAAGTTATCTCCGGGGCATAACTTGAACGTTTTCTTCTTTTCAATTGTTGTTTTTGAATTCCTAGTTGTAAACATTGTTGTCTTCCAACTTTCCAAAGAAAATATACGGAAAAAAAATCATCTTTGCTTTCCTATTCTTTCTTTTGTTCTGATTTTTGTTACTTTTCCTTTTATCTTCCTTTTCAGTCCTAATAATGCGGCTTTAAATATGACATGCTTGCGGACTTCACGCCCAGATCACAATGAGTTATTTAACTGCGAATTAATGAATCCAGAACCAGAATATGATGCGGAAGAGGCTTTTAGGGAGATAAACCGAGAGTTGGAATATTTCGAGAATAAACCTAAGCCAAATCTGAATGACACTGAACCGGTAAATTTAGGAACCCCGGAAGAAATCCGGGAGACAAAGATAAGCATTCACACAGACCAGAAAACGCGAAAGGCGATAATTCAACTTCTTTTTGAATTCAAAGATGTGTTTGCTTGGTCATATGACGACATACCGGGATTAGGTGTTGATCTGGTGGTTCATAAATTGTCGATTCATCCTGACTGTCCCGCCGGTTCAACAAAAGCAACGAAAGTTCAAAACTGAGGTCAGCGACAAGATTAAAGAGGAGATCACCAAACAACTGAAAACGGGAGTGATTCGGGTAGTCCAATATACAACATGGTTGGCGAACGTGGTTCCAGTACCAAAAAAGGACGGGAAAACTCGGGTATGTGTAGATTACCGAGATCTGAACAGAGTAAGTCCAAAAGATAACTTCCCGCTGCCCAACATCCACATCCTCGTTGACAATTGTGCCAAACACGAGATACAGTCTTTCGTAGACTGTTATGCTGGGTATCACCAGGTATTGATGGATGAAAAAGACGCCGAGAAAACTGCCTTCACCACGCCTTGGGGCACCTACTGTTACCGGGTCATGCCATTTGGTCTGAAGAATGCTGGGGCTACTTACATGAGGGCCATGACTGCCATTTTCCATGACATGATGCACCAGGAAATAGAGGTGTACGTGGATGATGTGATAGTCAAGTCCAGGACGCAGGATAATCACATCCAAGACTTGAGGAAGTTCTTCGAGAGGCTAAGGAAGTATGACTTGAAGCTGAACCCAGCTAAATGTGCTTTCGGAGTTCCGTCGGGCAAACTTTTGGGCTTCATTGTAAGCAGGAGAGGTATCGAGCTAGATCCAACTAAGATAAAATCCATCAGAGAGCTGCCACCCCCGAGAACAAAGAAAGATGTGATGAGTCTGTTAGGCAGGTTGAATTACATCAGTCGGTTCATTGCCCAGCTGACAAGCACGTGTGAGCCCATATTCAAGCTGTTAAGGAAAGATGCGGCGATCAAATGGACAACTGAATGTCAAGAAGCCTTTGATAAAGTCAAAGAATACCTTTCGAATCCCCCAGTCTTGGTCCCTCCAGAACCAGGAAGGCCACTTTTCTTGTATCTGACAGTCTTGGAGAACTCTTTCGGCTGCGTCCTCGGGCAACACGACGTAACCGGAAAGAAGGAGCAAGCAATCTACTACTTGAGCAAGAAATTCACCGGCTACGAGGCCAAATACACTCTGCTGGAAAGGACATGCTGCGCTCTCACATGGGTTGCTCAAAAGCTGAGACATTATTTCCAAGCCCACACTACATTCCTCATAAGCAGGTTGGATCCTTTGAAGTATATATTCCAGAAACCAATGCCTACTGGGAGACTGGCTAAATGGCAGATCTTGCTTACGGAATTCGACATAGTTTATGTCACTCGCACGACAATAAAATCCCAGGCGCTAGCAGATCATTTGGCCGAAAATCCGGTCGATGAGGAATACCAGCCATTGGATACCTACTTTCCAGATGAAGAAGTAAACACCGTAGAAGTGATCTCGGAGGAAGCTCATGTTTGGAAGATGTTCTTTGACGGATCCGTGAATGCCAAGGGCGTAGGGATTGGGGCAATTTTGATCTCGCCTTCTGGTCAGCATTATCCCGCCACAGCTAGACTTCGTTTCTTTTGCACAAATAATACAGCGGAGTATGAAGCTTGCATCATGGGCATGCATATGGCAATCGATCAGGATGTCGAAGACTTACTGATTATGGGAGATTCTGACCTGATCATCCGACAAGTTCAAGGCGAGTGGGAAACTCGGGATGTCAAACTTATCCCATACCGACAACATGTGGAGGACCTCAGCAAGCGCTTTACATCAATAGAGTTCAGGTATATTCCGAGGTGTCACAATGAACTGGCAGATGCACTTGCTACTTTGGCTTCAATGCTACCATACCCGGGCAACGCCCACGTCGATCCTTTGGAAATCCAAATCAAGGAAAGACACGGTTACTGCAGTGTAATCGAGGCGGGATCAAATACGCAGCCTTGGTACCATGACATCAAGAAATTCCTGAAGACACAAGAATACCCCGAGCACGCTACTGGAGATCAAAAAAGGACCATTAGGCGACATGCAAGTGGTTTCTTTCTGAGCGGCGAATTGTTGTATAAGAGGACCCCGGACCTCAATCTCCTAAGATGTGTCGATATCGAGGAAGCGAGAAAGATCATGCACGAAGTACACGCAGGTGTGTGCGGACCCCACATGAACGGGTATGTCTTAGCAAAGAAAATCCTTAGAGCAGGTTATTACTGGATGACCATGGAAAAGGATTGCTTCAGCTTCGTTCGGAAATGTCATCAGTGTCAGGTGCACGGTGATTTGATTCATGCACCTCCCACGGAACTGCATCCCATGTCTGCGCCTTGGCCATTTGTCGCCTGGGGCATGGACGTCATTGGCCAATTGAACCAAAGGCCTCGAATGGACACAGGTTTATACTGGTTGCCATCGATTACTTCACAAAATGGGTAGAAGCTGTCACTCTCAAGTCGGTCACTAAGAAAGCTGTAGTAGATTTTGTGCACTCAAATCTTATCTGTCGTTTCGGTATTCCTGCGACTATCATTACAGATAATGCAGCAAACTTGAACAGTCACTTGATGGGAGATGTATGCGAGCAGTTCAAGATAACGCATAGGAATTCTACTCCTTATCGGCCGAAAGCCAATGGTGTTGTGGAAGCTGCAAATAAAAACATCAAGAAGATTTTGAGGAAAACAATACAAAGTTCCCGACAGTGGCATGAGCAGTTACCTTTTGCATTATTGGGGTACCGCACTACGGTACGCACATCGGTGGGAGCGACTCCTTATTTTTTGGTCTATGGGACCGAGGCTGTAATACCGGCAAAGGTAGAAATTCCTTCGCTTCGAATCATTGTCGAAGCAGAAATCGAGGACAGCGAGTGGGTCAAGACTCGGCTAGAGCAATTGACGTTGATTGATGAAAAGCGAATGGCCGCGGTTTGTCACGGACAGTTATACCAACGAAGAATGGCCCGTGCTTACAACAAGAAAGTCCGACCCCGGAATTTTGAAGTAGGTCAGCTGGTACTAAGGCGTATTCTGCCACATCATGAAGAAGCAAAAGGAAAGTTCGCCCCAAATTGGAAAGGCCCATACATCGTAAGGAAGATATTGCCGAGAGGGGCATTGTATTTAGGTGATATTGAAGGAAATGACCAAGACACAGCAGTAAATGCAGATGCAGTCAAGAGGTACTACGTCTAAATCATACTCCAGTGGTCCTGACACGTTTGAAAATGGCGAAGGTTTTATTCCCCCACTACTCTCCAAACACTACCCAATCCTCTCTATAAAAAAAAGAAAGAAAGAAAACAAAAACAAAATTTGATTGAGGCCTGAACTACGTTTGACTTGATTCCGAAAGGATACGTAGGCAGCCTCTCCCTAAGGTTCAGTCACACCAACAATAAAATCCCATCCACCCTGAAATTGAAACCGGGGCACATCGAGCAGTTGAGAGGTTAGTATCACTACCTCTCTTTACCAAGCACAAGCCTTCAAATCAATTACCAAATATGGCGGGGGACCAATAAGCGTCACAAATGGGGACCAGCACACTCTGAATTGAGAAAGATAAAATGAGAGAGTCTCGACGGTGAAGACCTTCGGGCACCACGAGGCGACGGGAGTTAGAGAAACCAAAATGAGAGAGCTTGTTTAGTAAAAACTCACAAAGGGTGCTATCAAGCGATGACAGGAAGAGAAATGAGAGAGGTCAGCCAGCGAAAACCCGCAAAAGGGCGTTGTTGGCCGAAAAGAATGACTCCATCCCAAGGAAGTTTCGACAGAGTGCCACCAGTTTGGAATCACAGATCCGTTCTGGTTCAGGAAAACGCAAGCTCTTAGAAGGTCAGACGTCCAGTCCAAAGAGCATGTCATGTCATTTAAAGCCAGCGTTATCTTCCTCAGATAAGTTTTCCTCGTCCCGAGAAAGGTGTTCCTTTTCTGATTTATTTTCCCCTTTCTTTGTTTCTTTTCGAATCCTTTTTGCATGTTAACCCCGAGTTCAGGACACACCGGAAAGGACAGGTGGCATGGTTTGTTTGCACGGAATCCCGTCTCATGAAGGAAAGCGCCTCATCTCATTGATATGATTGCCCAAGCATGATGAATCATGACGTTTGATGGTGTCCCGGAGTAAAGAAAAGAGAGAAATCTTGAAATCTCCCCCAGCAAGTCCACCTTCGGACAGATCCCCACAGAGTCTCCCCCTGTACAGAACCCCACAGAGTTTCTCTTTTGTACAATCTCCCACAAAGTCTCCCCAGTATAAAAAAATAAAAAAAATCCCCGTTGGAATTTCATCAGCACATCCCCAGCGAGTCTTTTGTAAATATTCCCCAACAAGCTTACCCCAACAAACCCTGGGAAACTCATTTTTTGAAATAAATCCCCAGCCTCATTGTACAAAAAATCCACACAAAGAATCCACTTTGAAAATATTCCCCACAGAGCTTCCGTTGTTGTACAGAGCTTCCTTACGAAGCAAGTCATCACAGAATCTGGAAATACAAGCCTGTGCAGTCTAAAGGTTTTGTCATTCGAATCAAATCAATGGCGGGACTTTGCAACAGAAGTAAAGACGCAACGAAGCAATTGGGAACGATCAAGGTCACCGAACCGACCGTCATTTCCGAACTAACAATTGTTCTTTGTTTGAGAAGTTGAAACAGGTTTTAATCCAAGACAACCGTGCAAGAAGCAGGTGTCGCCCAAAGAAGAAGGTACACGGGTATATGAGACATTTTGACAATAAGAAATTCACTCAAAAGGTAAGTTCCCGCAAAACTCTCTTTTATCTTCTATTAAAACAAGAAAACTCAAAAATAGATCGTGTAGTATTCTCGAGCTTTATCCCCAGCCAATCAGCATTAGGGTTTTAAACCCTAAACTGAATTTTCCTTTTGGTCAGCATTAGGGTTTTAAACCCTAAACTGAACTTTTTTCTTTTAGCCAACATTAGAGTTTTAAACTCTAAACTGAGCTTTTCCATGCAATCAGCATTAGGGTTTTAAACCCTAAACTGAATTTTCCTTTTAGTCAGCATTAGGGTTTTAAACCCTAAACTGAACTTTTTCCTTTCAGCCAGCATTAGAGTTTTAAACTCTAAACTGAGCTTTTCCATGCAATCAGCAAACCCTAAACTGAATTTTCCTTTTAGTCAGCATTAGGGTTTTAAACCCTAAACTGAACTTTTTCATTTCAGCCAGCATTAGAGTTTTAAACTCTAAACTGAGCTTTTCCATGCAATCAGCATTAGGGTTTTAAACCCTAAACTGAATTTTTCTTTTAGTCAGCATTAGGGTTTTAAACCTTAAACTAACTTTTTTCTTCCAGCCAGCATTAGAGTTTTAAACTCTAAACTGAGCTTTCCCATGCAATCAGCATTAGGGTTTTAAACCCTAAACTGAATTTTCCTTTCAGTCAGCATTAGGGTTTTAAACCCTAAACTGAACTCTTTTCTTTCAGCCAGCATTAGAGTTTTAAACTCTAAACTGAGCTTTTCCATGCAATCAGCATTAGGGTTTTAAACCCTAAACTGAATTTTCCTTTTAGTCAGCATTAGGGTTTTAAACCCTAAACTGAACTTTTTCTTTTCAGCCAGCATTAGAGTTTTAAACTCTAAACTGAGCTTTTCCATGCAATCAGCATTAGGGTTTTAAACCCTAAACTGAATTTTCCTTTTAGTCAGCATTAGGGTTTTAAACCTTAAACTGAACTTTTTTCTTCCAGCCAGCATTAGAGTTTTAAACTCTAAACTGAGCTTTCCCATGCAATCAACATTAGGGTTTTAAACCCTAAACTGAATTTTCCTTTCAGTCAGCATTAGGGTTTTAAACCCTAAACTGAACTCTTTTCTTTCAGCCAGCATTAGAGTTTTAAACTCTAAACTGAGCTTTTCCATGCAATCAGCATTAGGGTTTTAAACCCTAAACTGAATTTTCCTTTTAGTCAGCATTAGGGTTTTAAACCCTAAACTGAACTTTTTCCTTTTCAGCCAGCATTAGAGTTTTTAAACCCTAAACTGAGCTTTCCCATGCAATCAGCATTAGGGTTTTAAAACCCTAAACTGAATTTTCCTTTTAGTCGGCATTAGGATTTTAAACCCTAAACTGAACTTTTTCCTTTTCAGCCAGCATTAGAGTTTTAAACTCTAAACTGAGCTTTTCCATGCAATCAGCATTAGGGTTTTAAATCCTAAACTGAATTCTTCCTTTGTTCGGCGTTAGGGTTTTAAACCCCAAACCGAACCTCTCCCCAGCTAGCCGGTGTTAGGGCTCCAGCCCTGAACTGAGCATGCATATCCTCTTTCATCAATTTTATGAACTTCCTGGTGAATAATTAACGAAATTTTCCTAGTGAAACTGGGGCAGAAAATTTCGTTCGTTTGTTTGTTTTTTTTTCGCAGGTCTAACCTCGAGCCACACGGATCGAAATGACCCACGAGATGGGTCTCGACTCAAAATCAAAGAAGAAAAAGAGGTGTTCCAAGATTCGGATTAAATGGAAGGCGGATTGACTCCAGCATTTAATTAAGGTCCGGAACCCTGCCAGTCGCGCCTCACTCAGTATCCCAGAGATTAAACAGGTCACCACAACTCGCAAGCATCAAGATTCAGATCGGAGTCTGCAAGCAGAATCAGCTAAGACCCAAGATCAAGTCGTAAAAGAATCATAGATAGGAATCTTGTAACTAGCAGTTGACATAAACACAAGTAGTTAGCTCAGTTTCCAAATTTCCATTTGGTTGTAATAAGGCGGTCAGTAACGTAGCAGTGACAACAGCAGCGGCAGTAGCAGCAAGCATTGCAATCCCATGGTAGTCCCAGCTACCAAAACTTCCCGAACTACATTGACCTGATTCCTGTTTAGCCCAGGATATGTAGGAAATCTTCGAAGCAAGATTCGGTCAGATCTTTCAAAAAAAAATGCTTCATACGGAGTGGTCTATAGGCAAAAATCGCTCATACACGCTCACTTTATCTTTGCACGAAAACCCTTCGTGTTTCCGAACAAAGAGGGGCAGCTGTGAGCACGTGATTTTTGTTTCGCACGACAATCGCTCCAAAAAGAAATAAAAAAAATAATTGGCCCTGCTGTACAATTTTGGATTTCTGTGCGGCACCTTGTTGATTTATTTGTGACTTTTACCCATTTTTATTTTTTCTTATTTATTTATTTAAAATACAAAATGTGTGTGTCAGGCGTAATTCGAACCGTAATCCGGTCGTTAAAAAAAGAAATCATAAATAGGCATCTTCGTCCGTGATTTTGATTTGTTTGATTTTACCTGTTTTGAAATATTTTAGTGTGTGTGCAAATAATTGTATTGAGTGTGTATTTAATTTTAATTTGATTTTTGGCTTAGTTTTGTTTTAAAATAAATAAGGAAAAGGAAATAAATAAATAAAAAAATAATAAAAAAATAAAATAAAGAAAAGACCCCTTCCCTTCCGGACTTGGGCCAATTTTAACAAAATTGGCCCAAACAAACAGCCCAAGACCCAGGCCTGCCCGGTCCAGGCCACCTGATGCCCAGGACGTCCAAACGACGTCGTTTGAGTCGTGCCTGATCTGGGCCGTTGATCTCAGAGTGATCAACGGCCAAGATCAATTCCCCATAACCCATCAATAAACCCGACCCATCTTACCCGGACCGACCCCAACCCTTTACCCTTGAAACGACACCGTTCCACTTAAGCTATCAGATCCAGACCGTAGATCTAGATTGATCTAACGGTCGAGATCAATTCACCCATTAACTATATAAGGCCATAATCCTACCCTGCCCCCCCTATCCGAACCTCAGCCTTCGTCTTCAACCTCATCCCCTTAAAACCCTAGAGTCGCCCTTGTATCCCCCACCATGAAAACCGGTGGCATGAACGCCGGTGACCTTCCCCTGAACACCATAGAACCCCCATGCCATCCTGAACCCAAATCTACCAACCCCATGTTTCGAATCTTATCCCACCTTCTCGAATCTTCATTTGAAGATTCGAGTCGGAACCTAATCTACACCGATCTACTCCAAATTCATACCAGACACTCCCCAGACCCCCCTCATGACCAAACCATACTTGGTTTGGTCCGAATCTGATCAGAGAAGCCTGAATCCCAGATCTAAGTTTGAAAGTTTTGTGCCCTTCGTCACTGGTTCATACCGGTTCAACCTAAGAGATTAAGGTCTAATGGACTTCAATCAAAGTGTTTCTCATCTGAGAAACACTTCGATTAAAGTCCATTCAGCCTTAAGAAAAGTTTGTCCAAATCCGAGTTCAAACTGTTAAACTTTTCAAGTTTTAAGGTAAGTCTGCTTTCTTTCCTTTATTGTTTTAGTCCGTGTGATTGTTTAAAAAGTCTGTTCATATTTGTTTTGATTTTATCAACTTTTGTTTGTCCACTTTACTTAAACCTCTGTGTTTGTCTAAATCCCCCCCTCCTATTCTGATAAGGCATGTGTATTGGTTGTGTTCCGAGTTTGGACTGACTAGTTAACTCCTCGAGTGCATTTCTGTTAGTCAGTATAATTCAAACCATGTATCGATACTGTTTAAATGTTTGATTTTTGGCTACGATTGTGTATGTTAATGCTAATATAGTCGAGTCGACATGTGTCGTCAATTAGTTTCAACTGTCCGAACAATAACAAATCAACTTGCCTCTGTTGAACATTTGCCTGAATCAATTAAGAACCAAGCCCTGTTACTTATAGTCGTGAATATGGTTTCAGAAACCTAAGGTTTGGTCTGTAACCGAAATCTGAGTTGGTGGCATGTGCACTTGTGCACAGCATGTGCATTGTGCACAGCCTGTTTTCCTGCATAAAAGGGTTTTCAATTTCAAAATGGGTTGACAGCATATGCTGTCAGATATATTCTACTGCCCATACTTGCTTTTAGATAATAAAATGAAAAAGTTGAATCTGCCAGGGAATGTGAATGGGGTTTAATACTTAATTAACTAAAGTGGAACTGAAAAAAGGTTAAAGGCACATGGGAGGATACTGGGATACTCTAAAAAAACAGGCTGTTAAAGGTTTAAGAAAGGCATATAAAAGGGGCAGGCATCTGACTGAGGAGGATAGACAGAATTAGAGGCAGAGGGATTAGAAAAGAAACACACACACACTGTGAAGATAGAAAGAAAAGAGAGAGTTGACAGGAATAGAAAGAGAGCAAGAAAGAGAGAAAACAGATTAGGAAATCAGAAATTTGGTCTCGTTTGTCTGAACTTCATCTATTGTCAATACATTAGGCAGTGTTGCTTCTTCTAAAATTCAATCGAGATTATTGTTAGTATTTTGTGGCATTTGGTATATTCCGGAATTGGATTGTCTGGAGCATTGTTGCCATCACACTGTGTGCTATTTCGTTTGGCTGTTATTTTCCTTCAACTCTAGTTCCACCTCGCATCAGAATCCTTTTCTTTTGTGCTGTTTCTGATTGTTGTTGCTATTCTGCTCACTATTGTTGCTGCCCTGTCCTGCTGCTACTACTAGTCCTGCTTCTTTCTGCTGCTGATTTCCACATCTTCTTCTTCTTCTCCTTTGCATTTTCAGCATTTCCAGGTACACATTTCAAGTCCCATATTGATGTAATTAAAACAGTTGGAAAGCATGAAATGAAAAAAGGTTGAAGAAGTTCAAGTATTTGTTGTAGTATTCATAATACATTAGCAGGCCTGTGAAAGTTGATTTAGTTTATGATTCAACAGTTCGAAAGTATGTATTGATATTTGACTGAGTTTACCCTGTTGTATTTTAACTCTGTAGTTGTTTGTCAGTAGGGGCATGTATATTTCGACTTTATACAATACTGTTCTTGTTTCATTTAGTTTTTTTTGTTTAGTTAAGACTAGTCCACATAAGTTTAGTTAAGTTCAACTCGAGAAGTGTTCGGATTAAGTGTTGTATTTCGTTTAGCTCGTACATGATTCCTTGCCAAACTAAAGTATTTTACTTTGCCAGTTATCCTTTAATCTAGTCCAAATAAGTTCAGTTTAGTTCAACTCAAGAAATGTTCGGATTAGGTATTGCATTTCATCAATCTCATATGTAGTCTTTTGTTCGACTGAAACGTCCTCGCAAGGCATGGCGTTTTTACTTTATAAGTAGTTAATCAGAAACTGACAAAAATCCGGATTAGGCAAAAGCCTATAATTGAATTAGCGTGTACCTTTTCTTCTAGTTTTAAAGACAAATGCATTAGAAATGTAGCCATTTTAGGATATCCTTTTCTAAAATAGAGATGAGCCTCGCCAAATAAAGATGCAAAATTGCGGGGCCCTCAATAAATAACCATGATAATTATTTAGAATTCAAGATAGGCCATTTAATAAATTTCATGGCCTTCTACAAAGATAATAACGCGTTAGACTCTGTTGGCGCGGCTTAATTAAATCACATTCTTAAATTCGGGTGCACATTTGATGTGACCCAAATCCGAACCTCAACGAAGTCCAAATGTGTCGACGATCACGGGTGCATTGATTGTGACGTGGTTCGAGATGCATTTTCACGACGTTGCAATTCTATAAAAAATAAGTAATAATAATAAAAGCGGTTTAAACTTAATAAAAGCACGTAAGTCATAACATGTATTTAAATCAGATATTTAGCCATTATAACAATTTAAGCGACCGTGCTAGAACCACGGGATTCGAGGGTGCCTAACACCTTCCCTCGGGTCAACAGAATTCCTTACTTAGAATTTCTGGTTCGCAGACTTCATTCGGAAAAGTCGAAAATTTCCTCGATTTGGGATTCAAGATAAACCGGTGACTTGGGACACCAAAAGCCAAACCTTTCCCAAGTGGCGACTCTGAATTAAATAAATAATCCCATTTCGAATATTGTCACTTAAATTGGAAAAACTCCACCCGCGCATCTAACCCTTCGGGGCGGGGCGCGCAAAAAGGAGGTGTGACAACAATTATAACGGTTCCCTTACTTAATTGGGGCTCACTAATGGTATTAATTGTATTGATTGTCCGTTACCATATACAGTCGTAGCGGAAACATTTATGATTAAATATTTCTTGTAACTACACCGATTTTCCTTCCTTATTTATGACAGGTTCGCGTATCTTCCCTTCTTCACAGCCTTTATTCATTTCGTTCCTATTTCTCCTTTTACAACTGTCAGGTCCGATTTTTTCCTCTATGTAATCCCGTGGATATTTCTCCCGTGCCTTTTCGCATTCTTTAACTTGTCTAATTAAGAACACTACTTGTCATTACATCGATGTTCCACGTACCATATCCTGTCAACTTGTTGATAGTCCACATGTCATGTCTTTTTTCCACCAATACACTAGAATGTTTCGGTATTTACCCTATCCGCATCCACTAAATATTGTAGCAGAAAAGATGAGAAGTCGCAAATAAGTTAAATGGCGACAAGAATATTTAGGAGTGTTTTTTTTTTGGTTTTGGTTATATACATTTTATATATTGGTTGGATACAATGACGGTACTGTACGTTCTAAGTTTCTAACAACAAAAATGCAGCGAACTGGGAGCTTATATCCTAGAAAATGATATTAACTACTATTACAAATTGGAATTAGAACTTAAACTCAATATTATATTAAGCTAGCGTTAAGTCATATATTTGGTTGAAACTTGAAAAAAGAGTTTTTGAATTTATGCTGAAAAATAATTTTTAAAAATTAAAGTTGTGTTTGAATATACATTTTATTTGAAAAAAAAAACTTGAAATTTTGTGAGTGAAAAAAATTATTATACCCAAAAATTATCCTAAAATAATTTTTGGGAACTTGAATTTTTTTTTAAAAAAAAATAATCATATTTTATAAACAAATAATATTTTTAAATTTTTTTTTTGAAAAGAATCAGCCAAAATCTATGGCCAAATGAGAGTTAGACTCAATGCATATCTTTTCGCGATGAATAAATTAATACTTCAATATTTGGGTCAACATCATCCCATTGGTCAACTTCAGGTAATAATTAATTAAGTGATCGAGCTGTTTGCTTTTTTAAAAAGAAAGTAAAATATACCATAAGTAAAATCGTAAGAGCAAATGTAAATTACAATATCCCTTTTCATAAATTAATTAGGTAATAACAAGATACGTGGCGTAATATGGACCGGTCTTAAGTACATAACAGTAAACGTGGCATAATATGGAGCGATAGTCTAAGAAGGACGACGAACAGCGTTTATGTAATCTTCAAGTGCTTGAATTTGCTCTTCAGACGGTGGTGTTTCGTTGTTCTTTATGGATCTGTGCACGTCATATGTTGTTGAGGCCAAGAACAATACCCTGTTTTTCATTTGCCACAAAAACAAACAGAAATGACAAATGAATGATAGTTTTACACATATCATTATTTTACATATATTTAGAAAGAGCAAGAATTGCATACCCAGAAGAGAAGAGTATAATTTGTCTTGGAAATATGTGCTTCCCAAAAATCCTCATCTCTTTTCCTCTTTGTCTTTGCACAACCTTTGAGAATTTCCTTCTTTTTTTTATGGAACTTCTTTTCTTCGTATTTATGGAAATTATGTTTATATTAAAAGGAAATGAAACAGGCAATGAATTTTGTTGTTTTAATTTCAGTTATGGGCTATTTTCCGCCCGAAAGAGGTCCAGTTGACCTTCATCTATGAGATCTTTACCTATATAGTCGGTCATATACATTAATTATACATATATATTATGCTTTTTCTTCATCTAGCCGTCGGCACAATTTTATACCGGTTGTCGGGTGTCTGAATTTGAATTATTTTGTAAATAGGGATCCCAAAAATGGCTACTTGTGCACTTCCCCAAGTATATGGACCTTTACGTAAATAGTTGGTCATATACATTATTTACTTTTTTAGTTATATACATAATTTATATATTGGTTATACATAATTATACATATATAATAGAAGAATTGCAACTTATTGTACTTTTCATAAAGTTTTGAACATCTAAACTTTAAATTTAAACTATTAAGTTGATTTAATCTAATTTAATTCTTTTGGCCTCTAAAGGGTGGTTATGTAATGGACCTAAAAGTCCAAAGGACAATAAGGGAATATGGGTGGGCTTTCTAAAAGGGAAACTTTATACTATCTTAAACTTGGGGAACAGGGGAAGTGCACAAGTAGCGATTTTTGGGACCCATGTTACCTTTGCCCTTTGAATTGGAACAAACAATCCGCAAAGTCTTTAGAAGAATTAATCCAAATAGCCATCCACCCAACCGTTTAAAGTAAAAATAGTCTGTGAAGGTATAATATATGTATAATTTATGTATCATATATGTATAATTATATATAATCAATGTATAAATTATGTATATGGCTAAAAAGGTAAATAATGTATATGACCGGCTATCTGTGTAAAGATCCCTAAACTTCGGGAAGTACACAAGTAGCTATTTTTGGGATCCCTATTTATAAAATAATTCAAATTTACAGGTCTTAAGTTAGAATATAATTCAAATTCAGACACCGGACAACCGATATAAAATTGTGCCGAAGGCTGGATGAAGAAAAAGCAACACCATTAATCAATAATAGCATGAGCGGCTTGAAATTTTCTGAAACTAGTTAAATTTTAAATATTTTTTAAAAACTAAAATATATTTTAAACGAAAAAGGATAGAAAATGCCCTTATCGTATTACATAAAAATGCCCTCCTTCTGCCTGTTGGATTAAAAATACCCTTAAATAGATGTCATTATTTAGGGTTACAAATGTCCCTCCTTTTAACAGAATCATAACATGGCATTATTGAGTCTTTAATTAAACATATGGCCTTAAATTATTGGTGTCGACCCACCCTTGACTTGACTGAACCCAACTTCCAACTTCCTTTTTTAAGTATCCCAACTCATTCTTCTTCTTCCACCGCTAGAGATTGAATAGGGGTACCTTTGTCAGAGTAGAATAAGACATTTGTTTTCCAGATTGCTTCGATTTTTCTAAGGGGAAAGTTCTTTCGATAGGCTCTAGGAGAGAGTTCCTTCGATGGGTTCTAGGAGAGTGTTCCTGACTTACCTCTCTTCTACTGATTTTTCATTTTTATCTTGTTGGCAATCTAGTAAGTTTCAAGATGTAATTCCCAGAAGCATTTTTCCTAATTATCAATAGAAAAAAATGAATTGAAAAAAAAAACCCAAATAGAAGAAGATCGAACAAAGAAGAGGTCGAGAGAAACGTTAATTTGGAAACAGTAGTAGTATCGAATTCGGCCATTGATGCAACTTCGAGAAAATGGTCGGTGGAGGAAAATACAAAGAGTTTGATTTTCATCTACGATCCTTATCTTCCAGTGGTAGAGACTTCAATTTCGCCTACCACCCTGCCTCCGATCCTTCTCTCCTCCGCTAGCTATAACCCCCCAGTAGCTATAAGTATACTTCTGGCCTTGGGAATTTCTCTTATGTTTCCAACATGATTCCTAGGAGCGATTTTTGAAAAGAGAGAAAACTGAGATGAAATTAGTTCTTGTTATGAAATAAAAACAATTTAGTAAAACATGAACAAGAAATAAAAGCAATTTAGTAAAACATGAACAAGAAATAGAGATAGAGAGAAGGAAGAGATTTTCTTCTTCAACTATGTGTATTTTCCTATCTATTACAAGGCTTTTATATAGGCATGAAAAGTGAAGAAAATATGTCATGAAGTATGTCATTGAACATAGAAAATATGTCATTAAATATGTCATTAACCATTTGAGAGAAAGATCATGGAGGAAGAGTAGACATCCATCATATTTTGATTTTTATCATAACACTCCCCCTTGGATGTCGATAAATAATGTGTCTCGTTAAAACCTTATTAGGAAAAAACCCTATGGGAAAATATCCTAATGAAGAAAAAAGAGTACACATATTTAGAAATACGCTTTTTGGTTACCTCGTTAAAAACCTTGCAGGGAAAACCCAATGGGACAAAACCTTGTAAGGAAAAAAGAGTACAACACGTATTAACTCCCCCTGATGAGATCATTAGTTCACGCCGTTAAGCCTTCGTATCCCAATCTTGTACACTAGTTTCTTGAAGGTTGACGCATATAGATATTTGGTGAACAAATCAGTCATATTATCACTTGAACGGATCTGTTGCACATTAATATCACCATTCTTTTGAATATCATGTGTGAACAATAATTTAGGTGAAATGTGCTTTGTCCTAACTCCTTTATGAATCCTCCCTTTAATTGGGCTATGCATGTTGTATTTTCTTCATACAAAACTTTGGGTAGTTTATCACACTTCAAACCACATTTGTCTCGAATAAGATGTATAGTAGACCTCAACCATACACATTCTCGACTTGCTTCATGAATAGCTATTATCTCAGCATGATTAAAAGAAGTAGCCACAATTGATTGCTTAGTCGATCGCCAAGATATGACAGTGCCACACATGTAAACACATAACAAGTTTGAGATCACGCCTTGTGTGTGTCAGATAAATACCCCACATCAACATAACCAATAAGATCGGTATTGCAATCATTGCCATAAAATAAGCCCACACCGGTAATCCCCCTTAGATAACACAATATGTGCTTGATTTCATTTCAATTTCTCCTTAAACGGAGCTATATCTTGCTAAGACATTAACTGAAAAAGTTATGTCATGCCTTGTAGTGTTAGCAAGATATATTAGCGCACCAATTGCATTAAGATATGGTACTTTAGGACCAAGAAGCTCTTTATTATTTTCATGAGGTCAGAGTGGATCTTTATTTATATCGAGTAATCTCACAACCATCGGGGTACTTAATGGATGTGCTTTATCCACATAGAAGCTCTTTAAAATATTTTTAGTGTATGCTGATTGAAGGACAAAAATTCTATCTTTCATATATTCAATTTGTAGACCAAGACAAAATTTTGTCTTTCCAAGATCTTTCATTTCAAATTCTTTCTTTAAACACTACTGCTTTAGGAAGCTCTCCGGGAGTTCTAATGATATTTGAATCATCAACATACATGGCGATTATAACAAATTCAAATCTATATCCTTTTATAAGGACACAAGGACAAATTGAATTATTCTTATACCCTTCTTTTAACAAGTATTCTCTCGGGAGATTATACCACATGGGCCCTGATTGTTTCAATATGTATAAGGATTTTTGAAGCTTTATTTAATAAATTTCTTGGAAACCTTAATATGCTCCAAGACAATTTAAATCTTTCAATGATATCTACTATACGCATATCAAGTTTTTCATATATTGCCAGATTAAAACCTGAAGTGACTATATCCACTATAAGAGAACATGTCTCCATATAATCAATGTGAGGATATTTACTAATTTTCTTGTGCCACAAGTCGTCTTTATGTCTATCGACTTGAACCTTTCGCACAAGAACACATTTATACCTCAATTGACCTTATACTTTCAGGTGTTGGACTATCCGTACAACTTCACATTTTTCAAGTGAAGTCAATTTCATTACGTATTTTTTATTTGGCCAATCTTTTATCCGTCCAAATTTCATGACAGATTTGATCTCAAGATCCTCGTCAATATTAATCATATTGAGCGCTACATTATATTAACAATATCGTCGACAATCATTTTATGTCGGTTTCATTATTACCTAATAAATACATAACTTATTGAGATCTCTTTATTTTATTATTTTCAGGTACCTGAGCCTCTCCCATGAGGTCTTATGAAGTGTTATGTCGTGGTGCTCTTCTAGGGCACTTGCCTCCTTATTATGACCATTTTGAATATTTTCCCCTCTCCTTCTTCAAGGAGTTTTATCTTTGGAACCGATTGGTCTGTTACGCTTCATGCGTGTCATAGACTCTGTCCCTCATGGACTTTATTCTATTTGGAGCATTAGCAGCTGAAATATGACATTTAGCTTTGGGTCAACAAATGCGTCTGGCAATAATTTGTAAATGAATTATCACTTGAACTTCAAGTTTATATTTTCTTGTACGAGGATCTATATGTATTCATAATAATTCATTTCACGTATCACTTTCTCAGCTGCCCAATTTCTCCCCCCTAATGTTGGGATCGCCAACACATTTCCCAACCATCTTTGGGAACTCATCTTTATGCATTTTGGTGGCATAATTAAATCATATAACACATCCATATTTCTGTATAGAAATTATTTGGTTCCTGAACCGATTGTGATAGGGAGAAATTTTTATAACTTGGCTAGATGCGTACAAGTGTTGCTGTATATTAAATAATAAATCTCATACCAAATTTCGTTTTTGGGAGTTTTGTTCTCATAACCAATGATTTAGCTATAATTGGAGGCATACAATTTTTGCTAAACCAACTTGGATTTAAACCAGTATTATTAAGATAAATCATCATAATTTATATTCTGGAATTGTGCTCTAAGAATTTGAGCAAGCAATCTTGCAAAAACCAAACTGCAAGTTGATAACAAATGCACATGTGACCATAAAATAGATGCATCTATTAAAATCATATAATAGTAAATGGTCCACATGGAAGGTGACTGGGCCCATATATATATCACCTTTTATTCCTTCCAGAAATCAAAGGATTCAATCCCAACCTTTAACTAGTATATCATGAGAATAAGCAACACAAGAGAATTCTTGAAGAATCTTCTATTCTTCAATATATGTCAATGTAATTCTTAATTAATTTTTCGCATCATAATTGAACCGAGATGGTCAGCCGGTCATGCCAATTAATATTTATTTTAGTAAACCTCTAGTTTACTTATGGCATATGATTCCAGCACCATGCTTATATTTGTGTAGTACAAATAGAAAGAAGATCGGGTAACCTTTCATATTTACCCGGTATGATTATAGAAATATGAAGATATTCAATCTTCCTTTCATTTATAGTCTCAATATGCCAATAACTTTGACTTATATATTTGAAACTCAAAACGTTTCTTTTGAGACTTTACAATATCAATGTCATGAATAAGTTTATTCATCCGAGTAGTAACAAATTAGTTTTTCCGGAGTTCTTAACAACTTTGTACTACAAGATCTTTTATCATACCATTCATATGGTAAATGTCTCTTTCACGGAGAAAATTATATCATAATAAATTGTCATGGTCAAAATCATCATAAGCAAAATCATTTCTTGCTTTAATTTTGCCTTTAATAACTTTTATAAGGCATGACAAAATAATATTTGGCATATCACATGTACGCGACCAATGACATATTCATGTAACCACACAATAATATTTATTTCTTTATTTTACTCAAACCTCCCTTAGAGGTGAGTTGTGTGGTATTCATATAATCATGAATTGCATGTCTTTATTCATTGCTTTTATCACATATTGCCACATTCAACTTTAGGAATGGGTTTGCATTCTCAATGCTTATCACAAGTCACATTCTCTTCAAGGAATGGATCATAATCAGCGACGTGCTTTATTATTTTCATACCAATTTGATGGTAAGCATTGCCTTCACATTTTGAAGGACTATTTTAAGAACCCTTATTGTTCTCCTTTTATAATCACAGTGATGATTATTATTTTGATATTTGGAACGCCCACGTTCATTGTTCAACCACTTGTCTTCATTGAAACTTATTATGCACTGCTATCACATTCACTTCAAGAATGGAGCAAATCAAGTGGGACAATTTTCATGCCTTTTCATGAAAAATATATTATTTTTCTTTAGTCATCATTATATCATCAATATGGTACATTGGGACTCAAACCCAATGTCTTACCAATATAAAGGCATGTTAGGCCATAATAAATTGGGACTCAAACCCAACTCTTATCATTATGGAGCATCAGGACTTGATCCTCTTATCCTCAATCAATGGCATAATATGCTAAACAATATTGAGATTCATTTTCAAGCCTTAATTTCAATCACATGCCAAGAAAATTATACACAACTAATTTGCAACTTAGCAAATCAAATTTGCTTTCTTAAATAAGTGTACAAATCTTAAATCAACGTAAAACTTTATTAATTATTTGTAGCATTTATATGAAATACAATCGTTTGTAGTCAGAATATTTCTTCTAAATTCTATTAGAGTTTAAAAGGATCATAAAATCATTGTCATAATATTTATTGAGTCTCTCTCAAAAATATTATTATTTTCGGGGTATACCCTGCCTATTGGATTTGATTTAACGCCATGACTTTCCTTCATTCAATTCAACCAAGCAATTAGTGAATAAATTTATCAAAAGTACACCATATAGGTAACAACACATATATAGTACTAATACATAAATTCAGCATTTATATTACCTGAAAAGTGACATTATAGGTAACAACTTACCAGTTGTAGCTTGTGCATCATTCATATAAAATACTTAAAAATGGTAAGTCAGTAGCAAACATCAAGTAGGTCATGGATACTCAAAAATATCTCTTCTAGTAGTCATACTAATCATTGTTTGCTTTTAAATGATACGACCATAAATTATGAAGTATACTTTCTCAATAGCTGGTTCGTTTTCCAAACTTCAAAGAAGTAATTAATCAACCTAGATAAAGATGTGAAATGTTTCTTGTTTTCTTCAAGATGATTTATGCTTTTAATCAATATGACCAATTTTATTTTATTTTTTATTCCTTTTTTTGGAACTATATGCAAGTGTAAAAATCCAAAAGGAAAAAAAAATATTCATCCAAGTAAAAGAAAATGTTAAAAGCGGCAGGACAGATTGAAGATAGTTAACACATAAATATGCATAAGACAATTTATATAAAATATCCTTGGTTACCATGACATGCATCATATCAACAATTAACTGCTACTATGATTTTAACATATAGAACTTCGAAAATTTTATTCCATTCATGTGATATAAAAGATGTAATATTAATATGTGCTTATGCAATACAGGTGTAGTACAAAGTTGTGTGCATATGAGATTTTAAAGGAATGAAAAGTATAACATAATTATACCTTCTTACGTTCCATTACTTACCATATGTAGTTTCTCTTTACATCTAACCATGAGATGATATGTATGACTTCTAATTGCAATCTTTCCGGATGTAGGAAATATTTTGTAGATATATATACAATTGGTTAGAGACTCGTGCTGATAACGTGTTATGAAATAAAAGCAATTTAGTAAAACATGAACAAGAAATAAAAGCAATTTAGTAAAACATGAACAAGAAATAGAGATAGAGAGAAGGAAGAGATTTTCTTCTTCAATTGTGTGTATTTTCCTATCTATTACAAGGCCTTTATATAGGCATGAAAAGTGAAGAAAATATGTCATGGAATATGTCATTGAACATAGAAAATATGTTATTGAATATGTCATTAACCATTTGAGAGAAAGATCATGGAGGAAGAGTAGACATCCACCATATTTTGATTTTTATCATAACAGTTCTCTATTATTCTAATGTTCTCACTTATTTCACATATTATTCTTTATGGCGATTGATAATGATGTTATTGAGTCTACAGAATAAAAATAACCTGAATGAAAGGAGAGATAATGATAGAAGGGTAGCAGAAGAAGGAAGGAGCAATCATTGTTAACGGATAAAAGGGTTTGGGTGTTTGGTTTAGTCATGGGTGGGTCAGGTCCTTTGAGTTGGGCAAATATCCATGTGGACCAATAAATTAACACCATATGTTTAATTAAAAGACTCAACAATGCCATGTGATGATTCTGTTAAAAAGGGGTATTTTTAACCTAATAGGTGGAAGGAGGACATTTTAAAACTATTTCTAATACGTTACGAGTATTTTTGACCATTTTTTCGTATTTTAAATAGAGATGTTCAAATTAAAGCGGCTATTTGGTGTCATTTTAAATTTACCTTAAACTCAATACTAAAAATGAAACTCATCATTTCAGGTCACTAGAAGTGGAAAATGCAATTACGAAACAACCAAGTGTAGTATAAAGGCCTATGTTGCGTTGTTGCCATGCCACATCCTAGGCGGGCCGGGTCAAACTTCTTTTTCCTTTGTCTATTAGATCAAAAACTCGAATATCATTATATATATATTTACGAAAAATTTGCCAAGATTTCTAGTGCCAAATTAGGTGCAATTCGTGAAAAATTACCTGCGACCGACACCTAAAAAGGTTAGAAGCACCAACTACTAGAAATGGCCAAGTCATTTATCATCTTGGATGATGCAGATGAATTAAAAACACCAACTTTTTCCTTTGTCTATTAGATCAAAAACTCGAATATCATTATATATTTTCACGAAAAATTTGCCAAGATTTCTAGTGCCAGATTAGGTGCAATTCGTGAAAAGTTACCTGCGACCGGCACCCAAAAAGGTTAGAAGCACCAACTACTAGAAATGGCCAAGTCATTTATCATCTTGGATGACGCAGATGAATTAAAAACACCAACTTTTTCCTTTGTCTATTAGATCAAAAACTCGAATATCATTATATATTTTTACGAAAAATTTGCCAAGATTTCTAGTGCCAAATTAGGTGCAATTCGTGAAAAGTTACCTGCGACCGGCACCCAAAAAGGTTAGAAGCACCAACTACTAGAAATGGCCAAGTCATTTATCATCTTGGATGACGCAGATGAATTAAAAACACCAAAAATGTTGAGCCTGGTTGAGAGAGAATTGCAACATTCTGATAATTTTACTCTAATAAAATTTTATTTTGCCAACTCGTCCCATAACTAAGTCAACTTTATATTTTCCAGTCATTAATCATAATTAATACAACAAGAGCGTACTAATTGTAATGGAAAATATGTGTTTGTATATAAGAATGTAGTAACATTTTTCACGTTAAACCATGTGAACATGTACAAAAGAGATGATGTCAACTAGGGTTGGGCATTCGGGCAGTTCGGATTAGATATGAGAATTTCAATTTGGATTTTTGATTTTCGGATTGAAAAAATAACAATCAAATCCAATCCAAATAAGTTTGGATTGGATCGGATTTTTTAAGTTCGATTATGGATTAATCGGTTTGAATATTATGGATTTTCGAATTTTGAGCGTATAAGTTGAGATGTTTCGACTTTTTACAAAAATAAATATCCAAATGAAGTACTCATGTTAAATTGCCTGAAAAATTCCTATTTTTGCCGCAATCATCCAAATAAAGTATTCGAGTAATGAAACTATTATCAAAAAAATACAACAAAGACATTAATACGGCCGATAAGAAGTTGCAATAGTAAAATCACATCCAAATAGAAAATATTCTATAGTAACTTAGTAATTAATACTGACTATATGAGATAATATCTAATCGGTAGAGTGTTGAACTTATTACTATTGGTATATGGATAATGGACTAAATATAAAGTATAAAATTTCGGATTTTGGATATCCAAAAATCCGAAGTACCAAATTCAATATCCAATTTGAAATCTAAATATTTTAAAAATTAAATTAAAAACACTCCTATGAATGTCATGTCGTGCATAGGTACATGTGTTCATAACATTATCAAGCCTCTGAGGGCATCCCATCATATCATCTCGGCCACTGTGGGCAAATCATCACGTATACCAGCTGATCAGGTGGTGGTGCGTATATAACACCGTAATCTTTTCCCATATCCCATATACATATAATATACATATATACGTGTATATAACGCCATCTAGTCATGGGTCAATGTACATGTATAAATGCATGAAATGCATAAGAAATACGTTAATAAGATTTTCTCGGTATGCCATAAAAATCAATATGCATTTCGAATAAACTTTATCAAATACGTATTTTTCTGAGACCCATGAACAGAAGATATAATAATAATTCACATTCACATGGGGAATTAAGAATATAGACACCCTTAGTATTTCTATGAATAGAGTCATTTATGGAAGTTGCGTATTTTGCTCGTTTCATTTGTATTATTTGGATCATGCCAAAAAGAAAGAAGGGGTAGCCTTAACATACCTGGAGTAGAAAAAAATCCGTATAATACTCTTGGAAAAGGTGGCACCGTACTCCTTTAGAACCGCAAAAATTTTTACATTGTTAAGATTCTAATAATTCTCGTTGGATTTTTTTTGTAGGAATTGGTGGCAAGAAGTTTTTATTGAAACTTATGAGAATTGCTAAGATAGTAGCGTTTTTGAGAATGAACTTTGTTTAAAACTTATAATAATTCACTTTTGATCATAAGGAATTGTAGGAATTTTGTTTATAAGGTCTTGTATTCAAGATATATATAAGAAAGAAGTATTTTGTAGTATTTTGCCACCTAACCAAAATGATTAAGAGTCATTTGGTTAGGAATTGGCTTGCTTCCACGTTAAGGGTAAGGATCTTCAAACTTATTCAATTTTTTAATTACTTAATAATTTATTAATCTCCCACTAACCAATAATTAACCAATTACCCATATAATTGAAAATTATCTCCATTTACTTAAAATACTACTCACTTTTAATATACCTTATACACTTTACTATCATGGCCATGTGGTACTTTGTGTGCATTAGTCCATAAATATCGAGTATTAACACTCGGCCCGTATTTTATCCCAACATACCAAATGTGGATGAAAATTCATTTTCTTTGACTTGCTTCCCATCTCACCTTCACGAATTTACTCATCACTTGTTTGAAATAGCATAATCCTTATAATTTCCAAATAATCTTTTTCTTGGACTGATGTCCATTACCTTACGACAAATTCAACGTACAATACTACAGGGTGCAACATCGTCGCAATTTAATATTGCGAAGCGTAACATCATCATAATATAATACTTCAAGGCGTAATATCATCGTAATATAATATTGCAGGACGTAGCATCATCGTAATATAATACTGCGGGACGTAATATCGACGTAATATTGCGGAGCGTAACACTTTAAATGGATGAAAGGACAAACAGACTCAACGCAAGAAGAAGTAAACTAACATACTCTATGACTGAAAAATTAAGAATACAGATGACTCTCAAACGTTATTCCAGGGTCCCGCGGGACATCAGTGGTCTCTGTGCGGGCCCGTTTGCAAGCTCATCCTGAAGAAACTCTAGGTCGGCCATAACCTGGCAAGCAAAAGATAGCACTGAAGCAAAGAACATAGCTCTGGTCATATCCTCACTCTCATTGCATTTCATCGTAGTGTAGTCCGCTATCTCTTTGATTCTAAGCTTAATATCACCCTTCTCCTAGAGCAATCGTCCAATTTGTTGCTCCCGGGCTTCCACTACTTGAATGACCTTATTGTTTCGGTTTTGCAACTTCAACACACTCTCTTCCAATTTGTTAATCAATGCATAGCAATGTTCTCTCTTTGTCTTGAAGTCTTTTACCTCCTGACACATTTCGTTTTCGAGAGCGGCCAACTCTTTCCTTAAAATTACAACTTCTTTGTCGTAACTTTGCTTTGCCTGGCGAGTTAACCTTGTATGTTCTTCTGTCTCTTTCCCTAACTAGACCATCCTTGCCCGAGATTTTGCTAAATATTTCTTAGCCTTTGTTAGATCGGTAGCATAGTTATGCACTTTTCGCCTCAGGTTGTTCATGATTCTGTCGTCCCTTTTACCTCTTACAAGCGTTTCAGCGGTTATTCTCATTTCCCAGAATTGAGCTCGGAGGACTTAGTTTTCTTGGGCTAACCTTTTTTTTTATACCTCATCTTTGGCATCTTGTAAACCACTTTCAAATTTAATGGTTCTGACCTGACTCTCTAATTTGCTGATGGTGGCATGATATTCCTTTTCTTTGGCTAACCAAGCCCACTGCTCTTGCACTATATCAACAAATTCCAGGACATAGGGCTTTTTAGTTGGCCTTTTGGAGTCGTCATTCATTGTGACTCTCTTTCCATACCAAGCAACTTACCTGGGTAAAACCTCGCCCCTAGACAAATCATGTACTCGGGTAATTGCCCCTAAACACTGGCATTCACTCCAAATTTGACGAACCACATCTTCGGGAAATTGAGCATCCGAACGTATTTCAACCATGTCAATACTAAGATCTTCATCTTTGGGAACTATTTTGCATCTTCCCACTTTTCTCAAAACCCGTATAAGGCATATGGCTAGATATTGTGGAGACCTATAGGGACCAGTGGCCGACATATGGACAATCTCATCGACAGGGAGTAAACCCAATGTCCATTCTATCTGATCTGCTGTTAAATACCGCAGGCGTATGATCCACTTCCTGACTCCCTCTGGCATTACGAATCATGTCACCCGCGTACCGAATTCCTCGATGTAGTTTTTTCTGGTAGAACCCTAATTCATGTATCGGAGACGGTGACAAAGGTGTTTGATCATCCACATTTGTAGTAGCAAATTGCACCCCTCAAAAAACTTGGCTCTGGCCTTACAGGATGTCAAGGCTTGGCATCAATCTGATACAATCATAGGTGCGAGGGTACTTTTGGTCTGAGTAGTCAAAACATGGACAATTCCGGCTATATGCAGGTCAACGTGCCCATCCTCCCTTAGAAACAACAAAATGCTTAGAAATGCCACCATGAAAGCAAAGAATCTACGCACCTCCCACTTTGACTGGTTGCCTTTACTCTGGAGTCCTTTTTCTGGGTCTTCAAATATCCCTAGATGCCCATACCGCTGGTATAGAAAGTGAAAAGTGCAAGCTCTACCTGCCAGACTTTCTGTCTTGATCTGTTTACTTATTTTCAGTAAGTCTAGAAACTTGTGGGGAGTGACGGCCCTTGGAGACACCAGAATACTTGTGTCTCAGTCCTTCAGTATCCCCGACATATCCTGCTATTTCTTCCAGAGTAGGTGTGAGCTGAAAGTCCAAGAAGTGAAAAACATTGTGGGCTAGGTCCCAAAATGACAGTAGTGTCTCAATCAGATCACTTCTAGGCTGAATCTTTAATAGTCCGGTGAGCGCCCCCAAGTACTGATTGACTCGGTCTCGTCCTTATTTTCCCAAATCCTCCCACCACATGTGGAGTGTCAAAGGGATCTGGTCCACAACCCTCACAGGTAAATTTTGAACAGTGCTCATTCTGCACATTTTTAAATATGTGACTCGGTTAAAACATGCAAAATTTGTTTAAAAAATGCCCCATAAAATATTAATTTTGTAAAACCCAAGTTAAAAAAACACGGTTACTTTCGCAAATACGGCCCTTCAGCACTTCGGAAAGGAAGATTTTAGGTTTATGCTTGATAAGTGGCCTAAAATTTGAAAAAGGACCATAGGTGGCTATTTGTGCAAAAAAGGCCTTCCAGCGTCCCGACGGGGCATTTTTGGTTGTTTGGACAAAAATGGCGTCACCTGACTTTATTTACAATTACAATGTTTCATTTTGTGGTTATTTTTAGCAAAAGCGGGGCTGAATTGCCTATGTATTTCACATCCGGTGAGAATCAAACCCGCGTAGTTCGGTAAGTTTTGTCACAACAAGAAAAATATGACTTTTGAAAATATTGGCTCATTTGGAGATGGCTTTTCTTATTCTTTCTTCTTCTTTTTTCAAAATTTTGGCAGAGTTTTGGGATTTTTCAAATATTTGAATTTTCAGAAATCGGGTAAAATTTTCTCTCTCCTACATCACTCTTGGTTTTTATTGATTTTCTTTCCCTATTCTAGAAGTCGGTGAATATTCAAGCCGAAACAAAAAAGTGCACAAGTAGCACGTAAAATGCATCAGGATGATCCTTTAATTTGGGTACACATGTCCTAGACGGACTCAACCCCTGTGTTGAGTCTCAAAAATCAAATGCACGTGATGCAAACAAATGTTCCTACTAGAGATCTGGTATGAGGCTGTGTTCTTCTAGGTTTAAATCCTGGGATGTGTGTGAACAACTAATTTTTGACCACGCCCAAATTATATACTATTTTAGTAAATATTTTCTTTAGGTCTAATCTTAATATATATATATATTGTGTTAGACTAGAGTTAGTTAATTAATATTTTTTGTCTTAATAGTTTAATTAAATTCTACTTATAAAAGAAAATGAACAAAAAAAAAAAAAAGTAACAAGCATTCACGTGACTTTTAAAAGTTTGATAACCAATTTAACTTTCAAACGTGATTCAACCTACCCATGATCTCCTCAGCCCTCTCCCCACGATTTCCTTCTCCTACCCCATTACCCACTTCCCCACGTCTCCTAACCCCTCACCACCTTGAATCCTTTTAAGAAAATAAAACTCCTTTTGCACATGAGGGGAGGGGAACTAATATTCTTTCATTTAAAAAGAAAAGAACAACGAGGAAGAAGAGGAGGAGATGATAAGAAATTTCAGAACTAAGAGAAAAGAGGATTGTTCTTTTAGAGTAAAAAATTCACTTGGAAAAATTGTTGAGTTACGTTGTTGAATTCGAAGTTGGAGTTCGAGATTTTGTTCGCGGTTTCGAGTTTGTAGTTCTAAAACAGTTAGTAGACGGTGATTTATCTCTCTTACTTTCTTTTCCTGTTGAATTATTTCGTAAATCATATGTACCAGTACCACTACGATTTTCTTTTTCTTATCAGATTCGTTTCTTTCATATACTAATTTGTGTTGTGACTTTATTGCTTTTGCTTCATTGTGACGTTTTCTAGATCCATTTTTTTATTAAGAAATTTAACTTTTACAATGTAGTTGATTCAATCTCTGTCCTTATCGGGGCAAGGGTAAGGTCTGCGTACACATTATCCTCTCCAGACCTCACTATATAAGATTTTACTGGACAGTTATTGTTGTTAATGTAGTTGATTCATTGATAATTGTTGCAAAAATTGATTTGTTTTGTGGTAAGCTAACGGATCCTTTGAATAATTAATAAATCGGAGACTTCACATTTGTACGTACTCTATGATGTCAAAGCTTGATATTGAATGGTTATTGTGCTTAATAGGGTGTTGGTTTTATCTACTAAGTCTTTATATATATATATATAACATCCTGTATCAATTGCATGTATATCCGAATGTACTTTGGGAAAATGGTAACCTTTTTCCAAGTATTATGGTGAGTGGCAACAAATTCGGAGCCATAATATGCCTTATTATTATCTTATGATCCTTACTCACCTTTCTATTGTCACAATCCAATTTCACTACAAGTCGTGATGGCACCCAACACCGTTATTAGGCAAGCCAACGCGGAAATATTAGTGAGTTCTAGTTTTACTTTACTAAAATAGTTACAACAATTCCTTAATTTGAATTTAAAACAAGTGATAATTAGCAACGTACAATAATAATTATACAATCCCAAAAGAATAGTCTACCAATGTGTGTGCCAAGACCTGATGTCACAAGTATATGGACATCTAGTAGAATATACAAAACAATAAATCTATCCTACTGTCTGAAATAGAATAGATAGCCAAAAGCAAAGAGAGACTCCATCATGCTGTTGAACGACATAGGAAGGGAGCAGCTCACCGTGGAATCTCGGACTACGATCAAGAATGCGCACCAGACTGGTAGCCAGATATACCTGCCTCAGATCATGTACAATTAAGTACAGAAGGTAGTATGAGTACAAAAACAATATGTAACCAGTAAGTATCCCGTCTAATCTCGAAGAAGTAGAGACGAGAGGTCGACTTGACACTTACTATGGTTAAATAATATATGAAAGTGTTATGCTAAGCATCGATGTCACAAATAAATAATAATTTATAGCAAGAAGTGATAGGTCATTTCCTAGATAATATCTCAATTAGTCATTTACATTTCAGGGCATGTAACAAAGTTTAATCCACAGAAAAATATCGAGCAAGGAGCATGCGCAAATAGTGCCGAGGTCGTACGACCCGATCCAACATAAAAATAAAGTGTGCACTGCCGGAGGGTCGAACGGTGCGAACCATAGATGCATATATTACCGCGCTCGTGAATCATACATGCGACGCGGTCAAATATAATTAAAACAAACAGTCAAACAGGAATATATCAGGGAAGCAATTACTCAAAGAAATGTCAACTTCTCTTTAAAAGGTCAAGAAAATGATGTTCCTCTTTATAATTTCATTTACTACATTCAACATGATTTAAGCAATCCAAATTGACCATAAAGTTACAAGAATATCATATAAAGCATGCTTTTGGGTCCTAGACTACCCGGACTTAAGCTTAATAGTGGCTACGCATGGACTTTCATCACCTAGTGCGTACGTAGCCCCCGCATTTAGTAGAAAATTATTCAATTATTTCACCTATGGGTACAATTACCTCTTACAATGTTAGAAAGGAGACTCACTTCGCTCTAAAGCGTACTTCCAATATCAAGAATGTGCTCAAACTCTCAATTTGGAGCCGACGAACCAAAACTAATTAAACGAGGTGGGAACTAGTCAAAACAAGCTTACAAGTTCGCATTCTAACTATTAAAGTAATTTCCCAAACCTAAACATAAGTTTCCTAAAATTCGTCCCCGAGCCCACGTGCTTGGATTCTGGAAATTTTTGAATAAAGTTGTTCTCTATAACCTAAGGATAAAAAATATATGATTTCTTCTTTATTCCATAACAAATTTCGTGCTTAAATCTTATTTTTATCAAAACCATAGTTTCACTCTAATCTCATGATTTTTCACTAATCTTTGTATGTTAATCTACCTAAGACCCAAGTATTAAACTTAAAATAAGTAGGAATAACTTACCTCAAGATGCTAGGTGAAAATTTTCTCTCAAGAGCCCCAAAATCGCCCAACTTATGAGTGAAAAATGAGCCAAAAATGGCTAACACCCGCAATAAATGAAGGTCACTGCTTCAATGATTTCCGCATCTGCGGTCCTGGACCGCACCTGCGCCCACCGCATCTGCGGAATAGTGTCCACTTCTACGGAAATTCAGTCGGGCCGCTTCTGCAGGGACAAAACTGCTTCTGCAGCTCCGCTTCTGTGGCTTTGGGCTTGGCCTGCCTAGGCCGCTTCTGCGAGAGCATGACCGCTTCTGCGGTCTTGCACCTGCGGCTGACCAACCGTAGGTGCGGTTATGACAAAAGTCTGGAGCTTCAGCTCCTTTCTAAATTTTCCAACTTCACTCGAGCCTCGTCTGATTGACGCTCGGGGCCCCCGGGCTCCGCCCGAACATACCAACAAGTTTGAAATCATAAACGAACTCGCTCGAACCCTCTGAACGCCCGAAACAATGCTAAATCTAAGAATCACCCCCTAAAACCAATTGAATCAAACTTATGAACTTCAAGTTCTTCAATTTACTTTAGATGCGACGAAACACACTTATATTACTCGGATTGACACCAAATTTTGCGTGCAAATCTTAAATGGCAATACGGAACTATTTTAGGTCTCGGAACTCCGTTCGGACCTCGATAACACATAAACCTGTTCCAAACCAAATATTCAAGAACTTCAAAATCCTTAAGGAATCAACTTTCATTATTAGGCACCAAAATGTTCCCGGGTAATCCAAAACCCGATCCGGACATACACCCAAGTCCGAAATCATCATACAAACTTGTTGGAATCTTCAAATACGAATTCTAAGGTCGTTTACTTAAAATATTGACCGAAGTCAAACTTTGCCTTTTAAGCCAACCTTGGGGAACCAAGTGTTCCGATTTCAACCCAAACTCTTCCAAATCCCAAACCAACCATTCCCGCAAGTCATAAATCAGTAAAAGAAAGTAAGAGAAATCTTATCTAGGGGAACGAGGTTCTAAAATGCAAAACAACTAGTTGGGTCGTTACATTCTCTACCTCTTAAACAAACGTTCATCCTTGAGCGAGTTTAGATTCATACCTGAAGTGCCGAATAAACGTGGATATCTGCTCTGCATGTCCTCCTCGGACTCCCAGGTCACCTCCTCGATTGGTTGGCCCCTCCACTAGACATTTTCTGTAGAAATCCTCTTGGACCTCAATCGACGCTCATGTCTATCAACAATGGCAATTGGCTCCTCCTCGTAGCCCTCGTCTAGCTGAATAGTACTGAAGTCTTATGGGACTGGTCGGTGTGATACCTCCGAAGCATAGATACGTGAAAAATTGGATGAACTCCCGATAAGCTGGGAGGTAAAGCAAGCTCGTAAGCAACCTCTCCAACTCGCCTCAACACCTCAAATGGGCCAATAAAACTTGGGCTCAACTTGCCCTTCTTTCTGAATCTCATAACACCCTTTATTGGCGAGACTTTCCAGAGAACCTTCTCGCCGATCATGAATGATACATCATACGCCTTTTGATCCGCGTAGCTCTTTTGTCTTGACTGTGTTGTGCGAAGCCTTTTCTGAATCATCTTTACCTTTTCCAAGGCATCTTTCTCCAAGTTTGCACCGTACAACTTAGCCTCACCAGGCTCAAACCACCCGATAGGAGAACGACATCGCCGACCATATAAAGCCTCAAATGGAGCCATCTCGATGCTGGACTGATAGCTGTTGTTGTAAGCAAACTCTGCCAAAGGCAAGAACTGATCCCACTACCCTCCAAAGTCAAACACAGAAGCTCTAAGCATGTCCTCCAAAATCTGTATTGTCCGCTCTGACTGTCCGTCAGTCTGAGGATGAAATGTTATGCTGAGCTCCATACGGGTCCCCAACTCACTTTGAATGGCTCTCCAAAAATGGGAAGTGAGCTGAGGGCTTCTATCTGATATGATAGAAACAGGCACACCGTGCAACCGGACTATCTCCTGAATGTAAATCTGAGCCAACCTCTCTGAAGTATAAGTAGTCACAACCAGAATAAAGTGTGCCGACTTGGTCAACCTGTCAACAATGACCCATACTGCATCAAACTTCCTCAAGGTCTGGGGCAACCCAACTACGAAGTCCATAGTAATGTGCTCCCACTTCCACTCAGGTATAGGCATCTGCTGAAGTAGGTCACCTGGCCTCTGGTGTTCATACTTAACCTGCTGGCAAGTCAAACACCTAGACACATACTCCACTATGTCTTTCTTCATCCTCCGCCACCAATAATGTTGCATCAAGTCACGATACATCTTCGTAGCACCCGGATGAATGGAATATCGTGAACTATGTGCCTCCTCTAGAATCCTCTCCCACAGACCATCAACATTGGGAACACATAGGCGACCCTAGAGTCGCAGAACACCATCCTCGCCAATAGTAACCTCCTTGGCACTACCCTGTAGCACCGTTTCTCTAAGAACTGCCAAATGTGGATCATTGAACTGTCGGGCCTTGATCTGACCCAATAATGACGATTGAGCAACAACACACACAAGGACCCGACTGGGCCCTAAAATATCCAACCTCACAAGTCTGTTAGCCAAGGACTAAATGTCCAAAGCTGGTGGCCTCTCCTCTGCTGGAATGAATGCCAAACTACCCATACTCTCTGCCTTTCTGCTTAAGGCATCCGCGACCACATTTGCCTTGCCCGGATGATAAAGAATGGTGATGTCATAATCCTTCAGTAACTCAAGCCATCTACGCTGTCTCAAATTGAGATCCCTTTGCTTGAACAAATGTTGCAAGCTGCGATGATCAGTGTAAACCTCACAAGACACCCCATACAGATAATGCCTCCATATCTAGAGAACATGCACAATCGCAGCCAACTTTAGATCATGCACAGGATAATTCTTCTCATGAATCTTCAACTGACGCGAAGCATATGCAATAACTCGCCCCTCTTATGTCAATACAAAACCCAAGCCAACGCGTGAAGCATCGCAATATACCGTATACATCCCCGAACCGAAAGGCAACACAAGAACTGGTGTTGTAGTCAAATCCGTCTTGAGCTTCTGAAAGCTCGTCTCACAATCATCGGACCAACGGAAAGGAGCACCCTTCTGGATCAATCTAGTCAGAGGTGATGCAATAGATGAAAATCCTTGCACAAATCGACGATAATAACCTACTAATCTAAGAAAATTCCTGATCTCGGTCACTGAAGTATGACGTGGCAAACCCTGAACTGCCTCAATCTTCTTGGGATCCACCTTAATACCCTCTCCTAACACAATATATCCCAAGAATGCCATTGACTCTAGCCAAAATTCACATTTGGAGAACTTAGCATATAGCTTCTACTCTCGCAAGGTCTGAAGCACTATTCTCAAATGTTGCTCGTGCTGCCCTAGGCTACGTGAGTATATTAAGATGTCATCAATGAAGACGATGACAAAGGAATCAATATAAGGTCTAAACACCCTATTTATCAAGTCCATAAACGTCGTTGGGGCATTAATCAAACCAAAGGACATCACCAGAAATTCATAATGACTATATCTTGTACGGAAAGCAGTCTTCGAAACATCTAAGTCCTGAATCATCAACTGATGGTACCCTGATCTCAAGTCGAACTTGGAGAACACCCTAGCATCCTGCAACTGGTCGAACAAATCATCAATGAGCGGAAATGGGTACTTGTTCTTGATGGTAGCCTTGTTCAACTAGCGGTAATCAATGCACAGCCGCATAGTTCCATCCTTCTTCTTTATGAACAACACTGGTGCACCCTAAGGTGACACAATTGGTCTAACAAACCCCTTTGCTAACAACTCCTAAAACTGCTCCTTCAACTTTTTCAGCTCTTTCGAGGCCATACGGTATGGTGGAATAGATATAGGCTGGGCACCTGGAACCAAATCAATACAGAAATAAATATCACGATCCGGTGGCATGCTCGGAAGGTCATAGGGAAACACATCGGCGAATAGTCGGACTACCAAAACTGAATCAATCATTGGAGACTCTACGGTGGTGTCCCGAAGATAAGCTAGATAAGCCAAACAACCCTTCTTGACCATATATCGAGCCTTCAAAAAAGAGATAACCCGACTAGATGTATCAACTAAGGAACCATTCCACTCCAACCTTGGCGACTCTGGCATGGCAATCTAGGACAGCATGATATGGGGATAACCAATCCATGCCTAGGATGACCTCAAAGTCAATCATATCAAGCAACATGAGATCTGCTCTAGTCTCGAAACCACAGAATGTGACCACACAGGACCAATAGATCCGATCCACAACCACAGAATTGCCCACAGGAATGGACGCATGAACAGGAGTGCCCAAAGGCTCACGAGGAACAACTAGGAAATGAGAAAACAGAGAAGACACATATGAATAGGTAGACCCTGGATCAAATAGCACCGAAGCATCTCTACCACAGACGAAAATAATACCTGTGATAATGGAATCTGAGGACAATGCATCTAGTATGGTCGAAAGGGCATAGAATCTGGCTAGAGCGCCGGCTGGCTGGCCTCCACCTAACTGAGTAGTAGCTGGCTGACCTCTCCCTGCTTGGCCTCCACCTCTAGGACGGCCCCTACCCGTCTGTCCCTCGCCTTTGGGAGGCTGGGCAACCAGTGCTGAAATCATAGGTTGCTGACCCTATTGTACTGCCTTGCTCCGAAGTCTAAGGTAGGTCCTTTTCATGTGACCCGGATCTTCTCACTCGTAACAACCCCTCGGCACCATAGCCTGATGTCCAGAAGCCTGGCCCTGATGGCCTGAATACCCACTGGAGGAACTCTGAATAGCTGGTGAACGGTATGAACTCTCTGGCATAGCACTGAAATAGGAACCAGAAGAATCCTAGGGGCTTGAATGCCCACTAGAGGAACCCTGAATAGCTGGCGGACGATAGGAACTCTCTGGGATGGAACAGAAATAGGGGCACACTGGAGCACCTCGAGGAGGTGGTGGTGCTGAATATGGGGGCCTGCTAGGCTGACCCCTCCCAAACTGACCTCTGCCCCTAGCTGGGGCACCTCTGAACTCTCCGAAGAATCGGTCCCTCTTGTCCTGCTGTGCCTGCTCTCTACCTCTCAGACGGTAGCCCTCAATCATCCGAGCAATCTCCACTCCTAGATGATAGGAGTCCCCATCTCCACCTCTCGGGCCATGTTGGCCCTAATGCCAGAATGCAACCCTGCAATGAACCTCCGCACCCTCTCTGCGTCAGTAGGAAGTATCATCAGTGCATGGCAGGATAACTCAGAAAACCTCACCTCATAGTCGGTCACAGACATCTGATCCTGTTCAAGCAGCTCAAACTGATACCGTAGCTCTTCCCACTTAGAGGGTAAAATATACTTATCCATGAATAACTATGTGAACTGACCCCAAGTGATGGGAGGAGAACCTGCTGGCCTGCCAAGAATATACGAATGCCACCATCTACAGGTCCTGCCCTCTAGCTTGAAAGTAGTGAAGTCAACCCCATGCGACTCTAATAACCTCATGTTGTGTAGTCTGTCTCTACACCTATCAATGAAATCTTGGGCATCCTCATGACACTCACCCCCGAAGATAGGAGGGTGTAGCCTGGTCCATCTGCCCAATAACTTCTGCGGATTACCATCCGTAGCTGGTCTGGGCTCGGGCACCACTGCAGCAACTGGCTAAGCCCCATCCACGGGTAGAGCACCCGGAGTCTGATACACTGCAGTTGCATGACCAGGAGCCTGAGCAGTAGGGGTCTGTGCTCCCCCTCCTGCCTGTGATGTAGCTGGATCCGCTGGAAATAAACCAACCTGAGTCATGGTGTCCATGAACCGTAGCATACCCATGACCTCCCGGAAACCCGGTGTTGTCATAAAGTCTGTTGGGGTAGGCTCAACTACGGGCACCTCGCCCTGCTCCTCAATGATAGGATCTCCAGTAGGATCTGCCGGTGGTGCTACTGGAACAGCTCTGCCCTCGTCCCCTACCTCAGGCTAGTGCCCTCCCCCGGCCTCTACCTCGGCCTCTAGCGACGGGGGGAGCAGCTCCTCCCGGGTCTGGAACATCTGTCGTGCGTGTCCTCACAATCTGTAAGAGAATAAAAAAGGGAAATTTAGTATACCAACCACTGCACGATAGGAAATGAATAAAGAGTAGTTTCCTAACACCCTATAACCTCTCGAACATAAATATAGATGTCTATGTACCGATCCGCAAGACTCTATTAGGTTTGTTCATGACTTGTAAGACCTACGTGAACCTAGTATTCTAATACCATGTTGTCACTGTGAGCACATAATTTTTGCCTTATATGAATTACTCCCATAAATTCAAGAAAATAATTTTTTTCCATTATTTACAATTTTATAGATTTTTCATAGCATTTTTGTTAATTGTTTGCATTTAGTTGTGCATTTTTATTTTATTTAAATCATGAAAAATACAAAAATACAATGCATTGCATTTGAGGTTTACTTTTACATTTTTAGGTTAGTTGTTTTATAAAAATGAAAAATCACAAAAATGGCTCAGTTTTGCATTTTAGCCGTTTAATTTTAAATCTATAGTTCTTCTAATTTGGGAATTAATCAATTTTAAGTATTATGATGGGTAATTAGCTTAATTTTGTAGAGGGTTAATTTAGGTTTAAATTAATTTGAAAATGAAAAGAAAAAGGAGAAAATTGGAAAAAGTAAAAAGAGAATCAGAAATTAGGGCAATTTGGGCCAAAGTTTAATTGAGCCAAAACCCCAAGCAAATTCCGCCCAGGCCCTAGCCCAATTCCAGCCTAAATCCGGACCAGCCCCACCCAGACCAAAACGACCCCGTTTTACCCTTTCCCATCTCAACCGTTGGATCACATTGATCCAACGAACCAGAACTGGACGCCTATAAGGATATATATGTCGGAACCATGTCCCCCTATCCACGCACCCCTTAATTCTCTTCGTCTCCAACTCAAAACCCTATAGATCTGCCGCCCTTAGACCCCAACTCCCCACCAGCCGGCGGCGACGCCATAAACCACTCCAATCCACCCAAAAAAAACACCCCGGAACCCTCTTCGTGCCCTCATCCCAAATCTCCCACCCGTTGCCTTCAAATCATAGCCGAGCCCTTCGAATTTCAGATCGAAGACCGGAGTTCCCTAAACCCTAATCTCCCCAAACATCTTCAGATTTTTACCACACAACCACTTTCACCCTTCCTTACCAAATCCATCATTAATTCCTAAAAAAACACCCTCAGACTCCCCGAATTTCGGATCTGAAAAACCTTAGTTCTTTTAGGTCCAATTCTTTGGCTCCCGGAGTTCAATACGAATCAAAATCCGTATTAGCCAAGGGTTCTCGTTGAGAGCCCTTGGTTAACATGAGCTTTGGTTTGATTTTGAGAGATTCAGATGCTTGGTCGGCCCTGTTCCTTCCCCCTTTTGATCGTTTGTTTGGATTCAAGTATTTCCCAAGCTTTGTCCGGTTAGTCATTTCCCCCTTTTTCTTCTTTGATTTCTTTTTGCTTTATTTGCTTGCTTCTGATGTTTTGTCCTTCTTCTTTAGTTATTAGTTGGTCTGTTATTTTAGGTCATTGGCCATTAGTGGTCACTCGCTCGAATGGTTTAATTTTCCTGTTTATTTGATTATGTTAGATTACTGTTTTGTCTAGGATATGCTATCATGATTTCTTCTTATTATGCTATAATCCGTGTTTCTAATTGCATGATTCTAGTTTTTAGGGTTTCCTTTTGTAGTTATTCAGTGTTTTTAATTGCTCCCTTCTTCTTTTAATTATAGTCAAATTTGTCACTGGTCGTTAGAAGTTAGATTTTTGTTTTGAAGTTGAATCTTTCTAATTTGTGTTAAGGGTATGGATTTTCACCTTCTTCGGTATATGTTTATTGTTTGATTGGTTTCACTCATATCGATTTGCTTTGTGATGGTTGCCTCAGTTTGTAAATGCTTAGAAACTCCTAGGGTCTTAGTTGAACAATTGGGAATTTAAGGGGGGTTAATTTGGGAAGTATAATTGGGGTGCTCAAATAAGGTTAGCATTAGGAGTTTCTAGAATATGGGCAGCGGGCCCAATCTTGGCCAGCACAAGTGTTGGAGCCAATTAAAGGTTGCCAGTTGTCCCAGTTAGTTACAAAAGACACCTTTGCAGGCTGGAAATATTCTAATTTCTGTTTTCAGGCACATGGCCTTAGAGGCATATAAATAAGGACCCTTCCTTCACTAGAAAAGGGGATTTTTGGAAAAAGCATCATTTTCTCTGCATCAAAAATACTGAAAATACATATACTGATAGGAATTTCAGAACTAGAAATCACAACAAAAAAAGTTCGAGTACTGTCAGCTGGTTCCATTCTGGGTTTAAAGCTTGAACATCTTGTCAAATTTCTGGGGTTTGAGTATGGACTGAAGGAGCTTATTTTTGCTGATTGATTGTGTTGCCTTGCTGCACCTTTGCTTGTTGAAATCCTCACTCTTTTGCTTTGTTTGACTCCCAGGTACCTCCTGCACCTTGAATGACATGTGAAGTGCAAAAAATGTAGTCCAACATGGAAATCTAATGACAAATAATTTTTGTTGAATCTCTAGTCTTTTGATTTCTTTAAGATCATTCAGCTCTACTGTAATTTAGTTTCTTTATGCTCATTTATATCACTGACTTAAATCTTGTGTGTAATTTGAATCAGTATCATAGTTTAGTAGGTTGGCTAAGGCTTTATTTGTTAGACATGTAGAATATTGGACTTCATGTGGCATGGTCTAAGCTAGATGAGTACTTTTCCTTTGGTTAGTTTAAGTCTGTTTAGAATCAGTTTTGGATTTTCAGATCTTGGTTTGGTCACATCACAATTTCATTAGTTCATTTCATTCTAGAGTTTTATATGAGCATTTGTGCTCTTGAAGAACTATAGTTCGAGTAATGAATTATTGGTTTGACAAGGGCCAAATGTTCTGAACTATGTAGTATTTCCGTTGTTGTTTGTAAGGTTGGAATTGAGGTCTGAATTTCCTACAATGTATTTATAATATATCTTGAGCCAAAATTGAGGTTCGAACATTGCATAATCTTGGCCTCATATTACGTATTCAATCAAATCCAAAACAATGCCTCTTTTAGATGTGTAATATGGTTTGTAACATTTAACATTTTTAAATGTCACATGGTTGTGTATTGATGTTAGCCAAATGGGCTCAGCGAGCCTCTCAGGTTTCAGATGTTTCCTTATCCTGTGGGGACTCGATCTTGAGTCCCACACCCTTTAGCATTCATCCCTTTTACCAATTTCAGCTTACTTTGGGCCTGGACGTAGGGCCACTTAGAAATGAGGGAATTGTATGCCTTATCATTTTGGGCCTGCTTTAGAGCCCAAACCCTCATTTAAATGTTGTTGCCAACTATGTCTATAGCAGGCATGGCCCAAACGCCTAAAAGCCCAGTGCGCTCTTTAAATTAATAGTTGTACAAATAAAACTTTAGATTACGTTTGATTAGAGTAATTTTTAATTAGACCGAGGTGTGCCATATTAAACAAAATCTATAATTTATGGCCCTCATGAGATTAATCAAGAAATCACTTTAAGAGAAACTTGAGGTGTGCCATAAGCAATTAAATCATCCATGGCCCTCACACACGTTATAATTTAGATATTAAAAATGAACTCCATAGTTTTCTTTAGGCACACTAATGAATTATCACAATTATTACTAAAACCTGGGGGTACATTTCATGTGGCCCGGTTCTAATTTTCAAAAAAGTTAAATAGAACGTGTCGTGAACCACGGGTGCATTTCATGTAGCATGACTTGTGATGTGTTTTAAAGAACCTTGAATCAATTTCTGAAATAATTATAAGCGGTTATAAAGTTAAATGCACAATAGGTTTAAAACATGTAATTAATCAAATGATTAGGCCAATATAGCAGTTGAGTGACCGTGCTAGAACCATGGAACCCGGGACTGCCTAGCACATTCTCCTAGGTTAATAGAATTCCTTACCTGCATCTCTATGTTTCGCGGACTGTAAATCAGAGTCAAAATTCCTTGATTTGGGATTTTAAACCGGTGACTTGGGACACCATAAATTATCCCAAGTGGCGACTCTGAATTTGAATAAATAATCTCGTTTCTATAATTGTCACTTTAATTGGGAAAACTCCCTTATACCCTTCCGGGGTAGAAAAAGGAGGTGTGACAGCTCTGGCGACTCTGCTGGGGATCAAGAACCCAGAATCTCTGGTTCAGAGTTCAAGAATTCAAACTTAGAATAAATGTTATATTTGGCATTATTTATTATCTGGTTTTATTACATGTTTGGGCCTAATGTGCTAAATATTGCTTTTTACCGCTTTGATATTGTTGAACTGTATATAAACGGTTACGAATCCCTCCTCTCTCTGAGTCTTCTAAATCATTTGAGAAGGGTGCACTTCATGTAGCTTCTGTTCAGTTAGAGTCATATCCCAATTTTAGAATGAGGTTCGGACAAGTTGCAAAGCCGGTGAATTTCTGTATTCCCGGTACGCTGCCCCCCCCCCCCCCCCCCCGGCTCGAGCTGTCCACTTGGGTAAGCCAGGTCTAGAACAATAAACCCAGGTTCTCAAACCTAGTATAATACAGCCTCATGTCGGATCCCTAGTAGGGGTGCTTGTTTGCATCACGTGCATTTGACTTTGGACTCAACACAGGGGTTGGGTCCATCTAAGACAGGTGCACCCAAAATCAAAAGACCATCCTGATGCATTTTATCTGCTACTTGCGCATTTATTTGATTCGGATTGCATGTTCACCGACTTCTAGAATAAGGGAGAAAACCAAATTGAGGTGAGAGAGGGGAAATTACCCGCCTGTGAAAAACCCGGTGTCCAAATACCCCGAAACTCTGCCGAAATTTTCAAGAAAAAAAAATTGTTTCAAAAGTTTGTGTTTTCTGTTGCGTCAAAATCGGCCGAACTACACAAGTTTAATTCTCACCGGATGTGGGATACGTAGGCAACCATCATCGGGTCCAACTCCGTTTTTGCAAAAAATAACCCCAAAAAATATGAAGTGCCGCTATTTTGTCATAAATAAATTAGTTGACGTTGTTCTTGTCCGAAATAGCCAAAATGCTAACAAACACAGCCCTAAAAAATTTTCTTGCTTGAGGTGCTGAAGGGCTGCATTCGCAAGAATGTTTTTGTTCTAAATTTTGTAAAAATGGGTGTTTTTCTCTTGAGTCAAAATGAATCACAATCTTTTAATCAGCACTTAAAACAAATGTGCAGGATGAGCACGATTGAAAATGAACCTTTCACAGTCCTCGAGGAAATCCCACTAGAGCTCCATATGTGGTGGAATGATCTGAGGGAAGTCAGTAGAAAAATCGTGATAAAAGCTTTGGGCGGTCTTGTTGGTCTTATGAATATTAAGCCGAGGAAGGATATAATTGAGACTCTGATACCCTTTTGGGACCCAACACATAATGTCTTCCATTTTGCCGATTTTGAGCTAACTCCTACGCTTGAGGAAATAACAGTTTTAGTGGGAATCTCAGAAATCAATACCCGGTGGCACCTAGAACAGTAACTCCTCATAAGTTTTTGGATCTTCTAAGCATCAGTCGAGAAGTTCAAGACGGAAATTTGGCTAAGGGATTTTGCACATTCTATTTCTTGTACGGACGTTACAGGAATCCCCGCGGTTTTGAGACGCTAGATACCGGTCTTACTCATTCGGGGAACAAAGATAAGTGGGAAGCTCGGCGGGGATTGGCTTTCATAGTGGCATTCCTGGGTGTTTTGATTTTCCCGAGAAAGGATGAAAACATAGAATTGGGGCTTGTGGGGATAGCCGACTTCATGACTAAAAAGGCAAATGGCACCATTGTACCGATGATCTTGGCGGAGATTTACCGAGCTCTAACCGTCTGCCGAGAAGGGGGAAAGTTTTTTGAAGGATGCAATATGCTTTTACAACTCTGGATGGTGGAACACCTTTGCCACCGTCCGGGGTACATGAACTGCGGCATGACCGGTCTTAAATGCATTGAAAAACATGAACAATGGGTGGATGGCTATGAGTTTTCGGATGGTACGGAAGCATGGTTTGCATATTTGAGCACCCTGACTGCAAACAAGATTGAGTGGACATTCGGGTGGCTCTCGGTCAGTGAAGTCATTTATATGTCGGTCGAGGTGTGTTTTCTTCTATTGATGGGTATCTGGAGCATTCAGCCTTATGCCCCGCATAGAGTTCTACGTCAGTTAGGCAGGTACCAGACCATCCTACATGATGAGGATTTGATTCGGCAGGTCATCGAACTGGAACCAAAAGCTGCTTTCCCGGAAGAAAGGGTGCATCAGATTTGGCATCAATGTAGGTTCTTAGAGCCAAAGACTCAGGTACGAGATCTGTCCAGATGCGAGTTGGAGCCTAGTTACATAGCTTGGTATGGTAAAAGGTCCCAAGTCCATCGAGAGCCCGAATGGCCCGCAAAAAGGCCCCATGTCCAATAATTCACTGATGGAGCGCAAGAGCAATGGGTTTGGTTGGAATAGAGGCAAGCTACAGAGCCACCATAAGCAAATTGGAAGGACAGATCCGAGATCTTAAATTTGACAAAAGTGTAGAGGTCGTGGCCGATGAAGGGGAGAAGAAGAAATTGACTCAAGAAAACAAGGCCCTTCGAGCACAGATCCAAAAAATGAAAATAGCTGCTGAGAATTAGGAAAGGAGCCGAAAGGATGAAAGACTCATAAGTGGTCTCAAGAGGAAATTAGCTGAGTGTGAGAATGATCTGGAAATATCCGAGGGTAATCTAGTGAGGGCCCGGGCACAGTTAGCGAAGAACGCAGAGGGACGAGCAGAATTTCTCTGGCAGTTGAAAAGGAAATATGAGGGAACAGTCACCAATTTGAAGAAAAGGCTAACTACCCTCGAAAATGAGATGGCCAAGCAAGATAAGAACTTTAAAGCAGAAAGGGAACATTGTTATGCATTAATGGCCCAGTTGGAGGAAGATATGCAACAGTTGCAGAGTCAAAACCATCATGATGCCTAGATGCTAGAAGCTAGGTCTCAGCAAATAGGGCGTTTGCTCCAAGAAAAGGGTATCATCAGGGAGAGGGTTAGAGCAATTGCTGACTACATCGTCATGAAGTGCCATGAATGTGAAGACATGACTAGAACCACCTTCTTTGCTGCGGTAATGACCTTAATTGTGGGAGGGAAATAATAGCAAAACAAGATAGGAAGATAAGAGAATAAAGAAAAATGAGAAATCAAGCAAAGAAGGGCATGAATGAAAAAGAGGGAAGTTGCAAAATGGAAATTAGGGAAAGTCGGGATGACGCAGGCAGCCATTCAAATGCATAGTAGAAATGGTTAACTGCTTAGTTGCATTGCATCCCCAATGTGCAGTTGCCTAATATGTTAAGCCCTAATCGCTAACAAGTTTGTTATTGTCATCAAGTCCAGGCAGGTGGTTAGTTTGTTTGGCATTCTGGCAACTCACCGTACAACATCAAGTCCAAAGATAAGTTGATCATGGCCAACCAAGAATTGGATGCAAGTGTTATTGATCCATCAAGAGAGGTGGAAGAGTCTGATGTTAATCTAAAAAAGGAGTTATATAAATTGAAACACCAGATGGCAGAGATGTGTCAGGCATAGGTGAAAGGGCATTCACCACCATCATACCCCGCCAACCCTGCTTTCGTCCCACCGCTGAATCAATCCCAAGAAACTCTCACTGTTGATTCATCTCCATACTTTTCCATTTACCACCACTACCAAGGCACCACTTCCCAAACCCCATAAGATCCACCACCCAAACCAGTCCTATACCCTCCTCCACCAGCCACCCCTTTTTTCGTGGTGCCCCCACCCGCTACACTTCATCGATCCTTCAGTGAGCCTTTATTCCAGACCCAGGATAACCAATACTATACTATCCCCCTGAACCTACTTTCAAGGCCCCAGATCATTACTCCTGCACTCCTCGTTTTGACCTCCCTGTCGAGACTGAGAAACCACCTACAAAACCCAGAACATGAGGAGATGTTCAGGAAGGTGAAGCCTAGAACAGTCATTCAAAAACATGCAGGGATTGGGAGGCCAGGTGAGCGTAGCCTACAAGGATTTGTGTCTATTTCCCAATGTTCAATTGCCGGTGGTATTTAAGATGCCGAAGTTTGATTTGTATGATGGGCACGGAGACCCGGAGGCCCATTTAAGGGAATTTTGTAGTAAAATAAGAGGAGCCGATGGGAAAGATGAGCTACTGATGGCATACTTTAGCCAAAGTCTGAGTGGATCAGCATTGGAGTGGTACACTCGTTAGGATCACAGCAAATGGTATACCTGGGATGATTTGGCCCAAGCTTTCGCTCGTCATTTCCAGTACAACATCGAGATTGTTCCCGATCGTTTGTCTCTAACTAATATTGAGAAGAAGCCTAGTGAAAGTTTCAGAGAATATGGTTTTCGCTGGAGAGAACAAGCGGCAAGAGTTAACCCTCCGATGAAGGAGAGTGAAATGGTGGAGTAATTTCTGTAAGCCCTGGAGCCCACTTACTTTGGCCATCTGATATCGGCCATAGGCAAATCGTTCAATGAGGTAGTAAAGATGGGTGGTATGGTGGAAGAATGGCTTAAATCAAGCAAAATCATGAGTAACTCGGCTATAAAGCTACTACCCAGCCATTCAGAACGATACTGGGGGAGTGATTGGAAAGAAGAAGAAAGAGGATGTGGCGAAAATTGATTAAGGATCATGGTTTGGACCCAGGGGCCCGTCACACCAATATACCCAGCCTCGACCCCATCACCGAACCTACACTCAAACCTCATAAATCCACCCCAACACTACTTCCCGTCACCAAACCCTCATATTTCTGTCCACCACGCCCAAACATATACTCAACCTCCTGCCTGCGCACAATGGTGTTCCCCAGCCCCATAAAACACCTATCCAGCTCCACAAAATGCTTACCCACCCCTACAAACCTACCGAAACCCTACCAACCCAGGTTTCCAACCCAACCCATCATTCAAAAACGAGAGGTTACAGCGGAAGAAAACCTTCACCCCATTGGGGGAGTCTTATACCAATCTATTCCATAGATTGAGGCAGTTAGATATGTTGAGGCCAATCGAGTCAAAATTTCCAAACAATATGTGAATATTGTTCTGGTACTCTGGGGCATGATATGGAGAAGTGTTGTCACTTGAAAAATGCTATCCAGGAGTTCATTGACACAAACCGGATTAAAGTCCAAACTCCAGAGGCACCCAATATTAACCGGAACCCATTGTCAGCCCATCAGGAAACAAACATGATCGAGATAGTACATAAAGGAGGGGAGCCGAAGAAACCTTCACAGACCGTCATGATGATTCGGTCCAGTGAGGTCAAGCCAGTTAAAAAACAAACAGTTGAAGGATTAGTGAACAAGTTGAGCATGACAAATGGTGAACCATCTGTGGTAGTCAAGAAGGGATCCCCAAGTGATGTTGCGGCGAAGCAAGAAAAGTCAAAAGTGGTTGTGCCAGGAATGGCAAACAAGCCTATCATAATTGTAGAGGGTGCCCGTACAAATCCTGTCATCATCAAGCCAGTAACCCAGTCGCCGGTAATAAGCACCAAGGCCATCCCATGGAACTATGAAGGGGTGATAGTGACCTATAACGGAAAGGAAGTGAATGAAGAAGTCAATGAGGCCTAGGGATTAACTCGATCAGGGGGATGCTTTGCCCCGGAAGAGTTAAGGATAGCTAAAACATCCAGAGATAACCCAGTTCGAGTGAAGAAAGTAGTGATTGAAGAAGAGGCAGATGAGTTTCTGAGAAAAATGAAGGTACAAGATTATTCCATCATGGAGCGGTTGAGAAAGACGCTTGCTCAGATTTCATTGTTTTCTTTGTTAATCCACTCAGATGAGCATCGTCGGGCCCTGGTGAAAATTCTGAATGAGGCTCATGTTCTCGACAAAATTTCAGTAAACCATCTGAAAAAGATCGCCAACAAAATATTTGAGGTGAACAGGGTCACCTTATCTGATGATGAGTTGCCTGTGGAAGGTACTGAACTCAACAGAGCTCTCTAATCTTACGGTAAAATGTGAAGATTCTATGGTTACCAGGGTATTAGTTGACAATGGGTCCAGTGCAAATATTTGCCCATTCTCTACTCTGAACAAGTTGAAAGTGGATGATGAGAGGATTCACAAGAACAGCATCTGCGTTCGGGGATTTGACGGTGGAGGGAAATATTCAGTTGGTAATATAGTGCTTAAGTTAACAATAGGACCGGTAGAATTTACCATGGAGTTCTAAGTGTTGGACGTAGCCGTCTCTTACAATTTGTTGTTAGGTCGACCTTGGATTCATGCCGCTAAAGCAGTCCTGTCCACTCTGCACCAGATGGTCAAGTTCGAATGGGATAGACAGGAGATCGTCGTGCATGGTAAAGATAACTTGTGTGCACAGTGATGCCTCGGTCCCGTTCATTGAGGTTGAAGGTGACGAAGGGCCTTGGGTCTATCAAATTTTTGAAACAGTGCCGGTGGAGAAGGTTCCAAAAGGGAAATGTGTTCCCACCCCAAAGATAACCTCCGCATCAGTCATGGTGTCCTTTGAAATGCTGAAAAATGGCTTTGTGCCCGGTAAAGGTCTGGGTGCATCTCTACAGGGTATCATACAGCCAGTGTCCCTCCCTGAAAATTTGGGTACGTTTGGTCTTGGATTCAAACCTATAGCGGCGGATGTGAAAAGGACTAAAAGGTTGAAACAGAAGGCGTGGGCACTTCCAAAGCCTGTTCCACATCTCTCTAAGTCTTTTGTCAAGCCCAGTGCTAGGAAACGCCTAGTGACGACAGTTCCAAGTTCTGTGGTTGACGTGGATGAGGAGTTAATTGAAAGGTTCTAGAGGTTGTTTGATGATGTGAACATGGTAGAGGTTGGAGAAGGTTCTAGCAAAGCGGACGTGCAGTTCGTTGGGCCGAATACAAAGCTTAACAATTGGAAGGCTACTCCTCTCCCTACCCGGAAGGAGTCTTGGTAGTTTTGTTTATTTTCCTTTCTAGTTGGGTCATTCCAGGGTTGTGACCCAGACTTTTATTTTTCGCTTGTTGATGTACAAACCTTGTTATCCTTTATTTTCAATGAAATGCAATTTCCCTTTTCCATCATTCCTGATAGTTTTATTTTTGTTTTTCTTTTCTTCTCTGTATAGTTCTTTTTATGCTGGTTTCAATGACATGACATGCATGAGGAATTTTCGGCCCAGTCTTAAAACTCAATGTAATTGTGAAATAATAATCCAAGAAATAGAGTGTGATGATGAATCAGAATATAATGAGGATGAGGCCTTTAAAGAGATTAGTAAGGAACTAAGTCATTTTGAGAAAAAACTCAAGCCTAACCTGAATGATACAGAAGCAATCAATTTAGGGGACCCAGATAATGCCAGAAAAACTAAGATAAGTGTCCATCTTGAACCGAAAATCAGTGAAGAGATAATTAAAGCATTGTTTGAGTATAAGGATATTTTTGCATGGTCGTATGATGATATGCCCGGCTTGAGTACCGATTTGGTGGTCCATAAATTGCCAATTGATACGGCATTTCCTCCTGTTAAGTAGAAGTTGAGAAAGTTTAAAATCGACATGAGCATGAAGATTAAAGAAGAGGTCACAAAGCATCTTGATGCAAAGGTCATTCGGGTCACGCGATATCCCACGTGGTTAGCCAACGTCGTGCCTGTGCCAAAGAAGGATAGTAAGACTAGAGTGTGTGTTGACTACCGTGATCTCAACAAGGCAAGTCCAAAGGACAACTTCCCACTGCCAAATATCCACATTTTGATTGATAATTGTGCCAAGCATGAGATTGGATCTTTTGTGGATTGCTATGTGGGGTATCATCAGATTTTAATGGATGAGGAAGATGCGGAAAAGACGACATTCATCATGCCATGGGGAACATATTGCTACAGGGTCATGCATTTTGGTTTTAAAAACGCTGGGGCAACTTACATGAGGGCAATGACAACCGTATTCCATGACATGATACACAAAGAGATAGAGGTTTACGTGGATGCTGTGATCATAACTCCCGGAAGCAGTCGGACCACGTCAAAGATTTGAGAAAGTTCTTCCAAAGGCTCCGCAGGTACAATTTTAAACTCAACCATGCAAAGTGTGCATTTGGTGTCCCATCCGGAAAAATGTTGGGATTCATAGTCAGCCAGCGGGGAATTGAATTGGATCCGTCAAAGACTAAAGTTATTCAGGAATTACCCCTGCCAAAGAACAAGACCGAGGTGATGAGTCTGCTAGGGAGGCTGAACTACATCAGCAGGTTTATTGCTCAGCTTACGACAACTTGTGAGCCCATCTTTAAGCTGCTAAAGAAGGATGTTGCGGTCAAATGGACTGACGAGTTCCAGGAAGCATTTGATAAGATCAAAGAGTATTTGTCGAACCCACCTGTGTTGGTCCTGTCGGAGCCTGGAAGGCCTTTGATTCTTTATTTCACAGTCCTGCATAAATCATTTGGTTGTGTGTTGGGTCAGCATGATATCACTGGCAGAAAAGAGCAAGCCATCTACTATCTCAGCAAGAAGTTCACATCTTATGAGGTTAAGTATACTCCCCTTGAAAGGACATGTTGCGCCCTGACTTGGGTAGCACAGAAGTTGAAGCATTACTTGTCGTCCTACACCACTTACCTCATCTCTCACCTGGATCCTTTAAAGTATATCTTTCAGAAGCCCATGCCCACAGGAAGGCTCGCAAAGTGGCAGATTCTTCTCACAGAGTTTGACATCGAATATGTGACTCAGACGGCGATGAAAGCCCAAGCTTTGGCCGATCACTTGGCCGAGAACCCAGTGGACGAAGAATATGAACCTTTGAAGACTTACTTTCCTGATGAAAAGGTAATGCAAATTGACGAGGTCGAGAAGGAGGAAAATCCCAGTTGGAAACCTTTCTTTGATGGAGCTGCTAATATGAAAGGTGTCGGGATAGAAGCAGTGCTTATTTCTGAAACAGGGCATCACTACCCTGTTACAGCCCAGCTGCGATTCTACTGTACCAACAACATTGCTGAGTACAAGGCATGCATTCTGGGACTAAGGCTAGCCGTAGATATGGGAATCTAGGAAGTCTTGGTCTTGGGGGACTCGGACCTTCTGGTGCACCAGATTCAAGGAGAATGGGAGACACGAGATTTAAAGCTTATACCATATCAACAATGTCTGCATGATCTTTGTCAACGGTTTCGATCAGTAGAGTTCAGGCACATTCCAAGGATCCATAATGAGGTTGCCGATGCTTTGGCTACCTTGGCGTCGATGTTGCACCATCTGAATAAAGCTTATGTTGACCCTTTGCATATCTAGGTCCGTGATCAGCATGCTTACTGTAATGTTATTGAAGAAGATCTGATGGTGAACCATGGTTTCATGACATTAGAGAATATATTAAGATGGGGGTGTATCCAGTACAGGCCACGAGTGATCAAAAGAGAACAATTCCATGTTTGGCAAGTGGATTTTTCTACAGTGGAGGAGTTTCGTACAAAAGAACTCCAAATCTCGGATTGTTGAGGTGCATCGATGCAAATCAAGCCACAACTATCATGACCGAAGTACATTCCGGAGTCTACGGAACGCATATGAGTGGGTATGCTCTGGCAAAGAATATTCTTCGAGCAGGTTATTATTGGCTCACCATGGAGCGAGATTGTATCACTTTCGTGCGCAAATGTCATCAATTCCAAGTACACGAAGATTTGATTTATTCTCTGCCATCTGAATTGCACACAATGTCCGCACCATGGCCCTTTGTTGCTTAGGGTATGGATGTCATCGGACCAATTGAGCCAGCAGCATCCAATGGACACAGGTTCATTCTGGTGGCCATTGACTATTTCACTAAGTGGGTTGAAGCTAAAACTTTCAAATCTGTGACCAAGAAGGCAGTGGTCGATTTTGTTCATTCAAATATCATTTGTCGGTTCGGAATCCCAAAGGTGATCATCACAGATAATGGTGCTAATCTTAACAGTCATTTGATGAAGAAAGTGTGTCAATAGTTTAAGATTACACATCGCAATTACACCCCATACCGGCCCAAGGCGAACGGAGCAGCCGAGGCAGCCAACAAAAACATAAAGAAAATACTTTGGAAAATGGTGCAAGGTTCCAGGCAATGGCATGAGAAGTTGCCCTTTGCTTTATTGGGCTATCGCACTACTGTGCGCACTTTAGTAGGTACAACTCCTTATTTGTTGGTATATGGCACAAAAGCGGTGATACCCGCTGAAGTTGAAATTCTATCCCTTCGGATTGTCGCTGAAGCCAAAATTGATGATGATGAGTGGGTCAAAACCCGTCTGGAGCAATTGAGGCTGATTGATGAGAAAAGATTGGCAGCAGTATGACATGGCCAGCTGTATCAAAAGAGAATGGCAAGAGCATACAACAAGAAGGTGCATCCCCGGAAATTTGAAGTGGGTCAGCAAGTAATGAAACACATCCTTCCACATCAGGCTGAAGCAAAAGGCAAGTTCGCCTCAAATTGGCAGGGGTCGTTCATCATAACGAGAGTGTTGTCCAATGGTGCTTTGTATTTGACAGATATATAAGGCAAATGTGTAGACATGGATATCAATTCTGATGCGGTCAAAAGATATTATTTATGATTTCTTTGGTTTAAATTGCATTGTTTGTACTTGACATGTTTTGAAGATTGGAATGACGAAGGCATTTTGTTCTGCTATCTAAACACTTTATCATTTGTTACCCCTTTGAGCTTTATTTATTTCCTTTCATACTCCTTTTTTGAATCAGTAGCAAAGTTCGGAAACAGGAGCGCAAAAGGTGAGTAAAGAAGAAAAAGAGAAAAGAAAATAGAAAAGAGAAAGAAAAGAACGGAAAAGAGTGAAAAAAGGAAAAGAAAAGAAAATAAAAGAAAAAGAATAAAAGCAAAGAAAAGGAAAATAGAGAAAGAAAAAGAAAAGAGAAAAATCATAACAACAAAATAATTTTTATGACATGAACTATGTTCGACCTGATTCTTTTTAAGGATATGTAGGCAGCCTCACGGTTCGATTCCATCAAAATAGAAATCCAGAAGTCCCCAAGCAAAGAAACTGGGCAGAAAGTTGTGGTTGTTGTAAGAAATCTGATTCCAAGAGTTGTAATTTTTTAAACTCATTAAGTTGTTTTAAGCCTTTTGATATCCTTTCTTTCTAACCCTATCCAAAAGCCCACATTATGGTCCAAAGAAAGACCTTCCGATTAGTCTTCGAAAGATGCCAAGTCGAGCAAGCAGAGATGATTCATATCAGGGGCAACACTCCGGCCTAAGCAGGAAAAATGAAAAAATGAGAGAGTCATATTGGTGAAAACTCTCATGAACACCGTAAGGCAATGAAAAGCTGAGAGAAATCAAAAATGAGAGAGTTTTATTGGTGAAAACCCTCGCGGGCACCGTAAGGTGAAGGTGAGTTGAGAGATGATTAAATGAGAGAGGTTTGTTAGTGAAAACCCTTCAGGGCAGCAAACCGAACAAGGTCAGTGATTCGGCGAAGAAATCGGGTTATGGAAATCCTGGGGCATATAGTATGACAACTGAAAGGTGATTGGTTGAATAGGCTGGGCTGATTAATCTGAAATGCATGTCATGATTATTGGTGTCAGCTGTTCCGCTCAGATAAGTCTCTTTTCTTTTTCCCCCTCAAACAGTCATCCAATTTTGGATTTTCTTCTTTATTCCTAATTCTTGAAGTCATTGCATTTCATTTCTTTTGGGTTTATTTCTCTGAGATTTTCCCAATGTCAGTTTTGTTTGAGCAAGTGAGAAGGATTTCAAAGCTTAATATCAATTTCCAAAATTGCAAAGTGCGGCCAAAGCATACCAGAGATAGCATGATGTAAAGTGGGAAATAAGGTGTCAGTGAAAGTTCCATTGGTCGAATGGTTTGGTAATCATGTGGGAAATACAGAGGTTCAGGTAGAAGGGTCAGAAATGTAAAACAACAGTTTGAGTGTAGAGCACTAGGGTCATTCAAGGTCCTGCGGTTGAGAATCAGTCAGAAAGTCAAACGGTTCTTGGCCAGTTCAAGGCAACCAGTCAAAGCAAAGCGCGGCAGCGGAGAGGCCACCTTCAGCAAGAATGCCACAAACTAACCACCATGTTTTTAAACTGACAAGATTTTTCGTTGATTTGAAATAGGGGCAGAAAATTCCGTTTGTTTCTGAGAAACCCTCCATAAAGAAAGTAATGTACCGGACAGGTTCGATCGTAAATTCTCAGGACCCGCCTGGATAATGGAATTTAATTTGAAGTTCTTGAGACCCTCCTGAATAATGGGACCTAGTTTAAAGTTCAAAACATTCATGAGTAATAAGATCTAGCATAAGCTTTACCTTGATGAAATATAAGTTGGCTTTGAAGTTTTCACTCCTAGGATAGGATTCAATTCGAAATTTTCAGGACCCTCCTGAATAATGGGACTTAGCTTTAAGACCTTCATTAGATAACAAGATTTAACGTAAGTTCTGCCGTAGGGAAATATAATTTAGCCTTAAAGTTGTCACTCTTAAGATGAGATTTGATTTTAATTTTCAGGACCCTCCTGGATAATGAGATCTAGCTTTCAAATTCTTAGAGATATTTGGTAACATAATTCAATTAACACTCACTGATGTGCCCAGCTACCAAATTGGGGCAGGAATTTTTCTTTGTTTTGTCCATTCTGTTGTAATCAGGCGCCCACCTAGAGAGCAAGGGAGAACAACACAAGTTTCAAGAATGGAAAGTAGTTCAAGTGTTTGGAATCAGGAGCCCACCTGGAGAACAAAGGGAAAGCAGTTCAAGTGTTGGAAATCAAGAGCCTACCTGGAGAACAAAGGGAAAGCAGTTCAAGTATTGGAAATCAGGCACTCACCTAGAGAACAAAGGGAAGATAGTTCAAGTATTGGAAATCAGGAGCCCGCCTGGAGAACAAAGGGAGAGCAGCTTAAGTATTGAAATCAGGAGCCCACCTAGAGAACAAAGGAAAACAGGCCAAGTCTCAAGAGAAAACGGTGCAAATATTGGTAATCAGGCACCCGCCTGGAAAGCAAAGGAAAAACAATTCAAGTTTCGGAGGAAAAACAAGTCGAGTTTCGGAGGAAAGGAAGATAATTCAAATGATGGTAATCAGGCGCCCATCTGGAGAACAAAGGGAAAGTAGCAATGATCGAAAGAAGACAGTTTTAGTTCAGCAATCAGGCGCCCGCCTGGAGAATGAAGGAATTCACCTCATAACACAATTCAAGTCAGCAACAAAGGAAGTTCACCTGGAGAGTACAAGTCAACGGAGCAGCAGAAGCTGCAAGATCAAGTTTGAAGATACATATAGAATTCTTGTAATTCATAAATCATAGTTTAGTCTAGCTTCTTTTATTTTGTCCTGGTGTAATAAGGGGTTCAGCAAGCAGTAGCAACAGCAGCAGCAACAACAACATGAAATTACAACTTCCTGGTAGTCCTAGCTACCGAAATTTCCCGAACTACACTGACCTGATTCCTTTATAGCCAAGGATATATAGCCAACCTCGGAAGCAGGGTGCGGCCAATTTTTTCAAAAAATGCTTCCCACGGAGTATTCAAACGGGCAAAAATCGCTCATATCCGCTCACTTTATCTTTTCAGGAAAACTCTTCGTGTTTCCGAGCAAAGAGGGGCAGCTGTGAACACGTGATTTTAGCCCTATATGAATTACTCCCATAAATTCAAGAAAATAAATTTTTTCCATTATTTGCAATTTTTGTAGATTTTTCATAGGATTTTTGTTAATTGTTTGTATTTAGCTGTGCATGTTTATTTTATATAAATCATGAAAAACACAAAAATACTTTGCATTGCATTTGGGGTTTACTTTTACATTTTTAGGTTAGTTGTTTTATAAAAATGAAAATCACAAAAATGGCTCACTTTTCATTTTAGCTGTTTAATTTTAAATCTGTAGTTCTTCTTCTAATTTAAGAGTTAATCAATTTTTGTAAGTATTATGATCGGTAATTAGCTTAATTTTGTAGAGGGTTAATTTAGGTTTAAATTAATTTGAAAAGGAAAAGAAAAAAAAGAGAAAATTAGAAATTGGAAAAAGTAAAAAGAGAATCAGAAATTAGGGCAATTTGGGCCAAAATTTAATTGAGCCCAAACCCTACGCAAATTCCGCCCAGGCCCCAGCCCAATTCCAGCCTAAATCCGGACCAGCCCCACCCCAGACTAAAACAACCCTGTTTTACCCTTTCCCATCTCAAAACCACGAGTCTTGAGGGGTGCCTTATACCTTCCTCTCGGTCAACAGAATTCCTTACTCAGTCTTCTGTTTTCATAGACCATGAATTAGGAGTCAAATCTTCCTTTTGATAAGGGATTCAATAAAAGATGACTTGGAACACCAAAACTCAATTTCAAGTGATGACTCTAAATAATAAATAATCTCTTTTCAAAACGTCACTTTAATTGGAAAAACTCTTCTAACTCAACCTCGTAATAGGGTTGTCGAAAAAAAGAGGTGTGACAGTGTGTTGTTCAATACCTGTCTTACTCGAGCGGACAACTCAAGCCGAATAGGCAATGTATCGGGAACCAAAAGGTCATCCGGCTTTGTAACTAATCTGATCATCGTTCTAAAATTAGGGGTATGACACTCTAACAGAAAAGAAGTCACACCAGCGTGCGCATCCCAGAAGATTTAGAAGACTCATAAAGAAGAAGGGAGTCGTAAAAATTTTATATATAGTTCACGCAATATCAAAGTAGTAAAGAGCGGCATTTAGCACATTAGGCTCAAACATGTAATATCAGACAATCACAAGAAGCCAAGTATAACAGTTATTCTAAGCTCGAATTCTGAATCCTGAATCAGAAGTTCTATATTCGAATCCCCACTAGAGTCGCCAGAGCTGTCACACCATCTTTTTCCCGAGGGATAGGGAGTTTTTCCAATAAAAGTGACATTATTCGAAATGGAATTATTTATGTAATTAGAGTCGCCACTTGGAATAATTATTATGGTGTCCCAAGTCAGTGGTTTATTTTAAAATCTCAAATCGAGAAAATTGACTCTATTTATTATCCGCAAATACAAAAGACCGAGTAAGAAATTCTGTTAACCCTAAAAAAGTGTGAGGCACTCCCGAGTTTTGTGATTTTAGTACGGTCACTTAACCATTAATATTTGACTTAATTATCTAAATTATTACATGTTTAAAACCTATTGCGCATTTTATCTTTCGTCACTTTTAATTAAATATTTAACCGCTCTTTAGTAGTTATGGAGCTATGTTAAACAAGTTACGATGTCGTACACTTGTAGTTCTGGTATATATTGCAAGTCATGCAACGTGAAATGTACCCGCGCTTTACAATATATCTATCATTATTATTTTAAGTTGTGGTCAAGTCACGTGAACGTGCACTTGAGTTGGGATTTATATATCATGACTATGCCACAGGAACCGTACCCACAGTCACAATGATTTATTATTGATTGCGCCTAAAGCAAACTACGCGTGTTTACAAATTGTTCATTTCCTATGTTTGAGATTTTTGAAGGTCACACATTATGGCAAAGGAATTGTTGGAGTCAAGATTTGAGTCATTCGTATGACTAAGGAACTTGGTGCAGTTAATTCAAGTCAAGAGTTTATGGTGACCAATTCGATGAGTCACTATTAGGAATTTTGTTGAATCTACACATTGGGATTATCATGAGATGAAATAGTCATAAGCAATTAAATATTCCAACTATGGATTTCAACAAGTTAAAATCGAAGAGATTAGCTTCTTTCTACTATTACTCCACGTCTAAAGTGAGCGACATGTCCATTATGACCTTGAAGTCGCTAGGCAATTTACTGTAGAGCACAGTTAACTTTAAACTCATACCTAGGCCCAATTGCACATGCACAGACTAGGCCCAAACTCTAAAACTCTACGCAAGGTGCATGCCAGCAACATGAGAATTTGAGCAGATTATAATGTGTGGACGAGAGCCCAAACCCTACGCAAATTCCGCCTAGGCCCCAGCCCAATTCCAGCCTAAATCTGGACCAGCCCCACCCCAGACCAAAACAACCCTGTTTTACCCTTTCCCATCTCAACCGTTGGATCAATATGATCCAACGGACCAAAACTGGACGCCTATAAGGATATGTATGTCGGAACCAGGTCCCCCCCAGTCCACGCACCCATTAGTTCTCTTCGTCTCCAACTCAAAACCCTAGAGATCCGCTGCCCTTAGATCCCAACTCCCCACCGGCCTGCGGCGACGCCATAAACCACTTCAATCCACCCAAAAAATAGTGCCCCAGAACCCTAATCTCGCCAAACATCTTCAGACTTTTACCACACAACCACTTTCACCCTTCCTTACCAAATCCATCATTAATTCCCAAAAAAGCACCCTCAAACTCCCCGAATTTCGGATCTGAGAAACCTTAGTTCTTTTAGGTCCAATTCTTTGGCTCCCGGAGTTCAATACGAATCAAAATTCGTATTAGCCAAGCGTTCTCGTTGAGAGCCCTTGGTTAACATGAGATTTGGTTCGATTTTGAGAGATTCAGTTGCTTGGCCGGCCCTGTTCCTTCCCCCTTCTGGTCGTTTGTTTGGATTCAAGTATTTCCCAGGCTTTGTCCGGTTAGTCATTTCCCCTTTTTTTCTTCTTTGATTTCTTTTTGCTTTATTTGCTTGTTTCTGATATTTTTTCCTTCTTCTTTAGATATTAGTTGGTCTATTATTTTACGTCATTGGCCATTAGTGGTCACTCGCTCGAATGGTTTAATTTTCCTGTTTATTTGATTAGGTTAGATTACTGTTTTGTCTAGGATATGATATCATAATTTCTTCTTATTTTGTTATAATCCGTGTTTCTAATGGCATGATACTAATTTTTAAGGTTTCTTTTATTGTGATTCAGTGTTTTTAATTGCTCCATTCTTCTTTTAATTATAGTCAAATTTGTCACTGGTCGTTAGAAGTTAGATTTTTGTTTTGAAGTTCATCTTGAAGTTGAATCTTTCTAATTTGTGTTAAGGGTCCGAATTTTCACCTTCTTCAGTATATGTTTATTGTTTGATTGGTTTCACTCATATCGATTTGCTTTGTGATGTTTGCCTCAGTTTGTAAATGGTTAGAAACTCCTAGGGTCTAAGTTGAATAATTTGGAATTTTAGGGGATTAATTTGGGAAGTAGAATTGGGGTGCTCATATAAGGTTAGCATTAGGAGTTTCTAGAATATGGGCAGTTGACCCAATCTTGGCCAGCACAAGTGCTAGAGCCAATTAAAGGTTGTCAGTTGTCCCAATTAGTTACAAAAGATGCCTTTGCAGGCTGGAAATATTCTGATTTCTGTTTTCAGGCACATGGCCTTAGAGGCATATAAATAAGGACCCTTCCTTCACTAGAAAAGGGGATTTTTGGAAAAAGCATCATTTTCTCTGCATCAAAAACAGTGAAAATACATATACTGATAAGAATTTCAGAACTAGAAAACACAAAAAAAAAAGTTCGAGTTCTGTCAGTTGGTTCCATTCTGGGTTTAAAGCTTGAACATCTTGTCAAATTTCTGGGGTTTGAGTATGGACTGAAGGAGCTGATTTTTGTTGATTGATTGTGTTGCCTTGCTACACCTTTACTTGTTGAAATCCTCACTTTTTTGCTTTGTTCAACTCCGAGGTACCTCTTGCACCTTGAATGACATGTGAAGTGCAAAAAATGTAGTCCAACATGGAAATCTAATGACAAATACTTTTTGTTGAATCTCTAGTCTTTTGATTTCTTTAAGATCATTCAGCTCTGCTGTAATTTAGTTTCTTTATGCTCATTTATATCACTGACTTGAATCCTGTGTATAATTTGAATCAGTATCATAGTTTAGTAGGTTGGCTGAGGCTTTATTTGTTAGACATGTAGAATATTGGACTTCCTGTGGCATGGTCTAAGCTAGATGAGTATTTTTCCTTTGGTTAGTCTAAGTCTGTCTAGAATCAGTTTTGGATTTTCAGATCTTGGTTTGGTCACATCATAATTTCATTAGTTCATTTCATTTTAGAGTTTGATTTGAGCATTTGTACTCTTGAAGAACTATAGTTCGAGTAATGAATTATTGGTTTGACAAGGGCCAAATGTTCTGAACTATGTAATATTTCCATTGTTGTTTGTAAGGTTGGAATTGAGATCTGAATTTCCTACAATGTATTTATAATTTAGCTTGAGCCAAAATTGAGGTTGGAACATTGCATAATCTTGACCTCATATTACGTATTCATCAAATACAAAACAATGCCTCTTTTAGATGTGTAATATGGTTTGTAGCATTTAACGTTTTTAAACGTCACATGACTGTGTACTAGAGCTGTGCATTTGGATCGGATATCCGAAATCCGATCCGATCCACTCTATTTCGGATTTTCGGATTGGATACGGATTGTGTTTTATGAAATTTCGGATTTTCGGATTGGTATGATTTTAATCTGATCCGATCCGATATCCGAAATTATATGTACCTATATAAATACACACTAAAATTTTAGGGTTATGCTTATTCATTTTTTCACACACCTCCTCACTCACTTAGATTTTTCCGCCTCTCTTGCACCTCTCTTCTCTTCGGTGAAGACTAAAAGAGTCTCAATGACTCAAACTTCCGATTTTACTTTGATTTTATGTCTCTTTCTTCCGCCTCTCTTCTCTTCTCTTCTTTCTTTTATGTCTATTTCATGTTCTATTCTTCAACTTTTGATTTTATTTTGATTTTTTTGTTTGTTTTGGTAGATGGAAGATGAGATAGAGACACCGAATGAACTTTAAATTGTTGAAAAATTTTGTGACAATCCAATCCGACAATCCGAAAAATTATCCGATCCAAAGTTTAAAATCCGATCCAATCCAATGTTAATTCGGATCGGATTCGGATTGCCCTTTTCAGAATCCGAAATCCGAATCCGAAATAGGCTAAATCCGATCCAATCCGATCCGTGCACAGCCCTACTGTGTACTGATGTTAGCCAAATGGGTTCAGCGAGCCTCTCAGGTTTCAGTTGTTTCCTTATCTTGTGGGGACTCGATCTTGAGTCCCACACCCTTTAGCATTCATCCTTTTTACCAAATTCAGCTTACTTTAGGTCTGGACGTAGGGCCACTTAGAAATGAGGGAATTGTATGTCTTATCGTTTTGGGCCTGCTTTCGAGCCCAGACCCTCATTTAAGTGTGCTGCCAACTATGTCTATAGCAGGCATGGCCCAAACGCCGGAAAGCCCAGCGCACTCTTTAAATTAATAGTTGTACAAATAAAGCTTTAGATTACGTTTGGTTAGAGTAATTTTTAATTAGAGCGAGGTGTGCCATATTAAACAAAATTTATAATTTATGGCCCTCATGAGATTAAATCAAGAAATCACTTTAAGAGAAACTTGAAGTGTGCCATAAGAAATTAAATCATCCATGGCCTTCACACACGATATAATTTAAATATTAAAAATGAATTCCGTAGTTTGCTTTAGGCGCATTAATTAATTATCATAATTATTACTAAAACCCGAGGGTACATTTCATGTGGCCCGGTTTTAATTTTCAAAAAGGTTAAATAGAACGTGTCGTGAACCACAGGTGTATTTCATGTAGCGTGACTTGTGATTAAATAACCTTGAATCAATTCCTGAAATAATTATAAGCGGTTATAAAGTTAAAATGCACAATAGGTTTAAAACATGTAATTAATCAGATGATTAGGCCAATATAGCAGTTGAGCGACCATCCTAGAACCACGGAACCCGGGAATGCCTAACACCTTCTCCCGAATTAACAGAATTCTTTACCCGATCTCTGTGTTTCGCGGACTGTAAAATAGTCAAAATTCCTCGATTCAATATTTTAAACCGGTGACACCATAAATTATCCCAAGTGAAAACTCTGAATTTGAATAAATAATCTCGTTTCGATAATTGTCACTTTAATTGGGAAACGCCCTTATACCCTTCCGGGGTAGAAAAAGAAGGTGTGACAGTCACGACCCAATTTCACTACAGGTCGTGATGGCGCCCAACACCATTGTCAAGCAAGCCAACACGAAAATATTAGTGAGTTCTAGTTTTACTTTACAAAAACAATTACAACAATTTCTTAATTTGAATTTAAAACAAGTGGTAATTAGCAACATACAATAATAATTATACAATCCCAAAAGAATAGTCTACCAATGTGTGTGTCAAAACCTGATGTCACAAGTATATGGGCATCTAGTAGAATATACAAAAAAATAAATCTATCATACTGTTTGAAATAGAATAGACAGCCAAAAGCAAAGAGAGACTCCATCATGCTGCTGAACGGTATAGGAAGAGAGCATCTCACCGTGAAATCTCGGACTACGATCAAGAATGTGCACTAGACTGGTAGCCAGATGTACCTGCCTCAGATCATGTACAATTAAGTACAGAAGCGTAGTATGAGTACATAAACAATATGTACCCAGTAAGTATCCCGACTAATCTCGAAGAAGTAGAGACGAGAGGTCAACTTGACACTTACTAGGGTCAAATAATATAAGAAAGTGTTATGCTAAGCATGGATGTCACAAATAATTAATAATTTATAACAAAAAGTGATAGGTCATTTCCTAGATAATATCGCAATTAGCCATTTACATTCCAGGGCATTTAACAAAGTTCAATTCATAGAAAAATACCGAGCAAGAAGCATGCACAAATAGTGTCGAAGTCGTACGGCCCGATCCAACATAAAAATAAAGTGTGCACTGTCGGAGGGTCGAACGACACGAACCATAGTTGTATCTATTACCCCGCTCGCAAATCATACATGCGACACAGTCAAATATAATTAAACACAACAAACAGTCAGACAGGAATATATCAGGGAAGCAATTACTCAAAGAAATGTCAACTTCTCTTTAAAAGGTCAAGAAAATGATGTTCCTCTTTATAATTTCATTTACCACATTCATCGTGATTTAAGCAATTCAAATTGACCATAAAGTTACAAGAATATCACATAAAGCATGCTTTTGGATCCTAAACTACCCGGACTTGAGAATAATAGTGGTTGTGCACAGACTCTCGTCACCTAATGCGTACGTAGCCCCTGCATTTAGTGGAAAATTATTAAATTATTTCACCTATGGGGACAATTCCCTCTTACAAGGTTAGAAAGGATACTCACTTCGCTCCAAAGCGTACTTCCAATATCAAGAACGTGCTCAAACCCTCAATTTGGAGCTGAACGGTCCAAAACTAATTAAACGAGGTAGGAACTAGTTAATACAAGCTTACAAGTTCGCATTCTACCTATTAAAGTAATTTACCAACCCTAAACACAAGTTTTTTAAAATCCATCCCCGGACCCACATGCCCGAATTCCAAAATTTTTTGAAGAAAGTTGTTCTCTATAACCTAAGGATCAAGAATATATAATTTCTAGTTTATTCCATAACAAATTTCGTAGTTAAATCTTATTTTTATCAAAACCCTAATTATACTCTAATCCCATAATTTTTCACTAATCTTTGTGTTAATCTACCCAAAACCCAAGTATTAAACTCAGAATAAGTAGGAATAACTTACCTTAAGATGCTAGGTGAAAATCTTCTCTCAAGAGCCCCAAAATCGCCCAACTTATGAGTGGAAAATGAGCCAAATATGGCTAACACCAGCAATAAATGAAGGTCACTGCTTCAGTGATTTCCGCATCTGCGGTCCTGGGCCGCACCTGCGCCCACCGCATATGAGGAACAGTGTCCACTTCTGTAGGGAGAAAACCGCTTCTGCGGCTCCGCTTCTACAGGTCTCGCACTTGTAGCTGACCAACTGCATGTGCAGTTATGGCAGAAGACTGGAGCTTCAGTCTCTAAGGCCCTCGGCAAAGAGTTTCCCGCAAGTGCACCACGGTTAATTCAGGTTTTACCCAGTCCGATGACCCTCAGAAATTGTTTGTACCCAGTAGGTTTCGAACTCGAGACCTTGAAAGGGAGCAAACCCCAAAGCTTCAGCTCCTTTTTAAATTTTCCAACTTCACTCGAGCCTCGTCCGAAATCATCATACCAACCTGTTGGAATCTTCAAATCTAGATTCTGAGATCGTTTACTCAAACCGTTGACCAAAGTCAAACTTGACCTTTTAAGCCAACCTTGAGGAACCAAGTGTTCCGATTTCAACCCAAACTCTTCCAAATCCCAAATCAACCATTCCCACAAGTCATAAATCAGTAAAAGCAAGTACGAAAAGTCTTATCTAGGGGAACGGGGTTCTAAAAAGTAAAACGACCAATCGGGTCGTTACATCTATATTTGTTTCTTTAGATAAACTATGAATAATGTTCGAGGAATTCACATTAGGCTAAAAACAATCAGTTTTCAGTTTCATGTAATATACCGTATGTCATTAAGACAAGTCAATTCGTTGTTCTGCTTTGGATTTCACTAATTCTGATTGACATAATCAAACAGCTACAAGAAAATAAATAAAAACGGGAATCAATCAAATAAAATGTGGAAGCTTTTTTGTTTTGTTTGTGTAGGCAGCCTTTTTTTTGTCTTTCGTTTCTTTCTAGTGAACATGACTAATTAGTAATCCTTTTGTGACTATTATAATAAATTAGTAAGTGTTAAGAGACAAAATAATTAAATATTTTAAATACGCTATTAGCCCATGTGTTCATATCCAAACCTTGGATTAATATGCTTAAATAATAAAAGGATCATGTGCGCATTCCTGCATCTCAATACCTTTAAATTTAAAATAATTATGTTTTAACCATGTGTACATTCCGTACCTTGGTTTAACATCTAACTTCAAAAAAAAAAAAATACCTTGTGTGCCTACCGCATCTAGGTCAAAACAATTAATAAAAAATATAATAAATTAAGTGAAGTGGTAATAGACAAGCCATAATCAATAAAATACAAGAATAGTCAAGAATTGACTTAAGCCGAACATTAGTCAATAAAAGCGACCGTGCTAGAACCACGAGACTTGAGGGGTGCCTTATACCTTCCTCTCGGTCAACAGAATTCCTTACTCAGTCTTATGTTTTCATAGACCATGAATTAGTAGTCAAATCTTCCTTTTGATAAGGGATTCAATAAAAGGTGACTTGGAACACCAAAACTCAATTCCAAGTGACAACTCTAAATAATAAATAATTTCTTTTCAAAACGTCACTTTAATTGGAAAAACTCTTCTAACTCAACCTCGTAATAGGGTTGTGGGAAAAAAGAGGTGTGACAGTGTGGTGTTCTATACCTGTCTTACCCGAGCGGACAACTCGAGCCGAAGAGACAATGTATCGGGAACCAAAAGGTCATCCGACTTTGTAACTGATCTGATCATCGTTCTAAAATTAGGGGTATGACACTCTAACATAAAAGAAGTCACACCAGCGTGCGCATCCCAGAAGATTTAGAAGACTCATAAAAAAGAAGGGAGTCGTAACAATTTTATATATAGTTCACGCAATATCAAAGTAGTAAAGAGCGGCATTTAGCACATTAGGCTCAAACATGTAATATCAGACAATAACAAGAAGCCAAGTATAACAATTATTCTAAGCTCGAATTCTGAATCCTGAATCAGAAGTTCTATATTCGAATCCCCACTAGAGTCGCCAGAGCTGTCACACCATCTTTTTCCCGAGGGATAGGGAGTTTTTCCAATAAAAGTGACATTATTCGAAATGGAATTATTTATGTAATTAGAGTCGCCACTTGGAATAATTATTATGGTGTCCCAAGTCAGTGGTTTATTTTAAAATCTCAAATAGAGAAAATTGACTCTATTTATTATCCGCAAATACAAAAGACCGAGTAAGAAATTCTGTTAACCCTAAAAAAGTGTGAGGCACTCTCGAGTTTTGTGATTTTAGTACGGTCACTTAACCATTAATATTTGACTTAATTATCCAAATTATTACATGTTTAAAACCTATTGCGCATTTTATCTTTCGTCACTTTTAATTAAATATTTAACCGCTCTTTAGTAGTTATGGAGCTATGTTAAACAAGTTACGATGTCGTACACTTGTAGTTCTGGTACATATTGCAAGTCGTGCAACGTGAAATGTACTCGCGCTTTACAATATATCTATCATTATTATTTTAAGTTGCGGTCAAGTCGCGTGAACGCGCACTTGAGTTGGGATTTACATATCATGACTATGCCATAGGAACTGTACCCACAGTCACAATGATTTATTATTGATTGCGCCTAAAGCAAACTACGCGTGTTTACAAATTGTTCATTTCCTATGTTTGAGATTTTTGAAGGTCACACATTATGGCAAAGGAATTGTTGGAGTCAAGATTTGAGTCATTCATATGACTAAGGAACTTGGTGCAGTTAATTCAAGTCAAGAGTTTATGGTGACCAATTCGATGAGTCACTATTAGGAATTTTGTTGAATCTACACATTGGGATTATCATGAGATGAAATAGTCATAAGCAATTAAATATTCCAATTATGGATTTCAACAAGTTAAAATCGAAGAGATTAGCTTCTTTCTACTATTACTCCACGTCTAAAGTGAGCGACATGCCCATTATAGCCTTGAAGTCGCTAGGCAGTTTACTGTAGAGCACAGTTAACTTTAAACTCATACCTAGGCCCAATTGCACATGCACAGACTGGGCCCAAACTCTACGCAAGGTGCATGCCAACAACATTGAGAATTTGAGCAGATTATAATGTGTGGACTTAAAAATGAAATAATTCTGTTAATTATAAGGGTAGAGATAATCACAATTAATCATAAAACTTGTCAAATCTAATATGAATTACAAAAAGAAACTATTAACAAAATCTATATTTAATTCTTAGTCAGGCTACATCTTGTGCCAAGGAAAATCATTTTTGGTTCACATGCTTTCGCATCCTCCGATTGAAGTTGAGTTTTTTGTGGGAGAACGAACTAACTAAAATTGACATGCCAAGTCAAATACCAAGTCAAATAAGTTGTTTATCATGCAATACACTGCTTCGTGACACGCTATTAATGCTCAGCCCCAATTCAAAGTTCACCCATGCTCACAAATAGTAGTTTCATTAAACACCATGATCACAAAAGGAAAAATTTAAATAAAATCTGTAGAAATTAAATACGATTCAACCTATCTTCAAACTTTAAAAAAAAAAAAATCATGCACTTAAGCCTAAAATGATCAGGTAACTCATAACAAGATTCCTAATCGAAAGGAGGAGGTTATATCAATTCAAATCATGCTTCAAATTACTTCAATGTCTTCAAACTAAACTCTAAATTGAATCAAAAGTATCATTCATCACACATTGCACTAACCGAAATTCAGGAATTTGAATATCTCTACAGAAATGAAATAGAGACTCAGCCATTTTTAGTCATTCAAATAAAGCACAATACATAAGAGTTTTGAACTTACCTAGTTGAAACAACAAATATACTATAAATAAGCCAAATTAAAGCAGAATTCCAGACCTAGATGAATTTTCCAGTAATTCCAGCAATAAAATCAGCAACTCTAACAATCAAACAGCCCTTTTAGACCCAGGAGGTGTAAAGAAGAAGAATGGAAGCAGGAAAAACAGCTTGAAATCTTCTTTTTTTCCGAAATTCTTTATATCTGATATTTTCTTAGAAAGAGGTAGAGTTTTTTTGCTTTTTGCATCAGTATGTGTCCAGTCCTTTTGGCTGCCTAAAAATGTGTATTTATAACAGCATTTGTTAGGGCAACACCCAGATTTTCTAAATTCATTCCCACCTTTTAAACATTCTATCATTTATCCTTAGACCCCAAATTTTGACCTTTTCCTGTTTTCTTTTGCAGAGACAGCCCTATTTTCTTTTTCCTGGAAGCTTCTTTAAGCTGTAACAGAAAGATTCCTCAAGTTTATTTATATTGCCATCTCCCTCCCTTTGAATTTCTGTTAATGGCACTTTATTAGCAAACAAAAATCTGGGCCTATGACCAAAGCCCAATGGTTCCTAAACATAGTTGGCCCGTCTAGGACAGACCCAATCCCCTGAAAATTAGACCTACTGAAAAATCATGCAATCATGCGGAAACTTGAAGTCTAAGGCTACAACATCCGATAATAGTTCAAACAAAATTATCATGCATTTAATCTATTTGGTAGTTCCAATACAAATCAACATGATTTAACAATAAAGTGACTCAACAAAGCTTTAACAGTTGTAAAACTCACAACATGACTAAACTTAGTTAATATCTAATCAAAAACTTAAGAAGAACAAAGAAGAAAGGGAAAGGGATTACCTAATCGAAACATAGCTGCCGGAGAAAAAGACATCCGGCTAACAGCCAACATCGCTACATGAGCATTAGCCCACACTCGAGGCGTAACCAATGCTATATGTGACGTTATCCGCCATATACCGACCGAAGAAATCAACGTTATGGGAATTCCATGGTGCTGGCCGGTCAATAATGAGTTGACCGGATTCTGGTGGCCTAGAATAGGTCAAAACTAACTTCAATTGACAATTCTCAACAAGAGTGTTTGATTGGCATTGGTTTGAGACTCAGGTAGGCCAGAATTTGGGGAAGAATCGAAATGGCGGTAGATTTAGGTTTTTGTGACTTCCTAGATCTAAAATCCGCGGAGTTATAGGGACTACTAAAGGAAGCGGGTTGGGATTAGGAATGAGGAGGAAAAGGAGATTGTGTGGTGAAGATTTGGGGTCATTTGGGGACTGCCCGCTGCCGTAGGGCGATTTCCGACAGCGGAGACGGCGGATTGGTGGGAGAGAGGTGAGAGAGATGAGTATGTGAGTTCTTTGGGGGGTCTGGTTCGGACAATTTTGTTAAATAAGGGAGTTGAGTTATGAACCATTGGATCAAGATCAATGAATGGTGGAGATTACCTTGACCGGCCTTTTACTCAAAAAGGTTCGTTTAGGGGTCAAATAGTGTCGTTTTGGTTATGGGGGAACTGGACTGGGTCGACATTTTGGGCTTTAACGAATCTGAAACATAACTGGGCTCATGCAAATGCCTTAGCCCAGTTATAATGAAAAAACAAACAGCCCCTTTCCTTCCCTCTTTGTATTTTCAATTTTAACCATTTTTATTTAACATGCCTTAATTCAAACTAATTTGCAAATTAACCTACCTGCCTACTTTAATCTAACAATTGACTATTTAATTAACTAAACAATGCATGTAAAGTGACTAATGTATTTTTGTGAATTTCATGTATTAACTATGTGTTTAATGATGTAATTAGATCCTAAAAATACAATGAAAGACCTAAATGATATGAAATAAATATTTAAATATTTTTTATGATTTTTATGATTTACGATTGTTACATCCCGGACTTTAATATTAGGATGAGTTGTAGTCATCCATATGGGCTTGAAAGGATTAAAGTCATTCATGAGGTTATAGAATATTTGTGACAATGTTATTGTAAGACCCCGTGAGTTAACAACCTTGATACCGTTGTATACATTTGATATGGTATTTTGAGTGGAACATTTTTGTAAAAAATAGTTTTGAAAAATATGATTTTATATAGTTATTAATATTATTGCTTCCGAATATGCTTTAAGTTATACACATAATATGAGAAAGTTTATAAGATTTTCTTTATTGTAAAAATAGAAATTATTTTCTCACAAGAAAAGAAGGTTATCTTTTTACCATTTTAAGAATTAAGCGTACGAAAAATTGTACTCTTTTTATGAGATTAGAAAATTAGAAGTTGAGAAAATATATGTATTTTTACATGGATATTTTAATAAAATAGTACGTATTGATTTTATATGGTACCATAATTTATTAATATTTTAATAGTAGTACTTTAGGATGAGGACACGACTATTTTTGAGGTTATAACTTCTTATGATATTTATGACAAGTAATAAGTAAAGTCGTGAAGGTGAGAGAGTAAATGAGTTGAAGAAAATGAGGTTGGTCGAAGTTTGACATTTGGAGATAAAAGACGGTTCAAGCTATAATACCCCGTATTTATGGACTAGTAATATACCACATGACCATGATAGTAAGATGTATAAAGTATGTTAAAAGTGAGTAGTATTTTAAGTAATTTGAGTTAATTCTTAATTATGTGAATAATTGGGTAATTATTAATTTTTAATGGGAGATTAACTAATTAATTAGCAACTTTGGATAAGCCTAATGGACCTCAAACTTGGCAGCAAAAGGCTTGGAAAATAGTGACTCTTTGGTTTGTATGCTATGTGGCATAATTAGAGAAAAATTATGGCTAAGTAGTCACCTAAGTGGGCCCCACACCCACTAAGGGGAAAGACTTCTTAAATTCAAAAAGAGATATCATATGGATTTGAATGGCAACATGATTTTCTTAAAAATCCATACAAGATTATGTAATAGTAGCGTGAAATGTAATTCTAAGAGAACACGGTACAATCTTTCTCAAGAATATCATACGGATTTTCCCTACTTCGATCCGCCGTTACGTATTTTTTGCAAAGACGTGTGTTAGAGGGATTGTCAAGAGAATCGGCCTAGGTATGTTAAGGTTAATCCTTTCTTTTTTTGGCATGATCCAAGTATCGATACGTAAACGTAATGTTATTCCATATGTGGTTCTACTCTTAGCAGTTAAGAATGTATATATTATTCATTCCTATAAAGTTATATTCAAGTATGTCTAAGTACGTTCCTAAGTCTCTATGGAGGTATATGATAAAGATGTTAATGTTTATAATATAGTGATACATGCAGCTTCATGCATTTACCATCGTGTTACAGCCAGTTGGGCAGTCATGCATAATCATTTACCACCGTGCTACGGTCGGTTGGGCAGTCATGCGTATTCATTTATTACCGTGCTACGGCTGGTTGGGCAGACATGTATCTTTATTTACCATTGTGCTATGGCCGGTTGGGCAAACATGCATCTTCATTTACCACCGAGCTACGGCCGATTGGGTAGTCATGCATTTACTATCGGGCTACGGACGGTTGAGCAGTTACCACCGATTGGACAGTTATGTATTATTATTTACTACCGATTAGGAAGTTATGCATTGTCACGACCTTAGTTCGCCCTCCTTGAACCATGGTGACGGCACCTAGTCTCTACGACTAGGTAAGCCTAAACTTTTGGAAGATAACAAAAACTTGCGGAAGTAAAACAATTTAAAAATAGAAGTAAGGCAATAACTGTGTTAAATATGTCGCTCGGCATACACCATATTTATATAGATCTCAAAACCAATATCTAAATCTAAAACACGAAAACCCACGAATCACAAGCTAAGAAAAAGAAATACTACATAGCTCTAACTCAGGAATTTATCTAATAAGATCAGAAAGTACAAAAGGGCTAAATACTAAAAAGGCAAGAATAGAAAGGGACTCCTCGGTCTGCGGACGTGGCAGATGTACCTCGAAGTCTCCAAGCAGTCGCCTCCCTCAAAGATGGTAGGCCTGAGTAGAAGTACCTGGATCTGCACATGAAAAACATGCGCAGAAGGGGCATGAGTACACCACAGCGGTACTCAGTAAGTGTCAAGCCTAACCTCGATCGGGTAGTGACGAAGAAAGGTCAGGGCCCTACTGAGTTTAAATACAATATAAGGGTTAACAGTGTGGAATAAATAGTATAAATAAGTGCAACAGTAAGAAATAACATAGAATTGACAGAACAACAACTAGAACATAGACAAAACAAGCCACAGAAAGAAATACAGCTCGACACAGAGATAACAACCGGGGCACCTTCCAGGATACCATCCTATAGTTCCAATTACAACTGTCTAGTGGATCTCCCAGGATACCGTCCCGCAGTCCATCATATATATATGTCCGAAGGATCTCCCGGGATCCCGTCCTGTAGTCCAACTATCGATGCGGGGGGATTTACCGGAATTCTGATCCATAGTCCCAAATGTAAATACCCAGTATTTGGGGGAATCTACCGGGTGCATTCCTGTAGTTCCATATAACTGTGCAGGGAGATCTATCGGGAATCTAACCCGTAGTCCCAAAGCAAATGTATAGGGGGATCTACCGGGAATCTAACCTGTAGTCCCAAAGTAAACAGACAAGGGGGAGCTACCGGAATCCCATATCCGTAGTTCCAAAATAAATACACAGCAGCAGCGGCAAGAAGATATACAGAAATGGCAAAATTTCATATTAATGAAATAAGTGATTCTAGCCTAGCATGCTGCACAGAATTCAAGTAAGGCAGGTTGAATCAGATAAAGCAATTAAGTCACTTAGACATGCTTTCCTAAGCTAACAACAGGCTTAATGGTGCAAGAAATAGAAACAGGAAAGGAAACATACTAGTAATTACTTAAAGAAAACCGGATTTCCAACAATTAGCACAGGTACGCACTCGTCGTCTCACGTACAAGGCATTTCAATTACCAAATATACCATCATAAGAGGAAGGTCCCCCACACAAGGTTAGACAAGCCACTTACTGTGATACCACGAACACAATTCACGATTCAACTATAGCTTTACCCCTTGATTCCACCACCAATTTGTTTGTATCTAGTCACAAATTACTTAATTACATCAATAAACGCTAAATGAATCAACCTCAATGCATGAAAATGAGTTTTCTAAAGTTTTACCTAAAAAGTCAGAAATCGCCCCCGGGCCCACATGGTCAAAATCCGAGGTTCGAACCAAAACCCGATTACCCATTCCCCCGCGAATCCAAATATATGATTTGTTTTGAAATCGGACCTCAAATCGAGGTTCAAATCCCTAATTTTTGAAAAACCTAGGTTCTACCCAAAACACTCAATTTCCTCCATGAAAATCATTGATTTTGAGATGAAATCATATTAAAAGATGTTAATGATCGAAAAACTAGTTAAAAATGACTTACAATTGATTTGGAGAAGAAGAAGCCTTTGAAAATCGTCCTAGGGTGTTTATGTTTTGAGAGGATATGAAAAATGGGTTTAAAATCGGTTAAGTATAGAAGTTGCAGGTCGCATGTATGGGAAATGCGAACAGGGGTTCGCAATTGCGAACCCCAACCTCTATTAACTTGGGAATTGCGAAACAGGGTTCGCATTTGCGAACCCTTCAGGAATGCTGAACTTTCGCATTTGCGAAAATAGCGTCGCATTTGCGACTTCGCATTTGCGATGCATAGGTCGCATTTGTGATCCCTGGCCATTGGCAAATCTTCGCATTTGCGAGCCAAGACAGGCCTGGGCTGGTTTCACATTTGCGATCCAGCCTTCGCATTTGCGAGATGCGAAGCCTGTAGGCCTGGGCACACCAGCTAAAATTCTGCAATTTTTCTAAGTTCCAAATGCACCCCGTGGCCAATTCAAAACTCACCCGAGCCCTCGAGGCTCCAAACCAAATATACACACAACCTCAAAAATATCCCACGGACTTATTCGTGTACTCATATCACTAAAATAACATCAGAAACATCGAATTAAACCTCAATATCATTGAAATTTATCAAAACATCTTAAACATCAAATTTTGCATTTAAGGTTCGAATCACGTCAAACGGATTCCGTTTCTTACCAAACTTCACAGAATCATCTTTAATCATATATAAGACCTGTATCGCGCGCCGAAACCAAAATACGAGCCCGATACCAACATGTTCTAATCAAAATTCATTTCCAAGCTTTATAAACAATTTCAGAAAATAATTTTCTTCAAAAATTCATTTCTCGGGCTTGAGACCTCGGAATTCGATTCCGGGCATACTCCCAAGTCCCATATTTTCCTACGGACCCTCCGGGACCGTCAAATCATGGGTCCGGATCCGTTTACCCAAAATGTTGACCAAGATCAAATTAACTCATTTTATAGTCAAAATTTATCATTTTTACGGATTTTCACATATAGGCTTTCCGGCTACGCGTCCGGGCTGCGCACACAAATCGAGGTGATGCTAAAAGAGGTTTTTAAGGTCTCAGAACGCAGAATTTATTTTAAAACAAGTGATGACCTTACATGCATTTACCACCGAGCTACAGTCGGTCGGGCAGTTACCATCAGTTCGGCAGTCATGCATCATATGATATGGATAATAGAAATAGTCTCAAAGGGAAGCATTATATATATAAGTATAATAAGTATGCATATACGGTGGCACTTTAGAGACTCAGGTTGATTCTTATATGTCTTTAATTAATGTTGACTTATTGGTATGTTTCAGTTCCACCTTATATACTCGGTACATTATTCGTACTGACGTCCTTTTGTTGGGGACGCTGCATTCATGCCTGCAGGTATAGATAATCAGTTTGACGAGCCCTCATAGTAGACGAGATTATCATTCAGCAAAGGATCGGTAAGACTCCACCTTATTCGGAGTACAGCCGAGTTTATAAGTCATCGTGTCAGAATTTTGCTACAGACTTATGGGTAGAACGGTACCCTGTCCCATTTGATGTCAAATACTCTTAGAGGCTTTGTAGACACAACTTCATTATGTACAGTATGTCAGAGGCCTTGAAGGCCCGTATGTATTCATGTTTTAAGAACGATGGTTTGTTGATTCAACATTTTCTCACTTATAGTTATACATTATGAGTTATGGCAATGTTGGCCCATGATAGTTGCAGAAGAAAAAATGAGTTACAGAGTGATTCGCTCGGGCCAGTACGGCACTGGGTGCCAACCACGCCTCCCCAGGTTTGGGGCGTGACAACGATATTCCTAATATGCAAAAACGCAAACAAACAAATAAAAAATATTCTAGAAATTCTATAAAAATCGAAGACGACTAGGAAAAATTATATTTGGTGGATTTTGTAGGAGCATTTTTTATGGGGCAAAAATTACGTGCTCATATAAACAAGACAAATTACATAAGTTGCCACCTAACCTATGACCCAAATTCCCCTTACACACTTTCTGTGGACGATAATAACATTACACACGCAACATTCTAAAGTATATTTAGTACACACCATCTTTTTGTTAACCAACTTTTTAAAATATGTGTAATATCAAGCACCAATAATATCGTGATACGTGTCAAAACGGAAAGAAAGCACAATAAAATACCTAATTTACACCATAACTAAAATTTCTTCTTTAAAAAAAATATAAAATAAAAAAGACCCCCCATTCCTGCTTTTAGTAACCCCCCCCCCAACCCACTTAGTCATCTTCTCCACAATTATAACCCTATCATCGGCTTTCCACTATTAACGTCATAGTTAGCAGAACCGTGTCCCATTTTCTCACTATTGCCAATGGAGCTTGACTCTTAGAGATGAATAAGAGCTAAAGATGTCCATCTTCTACACAAAAAAGAATTTGTTTATTAAAATCACCATTGTCATAACAGCACCACTACCGCCATTAATTTTTAGAGCAAAATCTACAAACAGTATAGCCCCTTTTTTCACACCCATTCAATTTAAAAAATAGATTTTTGAAGTCAAAGAAAGAATCAGCAGATCTGAAAACAAAATTATGGAAACAAATAGAGAAACCAGTAATTGATTTCATTAGTAGATCTGAAAAGGTTAAATCTTGGAGAAGATGACTAATAATTTAGAACTTGGATCTAGCTCTACAATTATTGTTGTGTTTTAGAGTTTAATCTATGGAGAAGACAAAGTGGGAGGCCAGGGGAAGAGGAAAACGGGTGGGGTTGTGCGGCGTGGGAAAAGGACCAAATTATTTGGAGATGAATAATTAAAAATAGAAAAAATAAGAATTGACCTAAAAAAAAGTTTAAAAGTAAAAAAGGCTGGACATATAGCGTTTAAGTAATAATTAAGACCCAAAAGTTTTACATTCACCCGCCTCTTTTACGTGTAAAACATATGCGCGCCATCAGTCAAATGTGGTGTGTACTAGATACACTTTAGAAAAGTTGTGTGTGTAATGTTATTATCGTCCACAAAAAGTGTGTAAGGAGGTTTCGACCATAGGTGAGGTGGTAACTTATGTATTTTGCCCATAAATAATTATACCCTGTAAATATCATTGAGTCCTTCTGATAAGGTAGGAGCGATATTTTAGGGATATCTTTTTTCGAAATTGTACTCCATAAATATCATTAACTACACTAATATTCTTTTTTAAAATTATACCCAGAAAATATCATTGACTACACTAAAATCATTGGACTTCCAATCTTCTAGATAGGACTGCTACATTGAGGAGGGGCAGGCAAACGTGACCCCAAAGTTTGAAAGGAAATGCAATGCCTCTTTAGAACTGTATAAAATTGAGATGAACTTCACATATAAATATAATTTTTCCAAAGTGGAAATCGCATGTGATTGTTTTCAAATGGATGACGATGTCAAAATTTAGACTGTCTTCAGATATTTTTGCGAGTTTTTGATCAATATTGTCCCTTATTTTGGAGGGTAGGTCTATTTTGGTCCCTTAAATATAATCCTGAACATATTTAGTGCCTTAAGTATGCTAAAGTGGATCACATTTAATCTCACTGACATAATGTGTTCAAAAACAAACGGTGTTACCTAACTCTGATTCATGAAGCAAATCTTATGCTCTGAAGCAAAATATTTCCTCTCCTTTTATTGGATAACGCAAATTATCACTTTAATTCCTCTCCTTTTGGATAACGCAAAATATTTTATTGAAGCAAAATATTTCCTCTCCTTTTATTGGATAACGCAAATTATCACTTTAATTCCTCATTTTTAGATAATGTCGTCTAAAATTTTGACCTTGAAAATATCCCCTTCTGTGCTAGTTTTCAATGAGAAAATGACATTGTATAGCCGTTTGTAAAAATAATAGCCGAAAAATATATAAAATTTATATATATTTTTGTATATATATACATTTAAAAATTTCGGTTGATTTTTATAAAAAGAAAAGTGTTAAAAAATTGAAAAAAAATATAGATGTCAGGATCACTTCTAGGCATATTATTGAAGCAAATGAATAACTAGATTATATTATTGTAACGACCCAGCTGGTCGTTTTAAGAATTTACGCCCCGATCCCCTATTAACTGCATTCCCCGTGTTTGTTTTCTGCTATTGAAAGTTGTCGTGAAGGTTGGTCTTGAGTTTACACTTAGTCCCTAAATGAGAGCTTAAACTTTAGAATTTGGACTGTAGTCGGAACAATGTGAAGACGGCTTCGGAATGGAATTATGTCTATTCTGTTAGCTCTGTTAGGTGATTTCAGGCTTAGGGGCATGTTTGGATTGAGTTTTGGAGATCCGTAACTTATTTAGGCTTGAAATATTGAAAGTTGAATTTTTGAAGCTTCCGGTTCGATAGTGAGATTTTGATCTAGGGGTCGGAATGGAATTTCGAGAGTTGGAGTAGCTTCGTAATGTTGAATGTGACGTGCATGCAAAATTTCAGGTCATTCGGATGAGGTTTGATAGACTTTTTGATCGAAAGCGGAATTTGGAGGTTTTGAGAATCCTTAGGCATGGATTGGAGAGCGATTTATGGTTTTAGCATTGTTTGATGTGATTCAAGGGTGGGAATAAGTTCGTATGATGTTTTAGGACTGGTTGGCATGTTTGGTAGATGTCTCGGGGGCCTCGGGTGAGTTTCGTGTGCTTAAAGGAAGTTGAATTGGACTTAGGAGAAATATGAAGTTGGTTGAACCTGTCATAATCGCACCTGTTGGTATTGGACCGCAGGTGCTGCACCGCAGAAGCGGTTGGAGGACCGCATGTGCGGTCTGAGGCATTTTGGGCTTAGGTCACAGATGCGGCCCATGCACTGCAGAAGCGGCACCGCATCTGCGTAAAGGGGGTCACAGGTGCGGAATTTTCAAGGTCTCATTGAAAACTAGCACATAAGGGGATATTTTCAAGGTCAAAATTTTAGAAGACATTATCTAAAAATGAGGAATTAAAGTGATAGAAAAAATATATAAAATTTATATATATATTGTATATATATACATTCTGTATGTTATATTGCGTTATCCAATAAAAGGGGATGAAACATTTTGCTTCAGAGCAAAAGATTGGCTTCATGAATCAGAGTTGGGTAACACCGTTAGTTTTTGAATACCTTGCACCAGTGAGGCTAAAGGTGCTCCATTTTAGCATACTCAAGGGACTAAATATGCTCAAGGTTATATTTAAGGGACCAAAATAGACCTACCTTCAAAGATAAGGGACAATATTGGCCCAAAACTCTATTTTTGCAGCAAACGTCAAACATGGATTTTTATTGGATGAAATTCAAAAATAACCAGATTTAGTCACAATTTCAAAATAATCGAAATTTAGTTACTTTTCATGTAAAGATAAAATCTGAATAAATACACTCTTAAAAATCTAAAAATATTCCAACATAATATGCTGAGTTCGAATTTTTTACATATGAGCTTCCAACATAATATGCTAGAATTTTATAATGTGCTAGAGTTCCATCATAATATGCTGGAAGTTTATATGCAGGAGTTCCATAATCCCGCATATTACAGGAATTTTTCGTGTTCTAGCGTTCCAACATAATATGCTGAAAGATTATACGTATGAGCTCCATAATTCAGCATATTATGCTGGAACGTTCTGTGTTTATGCAAAACAGTGGCTATTTTTCAATGACTTTGCAAACACTGACTATTTTTCAATTACTAGTCCGAAAATTAGCTAGCCCGATTCGATCCGCCCCCTGGTTGGGAGGCATCTATCTCATCTCAATCACAAGGAAAGGTTCACTACGACGGGGGTACTTTTTTTCCCTTAAGAAAAAAATGAAATGCATTGGGAACCATCCTTTTGTTGCGGCATGCTCCTCAGATTTACTGATTCGCAAGGGCAGCACATTTGGAGATTAATCATCTGTTATTTAGATAAATATAATATCAAATTTTATTTAGTCAACACAAAAAAATTCAATCAATAAAAAATTATGATCCAACACATCCAAAGTTTTCTTAGGTCCAGAATTAAAGTAAATACTCACAACAACTTGTCCACTTGTTGTGATGTATATCGTTTATTTACCTTAGGAACTTAGTTTTTCTCCCTTCCAAGGAAAACCTTTCCGCTTCTCAATGTCTCAAACTCTCAACTCCTCAGCAATATCGCCTAAACCACCGGATATACTCCCTACCACTAGTTCCATGGAGACCAATACTATGACAATGGAAACCATCTCCTTCAAGGATAAGCTCCTTAACAAAGATATAGACTTTATTACAGAACCAAGCTTAAGCCACCAAGCCCAAATGGACTGCCACTATGATTCAGAGAACCCACTCGAGCAAAAAAGCCCTCCCTAGGAACACAAAATCTCTGTACCTATCACAAGTGAAGATAAACAATGAATCTACCATCCCTGGAGATTCTCTCTTATTATAAAATTACAAGAGAAAAGAATCACACACGATCTGTTGAAAAAGAAATTAATGGACCTGTGGAAACCTTCAGAAAAATTCTCATTAATTGATCTAGGGGAGGACTACTATATTGTTTGTTTTATCAAAGAAGAAAACATGGTTAACGTATTCCAAAAGGGTCCATAGTTTCTCTATGGTCACTTCCTCTCAGTGCAAAGATGGATTCCATTCTTTGTAGCATCCAAAGAAACTCAATCTTATACGACAATCTGGATTAGACTTCCCCAGCTCCCCACTGAATTTTATGACAAAGAAATTCTACAAAAAGTGGGAAGCTCAATAGGAAGGCTCCAAAAAGTTGATGCTTGTATGTTGGCTACCCTCCGAGGGAGATACGCCCGTCTCTGTGTGGAACTTCCCCTAAATAAACCGGTCACCCTTTTCCTCTTCATAGGTTCTCATAAACAACTTATTCACTACGAAGGTGACAAACTTCTATGCACATCCTATAGTCATTTAGGCTATACGAAATCACAATGCCACCATCCAAAAACCATGCAGAAGTAGGAATTACCAAGCAAGGACCTGGAAACACCACAAATGGAACATACAAAGCTAGAAGAAATATGGCACACAATACCTTTCAATAGGAACAAACGAAGGGATCCCCCCAAAAGGACTTCCAAATTGCCAGCGAATACCCGAGACACAGGTATAAGCGTTAACATTTTCGAAGCCAAGTCTGGTAAGTTCCTCTCCTCTAAAAAATGTTGTTACAAAACTAGAAATCATCTCTTACAATCATCCATCAATGGTAAAACAACCTCCCCCATTATCCCTACCAAAAACTCGAACAACTTCCTATTGTTGAAACAAAACAATTTAGATGATAATCTTTCTAGTAATGACAGCAAAGATATTAACACTACCACTACTAATAATATTAATTACAATAATATTCCAAAAAATCAAAATATCAAAACCGTTAATAACAATAATATTACCACGTTTATCCCCGGAAAGGACAATATTGATGGTAAACTTAATACCACTATGGGACCACGTTACACCCCTCACACGCAACATCATCCCCTATTAGCTACATCCACCATACCCCCACCCAATCAAACCCCAATACCACCTATAATACTACCCTACCCAATATCACATCCCCCATAAATGATCACCCTACTGACCTTCCCTCTAATACCCCCCTAACGGGCAATATTATCCTAACTAAAACCCTCCCTCTGCATGTAACTTCTGACAGAATCCATATGGCATGCAAGAATCAAGCCGATGAGCTTATGGCCATCGACATTCCCCATAAAAAAACACCCATCCCATTCCAATCGTGAGCCAAGAAATCTCCATTAAATACACCCCAAACCAGTCACTTTACATGCAAGAAAAAAATACAATCATTGATATCCTAGGAAATATTAACTCCACTGATTCTCTTATCCTTCTCCCACATTAAACTGTACAACTCCAAGTGAGAATGCCCAGAATTCCAATCTCTGCAAGGAGACGCCACCGTCTCATCCAACTCCAAAGAGTAACTCTCAATCCAAACATGGACTTCAATCTGCCAAACAACCCTCCTCAACCCACCCAACATCAGAACCAAAACAATTAACCAAGAAGGATATTAATCCAACCCCCTCTTCCCCAGAACCATCAACCACTATCTTGGGTGGAGATGGGACTTCTAGGACATGCACTCTCGTTCAACATCACCTTGGAAGGGAGGGAAACAATGATCGTAATCCAGAACTCCCACTACATTGCCCAACTAATCTCCGAGGGAGTCCGCATGGCGATGAACAACTACATCAACCAAATTTGGTTGAACAACATCCTAAACCCCTTAGCTCCAAATCTCACAACCAATCAAATCCAAGCCATGAGGGGAGACTGGAACATGCCAATCAACTACATCCCAATTCAAAACCCCACTCCGGCGGTGGACCTTCCTTTCTTCACACCGGAATACTTAACCTCCATGAATCCAGTGTTCACACCTTGGATAGCACATGCAACTCAACCCACTCCACCAACTGTACCAGAAGTCCAAAACATGCAAACCTCTCTCTCTCATCAAACCCAAAATCAAATGGAACAGGCAATGGGAGAAGAAATCGACCTAGTAAACTTGATACCCCAAGATGTGGTCGAGGATTCAAACCTAGACAAGCCAAAAATCTTTCTATTTATGGAGAGGCAAGAGCAGAAGCATATTCTCTATTGTCCACTAGCACTATACACAATAGATATAAGACCTCCAGCAGACCCTACCGTAGGAAAATACGCAATGATCCTAGTTCCTTTTCAGAGGAGGAATCCCATCTTTCCAAGGAGAATGAGGGAGAATGGAGACCTGAAAAACCTACTGTTGAATATGAATAGGTCGACCGCCTTCATTATTTGGAACATTAGAGGGGGCAACAACGATAGTTTTAGACTCAGTTTCAGGGATCTCATAGATACCCATCACCCTAGTATGGTTACCTTTCTGGAAACCAAGATGGACAAACATATTCCTCTCCTCAATCCTTTTGGATTCACAGACATGATCGAGATACCAGCTGACGGTCAGTCAAGAGGCATGGTAATCCTGTGGGATCACACCAAGGTCATGGTTCATAGTTTTGTTCGTCGAAGCCAGGAAATAAGTGCTACTATTGAGGTATTTTCCCTTAACAAATCCTGGTACTTTACTTCGATTTATGCTAGTACCGATAGCAAACTTAGAAATACTATGTGGAACAACCTATTAGACATGCATGGTAAAATTAGAGGCCCCTGGGTGATAAGAGGGGATTTCAATGACATATTAAGTTCTGACGAAAAATTAGGGGGTAGGAAAGTAAGTCATAAAAGAACTAAAGTCTTGTGGGACTTCATTAACTATTGCAATCTTATTGATCTAGGTTTTAAGGGCCCCAAATTTACTTGGTCTAATAAAAGGTAAAAAAACAAAGGTTTTATTCTAGAACGATTAGACAGGGTTTTTGCTAATAAAGATTGGGTTGAGCTATTTCCGGAGGCTTATATTACCCATCTCCCTAGAATTCACTCGGATCACAACCCCCTTTTGATCACTTGTAATACTAAAAATTATAACTCCTTCAAGAGACCTTTCTGGCTAGAAACCTTTTGGTGTTGTCGCCCGAATTTTGTAAACATAGTTAGAAGTAGTTGAAATAACTCTAATTATATTCACAACTCCACAAACTTTAAAGAAAATATCATCCAGTGGAGCAAAAAATATTTTGGGGAAACTCACCAAAAAAAAGCTGGAATTATTGCTAGACTGAATGGTATTCAAAGCTCTAACAACTATCACTCCAATACCTTTTTATAAAATTTAGAATCCAAACTTCAACAAGAGTATAGGGACATCCTCAAATTAGAAGATGAATATTGGAAAATTAGAGCCAGAATGTCCTGGATTCAAGAAGGTGACGCAAACACAAAATTCTTCCATATAAGTGCAACCAATAGAGCTAGGAAAAACAGAATTGCCTATTTCAAAGATGACTTTGGAAATTGGATCAACGTCCCTAATAAAATCTTGGATCACACTCTCAACTACTTTGCAAAAGCCTTCAAAAGTGATCATGTTGCTACAAATTGGTCCCTTATTCAAAATAACCCTAAGGTTTATAATAGCATTGATCTTTCTATCCTTGATGCCCATCTCTCTAAGGAAGAAATTTATAAGTCTGTCTTTTCCTTTAAACCCTTTAAATTTCCTGGACCAGATGGTGTACATCCCTTCTTCTACCAGAAGTACTGGAACATTGTTGGTAAATTAGTAATAGACCTATGTAACTAAGTATTCAGTACTCAATCTCTACCTCCTAAAATCAATAACACCTATGTTTGTCTAATCCCCAAAATTCCCAATGCCAATAACCTGAAAAACTTTAGACCCATAGGTCTCTGTAATACCATCTATAAAATCATTACAAAAATTATTGCCAATCGAATCCAACCTTTTCTTAATCATATCATAAGCCCTTTCCAAGCTAGTTTCTTAAGAGGGAGAATGTATTCCGACAATGCCATCATAATCCAAGAGTTGATGAGCCAATTTAAAAAAAAAATGAGAGGGAAGAAAGGTCACATGATTCTAAAACTTGATCTGGAAAAAGCTTTTGATAGATTAGAATGGTCTTTCATCTACTTAACCCTCTCTCATTTCAAATTTTCCAATAATATAGAGAAACTCATCATGAATTGTATAAGCACTAGTAACATCGCCATTCTGGTAAATGGAACCACAACCTCCTTTTTGCTCCCAGTAGAGGCATTAGGCAAGGCTGCCCCTATCCCCTTTTATATTTATCATGTGTATGAAAATGCTATCCCGTCTAATCTTCCACCAAGTAGATATCAATCTTTGGGACCCTATTGGCCTCAATCACCATCACACTAGTTTATCCCACTTATTATTTGCAGGCGATCTCACCCTCATGGCTAAAACTGATAAAAAAACCTCAATACCATCAATAACTGTCTCAATTTCTTTTGCAGTATATCTGGTCAAAAAATCAATAGAGAGAAATCTAAGATTTTGTTCTCCCAAAATTGTCCTGCCCAAATCTCCAAAGAAATTGCCTCAGGCTTTAATTTGAACACAACCAACAATTTTGGTAAATATCTAGGATTTTCTATCCTCAACAATGCCCCTAAAGCAACTGACTACCAATTCATAATCGATAAAATGCGGGCCAAACTCTCAAATTGGAAAATCAACTGTCTAAACATAGCAGGGAGAACCACCTTAGCACTTGCTACCCTTAATTCGATTCCAAATCATGCCATGCTGTATACACTACTCCCCACAAAAACTCTTAAGCTCATTGACCAAATCCAAAGAAATTTTATATGGGGTACCACATCAAACCAAAAGAAATTGCATCTCATTAATTGGAACACTGTTACTAAGCCTAAAGAAATGGGAGGACTAGGAATGAAAGATGCTCTCTCGAAAAACAAAGTCTTACTCAGTAGTCTCTCCTGGAGACTCATCAATAATTCTTCATCTCCTTGGCAAACCTCCTAATCCACAAATACTGCAAAAAGAAACTCATTAACTCCTCCTTCATTTGGAGAAGTGTCGTTATTGGATGGAATCTTTGTAATCAAGGCATTCAATGGCTCCCAGGAAGGAACTCTAGTCTTAACACTTGGGAGACCCAATGGATACCTAATCTTCCAACTCTCAGAGCTAGCATTGAGGGCCCTTTAAACTATAAAGAAGCTGGCCTTCCTATCAAGAAAATATATCACAAAGGAAGGTGAAATTTTCAGGAAACCTCCTTTACTATTCCTCCAGAAATCTTGGACAAAGTCAACTCCATCCCATTACCTCTTCAAAGCATTGATAAACCCCTTTGGAGACTCAGCCCAAATGGTTTCTTCAATACTAAATCTTGCTATAGCTTATTAAAACTATAGGTCACTAGTAAACAAGATTTTGAGTGGATTTGGAAAATGCCATGTCCAAACAAAATAAAATACTTCTTTTGGCAAATCCTCCACAACAAAATCCCTTGCCGCTCCTACCTGTTGATACCCAATTTTTACCTATGTATTTTATACCCAAAATATTTTCAAAATAGCATATATGTGCATATATAAGCACACCCAAGAGTTTTGGTATTTTTTGTGATTTTTAAACCAATTTACTACCTATTTTAATACCACAAAATCCAATAACTATTCTCAAAAATTATCATTTTTGATGAATAACTTATTTCATTCTCATATTTATACCAAAATATAATTAAGGTGATTTTTGCATATTTTTACCAATTTATTTGGCATTTTTGAAGCTAAATTGCATATAATTGCAGTTATAGCCTATTTTGTAATTAATAGCAATTTATAATAATAAAATTTGCTACAATATTTTTAAACTAATATTTATATAATATTTGCACCTAGTATTTTTAATTTGCTTTCAAAACCGTTATTACTATTTTTATAAAATAGAAAGGGGAGAAGTGGCTATTTAAAACCTAGCCCCAGTTGCATTTCAATTACAACCCAAATTGCACCCCAATTCGACCCAATTTCAATTGAGACCCGACCCCTCATTTCTCAGAGATCGGTCTCTATCTCTATATCACTCTCTCTCTAACCGATGCTCTCCCTTCTCTCTAGAACCTTGTGGTTCCCTCCTCCTTCTCCGACGAGCTTCATCGCCTCTCCGGCCATGCTCCGTCCTCACTTCTCTAGACCTCTAGCCACCATGGATCCTGTATCGTTGCTTCTCTCCAAGGTTTGAAACCCCAGAAGCCTCCACCATGAAGATGGTCGTTGAAGCCTTGCGGGGGGTCCGATTCCGGCCTTTCTCCGATGATTTTGGTTCGATGATGCTAAAGACACCATTATCTTTGAGCTTCACGGCCAGGTTTCTCTTACCCCTCTCACTGGTTTCTTATGAAACCCTAATCTTAACCCAAACCCCTCAAATCTCTGATTTTTTTAACGATTTTAACTTGTACCTTTATGTTTTGCACTATTTTCTATTCGATCTTTATGATTACTCCATTTTTAAACGATTTTGCTCCTTTTTTGAAACTAGGGCTTCTGACCCCTTTTCGAAATCACTTTATTTTTTATTTTGAATACTAATTTGTGATTCTCAGTACTATTTTCTAAACATTTTTGCTTAAGTCTGATGAAACCCTAACTTTGTCTGCTTGTGTTTGCGTTATTTGTTTGTCTTGTGTTCTTCTGGGTTCTTCTCCGAGTTCTATGCTCCTTGCTTTGATTTTGTTGGCAGTGCTTCATTCCCCTACCATTCTGCGTTCTTCACTTAAAGTTTCTCTTATTGCTTGCATGGTGATTTTTATACTGATTCTTCGAACCCTCTTTGAGACTGTGATACTTGCTTTCAAATGGTGATTCCGCGTATTTTCCTATAGTTTGAATTTCTTCCTTAATTTATGGGATACTTTCCTCAATTAATACTGATTTCCTAAGGTTTTCAATCTCGATCATTATTTTGAAAACTATTCTTTTAGAATTACGATGATATTTTGCCTTATATATGTACACTAATTTGTTGATTGATTTGCCTGACCTATTTCCTTAATTAGATGGTCATGTATTTAGTCCTTATTACATGCTTTATGCTACTCTGTTTCCTTATGTGATTATACCTTACTTTGTGATTTCTTTCCTTTCAAATGACTGATTATTACCGTTTGATTTGGGATCCCTTAATTAAAGGGAAGTCCAACTAATGACTGGATTGTGATTGATACCAGTCCCTAAATTAAGGGACTGCTGCCTTGTTTGTTTACTCATATTTAGTACTATAAGTACCCCTCCCCCATTCTCTTGGCAGAGATCAACAAACACATTGCATATCACTTACACACAGACACGAATAAAACTCCTCATTCTGAACTCTCTCTTTTACACACGAAACATATTGTTCTCTATTGTTTCTACACAACTTCTCTCGTTTTTCTATTTGAATGTTGATCACTCAATCGGCTGAAGGCCAAGATTGAGTAATCCTGGTTACTTTTACCACTCTGCTGGCCTATACTAAGCTGCTTACTTTGGTCTGCCTGCTGCTCACTTCTCTGCACACTACTGCCCTTCTCTCTGCATACTCTCTGCACACTATTGCTCACTTCCTTGCACCTTATTGCCCACTATTGCTCTGTGTTGCATTATCTTCAACTGGTATGTCTTCTGTTTAAGTTACAGCCTCAAAACAATATGCTTCTACTGGTGTTGCACTTCTTTTTGTTTCTTGTGCGCTTCTACCTATGGTTCTGTTGTTCTTACTGTAACTAGCATGTATCTGTGTTAATTAGTATGCCTAGCTTGACTTAGCATGTTCACTACCCCCTTTTCTTTCTCAATGTATGTTTTTCCTTACTCCTGTACATTACTAGTATGTGTTCAAGGCCTTCTTGGCTACTTAATAGCCCTAAAACCTCTTCCTGAGGTTGACTTTAATTGGTGTCTGGTGCTGTAAGAACCAGACTCCTAGTTTGAAGCATGCTTGTTTGCTATAAAAGAACTTCTCTTTAATGTGCTATGCATGTGTGTCTGGTTTTCTTGTTTGAGAGCTATTAGTTCCTTTTCCCTTGCCCTTGTTTGTGTTCCCTGAATATTGTATGACTCTTTCTTTTCAAAACTGGTCATCTTCAAATGACTCTTTCACTCTTTTGTTACTGTCTTCTCAAATTGTTCTTCATGCAAAACCTTTTCCAATTGTTTTCAACTTAATTCCTTCAAATTCCATCACAATCACACCACTCTTAGAAATTAGGTTCTGCCCCCTTAATGTAAGCATTGCTTTGGGAGCCTTGAGCACCCACTGAACTTTGATGCACAAGGTTGGCAATTCCACACTCACGCTTATCAAGGGTGATTTGTTTTGGGTGCCTGGTATTGGCCGGGGTCTCAAGAAACCCCTAGGGAACTTTGCCGCACCCAAACTCTTGGTGAAGGCTGTGAACTCGAAAGAAATGAGGATTATTTGGGCCTGGCTAAAGGCTCCCTATAGATTAACTTCTTATTTTTACTCTTCACTACTGTAATTTAATCACATTGGTCTGTAATAACTTGTAATGAACAATGGTGTTTATAGTGAAATTGGGAGGGATATGTATGTTTAGTTAAGGGTATGGGTAGAAAACATGACTATAGGATTTTACTTATCTATTTGTGCAATAGAAACCATGTATAGGACATGCATCTCACATATAGAAATCCTGCTCCTAGGTCTCTTTACTTTCAGCTTGTCATTTTATGATCACAATCAGCTAATAACAAATTACTGCATTCAGATACCATGCTTTAGGATTCTTATATGCATTAGAAATCTTGTACTTAGGGTTTTATTTGCAATTGTTGAACGCTTCGTTAGTATATTCTGCCTAATAACGCCAGCCTAGTTAACTGTAAAACTAGAAATAAGTATGCACGTCCACTTTCTTTCATGATTAAACAGTGCCTAGGCAAGCCTTAGGCCGGATAAAATCGATTAACCGTCTTATCATGTTTAAACCATTCATCATCTTTAGATTGTCCGAATTTGTTCCCTTCTCTGAGATCCGCTTGGTTCTTACTAAACTCTTATCCTATTTTCTAAATAATCATATCTGTGCAAATACTTTCTATTTAGTTACCTTTTCCAGAATTGTGTTACTGTTTTTTTTTTCTAAAACTCATCAGGACACTATGTCTTCTGTAATTTTCCAAAACTACAGTTCAAAAACTAATATACTTATATGCTCTCAACTTTACACTTCTGAATGGTTTTACATCTGTGCTAAACGTTTTCCTACCTCTTCTGTCCGAAATTATTTTCATAACAGAATATTATACCTGCTATGCCCTATCATATATTTTTGAGTATGTTTAAAATGCTTTCTCCGATTTCTAAACTGTTACGTATTTCCTGCCTTTTCTCAAGTTTTGAAAGTGTGCGTCCAACTCCTTTTGCAAATTCTGTTTACACTCTTCAACTCCTATCTTAACATATTTTCGCACATTCCAGCTTTTAACTCTCATTTCCTTAGACCTTAAATGTTATTGAGACGTGCTAATCATGTGTCCATCTGTGGGGGATATTTGAGCCTTTTATATGCCTTTATATGATTCCTTACATGAAGTCCTATTTGTTTTTGCATGTCGCCTAGTGTTTTGACCTTTAAACCTAAGGGTTCAACCTAGTCCTCACCTCATAGGAATAGCGGTCCTAAATACCCTCTAGAACCTATAGGACGGGACGGGTAATAGCACGCACTAAGCACTCGTGACTAATACACACGCTTGAAATAACCTCTACGGGGTGGGAAGGGTAGAATATGGAGATGATGACCGGTGCGCTAATATCTCATGTGAGAATGATTGTTGGGTATTGCACCGAAGTGATCCATATTATAGTTAAACCTAGGACCCTTTTCTTTGCTTTTCCATCATTTAAATTAACGTTTTCCTCAAACTAAGCTTTCTTTTTTCCAAAAAAAAAATCACTTGTGTCTTTCTTCTTTCAAAATTGTCAACTTGTTTATATTTCTTATGTGCAAACATTATCTGTTACTTCTACTCTTCTTAAAGTCACAGCTAAGTACGGCCGGGAACCACACTAGTGGATCTTGAGGGGTGCCTAATACCTTCCCCCTCGATATAATCTCAAGCCCTTACCCGAACTCTGGTTTTCTTCTAAAAAATCTTCTTCTTTTCTCTAAAGTATCCTAATGCACTATAATCATTAGGTGGCGACTCTTCAAATTCCATAACCCGATTCCTCAAAAGGGAATAAGAGTTGTTTTGCCCATAATATCGTAAACCCGATTTCGCCTTCCTTTAGGGAGGGAAAAAGGGGGCGTCGACACTATCTCCACCATATAGGTATTAATTTAAATCCCAATTGCCCTACCTGCAAAGACTAAGAGGAATCCATCACTCATATTTTCCTCACATGCCCCATTGTCTCAACCTTATGGAGACATCTCAACATCACCAACTGGTCCACAAATCAAGACAAACACTGGCTAACCAAGCTGAGAGACATTAACCATTCCCCCTCTATGATCCCCTGGAATATACTTCTGCCTTTCCTTCTTTGGGGAATAAGGATCAACAGAAACAACAACAATATCAACAATACCCACTATTCCCCGTGTATGGAAAATATCTCTAACTTAGCATATGAATTCCACTTCTTAAGCTCCACTGGCTCACCCACTATGGGTAAATCCAACATTAACATAAAATGGTATCCTTCCCCCCAACATGACTGGTTCAAACTTAATACAGATAGTGCCTTCAATCATGAAAGGAACAAATCTAGCATTAGGGGAGTCTTTCGTAACTATAAAGAGATTTGGATATTAGGATATCAAAAAACTAACAAAGCTCTTTCATCCCTGCATGCAGAACTCCAGGCAATCCATGAAGGATTGAAAATAGCTACTCAATACAACCTTTTTCCATTAGAGATTGAAACGGACTCCACTGATGCTATCCATGCCCTAAACAAGGATCACCTTGGGATTACACAGCTGAGGCCAGAAGTAAAGGGATGACACATACCGGAGAAGTAGTGGCCGCACATGGCATGACTAGAAAAGGTAGGGTATACACCCCAAAACATTTAGCCGAGTCCAACAAGCAAGCCTCTGGATGTCCTGTCGAAACTGGGCCCGATGACCTTTGGAGAAAGATACAGGCCAAAGAATACTCAGTCGTCGAGCAACTGAACAAAACGCCAGCACAAATTTCTATTCTGGCTCTTCTGCAAAGCTCTGAGGCACATAAAAACGCCTTAATGAAAATACTGAGTGAAGCTTATGTTCCCAGCAACATAACAGGAGGCGAAATGGCAAACATGGTAGGGCAGGTACTGGAAAGCCACAAGATCACCTTCCACGAGGACGAATTACCACCAGAAGGGCTTGGTCACAACAAAGCATTGCACATCACTGTGCAATGCGAGGATCACTTTATCACCAGGATTTTAGTCGACATCCAGCCTCAACATTTGTCCATTGATAACTCTCAGGACATTGGGTAAGGGATTGCACGAGGTCAAAGACGGGGCTATTAGTGTCAAAGCTTTTGATGGATCTCAGAGGTCCACCATTGGAGAAATTAGCCTATGCCTACAGATGGGACCCACCTGGTTTGATGTCGAGTTCTAAGTCATTGACGTACCAGCATCCTACAATTTGTTGCTAGGACGACCCTGGATCCACGCCGCTGGGGCTGTAGCATCAACTTGATCAAGCTGTAAAATTTGAATGGAATCATCAGGAAGTAATCATTCATGGCGACGGTAGCAACCCTATATACAGTCGCCAAACCATTCCGATGATCGGAGGCAGAAGAAGGATAGGAGGAGAAACGTACCACCACATCGAGCGGGTCAATGCCGTAGACAAAGACAAGTGGTGGGATAGCAAGATCGAAAGCATCCTGAATTGGAGCGGGTATGAACCCGAAAAAGGACTTGGCAAGAACCTGCAGGGTATCACCAAACCTATCAAGCTGAAGAAGAACGGTACCACTTTTGGCCTAGGGTATGAGTACACTTGGGAGGAGTTCAACCACTGGTCACCTCCATGGCGTGGACCATACTATCCGCTGGAGCACCCTATACCTCAGTTGGAGCAGACTTTTCAGCCAGCCAACACCTTGTACGAATCAGAGGAAGACGAGGCACTAGCAGCAATAAAGAACCTGTTTCTGGAAGATGATATAGATTGTTGTGTTATCTTCAAGGAGGAAAGGGAGGAAGGCCCTTCCATTCAAGCCGTGAACCGAGGGGAACGCCTCACCAATTGGTCGGTCAGGACCATCAGTGCCCGGACATCTTCGGGGTAGCAAGGCTGAACGAGCATCATGCATCGCATCTTTATTTTCTTAGTTGCTTTTCCTTTCTACATTGTCTTTACTTTCCAAAAGAGCTCTGACGTCTCGAACAATTATGAATTTCAATCAAAGCATTTCAAATCCATTATATATTGCGCTCTTATTATTTTCCTATCATTCACTTTATTTTACACAACATTACTATTACATATCTTGATGATGAACCGACGACTGTAACTTGCAACGAGGCAATGCAACAAACGGATATAGATTCGGAAGAAGATGAGATACCAGAAGCGATTGTCAGAGAGGTCGAGAACTTTGAGGAAAGACCCAAGTCTAACTTGGACGAAACTGAGGTTGTTAATTTGGAGACGCAGAGAATGTCAAGGAAACACGTATCAGCATACATTTGTCGCCATCAGAAAAGAAAGAGTACACAGAGTTCCTAAAAGAGTATGAGGATATCTTCGCCTGGTCATATAATGATATAACCGGCCTCAGCACATCCATTGTGGCTCACAAGTTGCCAACAGATCCTAAATGTCCGCCGGTAAAGCAGAAGCTTAGGAAGTTCAAGCCAGACATGAGTTAGAAGATTAAAGAAGAGGTTACTAAGCAAGTCAAAGCCAGGGTTCTCAGGGTGGTAGAATATCCGACATGGTTAGCCAACATCGTGCCAGTACCAAAGAAGGATGGGAAGGTTAGAGTCTGTGTCGACTACCGGGATCTCAACCGGGCTAGTCCCAAAGACAACTTTCCTTTGCCAAATATACACATATTGATTGATAACTACGCCAAACATGAGCTGCAGTCGTTTGTCGATTGTTTTGCTGGATACCATCAGAAATAGACAGAGAAGTCTGGCTGAAGCCGATCAACTCAGACGCAGTAAAGAGATACTACATTTGATCGTATGCTTTTCTTTATGATGTAATTTGAACTACGCCTGACCTGATTCCTGTTTAAGAGGGGACACGTAGGCATCCCTATGGGTTCGGTCACATTTAAATAAAAATTCCATTTTCCCCGCTATTGGAACTGGGGCAGAATTTTGCGGAGGATCCTCAAAATTCCGAAGTCAGTTTGTCGGCTTTCGCATCAACATCAACCTAGTAAACTGGGGCAGAATTTTGAGGAGGACCCTCAAAATTCTAGAATCGACCCGCTTTCAGTTATTCAGCACAGCCGTCAGCAGTGCCAGCCCAGTGAACTGGGGCAGGATTTTGAGGAGGACCCTCAAAATTTCGGAGCAAGCAAGGTTGTCGTGTCTTGAACCACGTTGCAGTTGTTGGTTCATCCAAAATAAAATCATTTTTTTTCAAAATATATATACTTACATTACATTTACTGAATCATGCATAAACATCATTTGCATCATCGTCGTTCAGCAATGCTACCCCAATGATACGTAACGTCGGGAGCCAAGGGATACGAACTAACCTTCCCCCTCTACAGAACTCACGATTTTTCTTTGGATGCAGGAACTCAGATCACAATGCAAAATGCATTCACTCTTCAAAGTCGAAACCCTCGAAACAATCACTCAACTCACAAAGGTCTACTATCTACACCCAACATTCCCCAGCAGTCATGATATCGCAACCGCCTATCAGCTAAGAAAATTACTACTATTTGCTCCTTTACATTCCTGCACTGCATAAGACTACTTTTTGCCTTTCGAGACTAAGCTCTGTCTCCATCCGCATTTTGCATAAGGCTACTTTTCTGCCTTCCGAGGTTAAGCTCTACCTCCATCCTGCATAAGGCTACTTATCTGCCTTTCGAGACTAAGTTCTATCTCCATCTGCATTTTGCATAAGGCTACTATCTGCCTTTCGAGGTTAAGCTCTACCTCCATATTGCATAAGGCTATTTATCTGCCTTTCGAGACTAAGCTCTGTCTCCATCTGCTTTTTGCATAAGGCTACTCTCTGCCTTTCGAGGTTAAGCTCTACCTCCATATTGCATAATGCTATCTATCTGCCTTCCGAGACTAAGCTCTATCTCCATCCATATTGCATAAGGCTATTCTCTGCCTTTCGAGGTTAAGCTCTACCTCCAATTGCATAAGGCTATCTATCTGCCTTCCGAGACTAAGCTCTGTCTCTATCTATATTTTGCATAAGGCTATTCTCTGTCTTTCGAGGTTAAGCTCTACCTCCATCCTGCATAAGGCTATCTATCTGCCTTTCGAGACTAAGCTCTGTCTCCATCCTGCACGGCTGAAATATCGCCACTTTATTTAAATTCTCGCTTCGGCTGAAATATCGCCACCTGCATTCAAATTCATGCCTTGGCTGAAAAATTGCCACACTTTGCATTCATTCGGCTGAAAGATTGCCACCTTCTCATGGGCTGAAAAATCGCCAACTTATTCAAAGGCGTCATAATTCGGAGGCACCATCTGCATAGCCCGAGAACACCATTTCATGGCTTGCGAATCTTTATTTTATGCTCTTCATGGCCCATGACATCATAGTCTGAGGACGTCATCCTAACCATCCAAAGACAGCATTCATGGTCCAACGGGAATTTGCATCATGTTTAAATTACACACAATATACGCATCTGCTCATCTACAGGTACACCGGCTAGCGAACGGCCGTCTTAGCAGAAGCGATCCCGCTCTGGTTCTCCGCAATCTATTCGACTCCAAACACCTTTTAAATCTGACCATCGCGTCCGTCTTTTCAAATCTCCATCGACACATTCCGTCAATAGTTCCTGAACTACATGTGGCCTGATTTCTGTGAAACCAGGGATATGTAGGCAGCTCAGAAACCAAAGCGCGGCCAAAGTTCTTTTTCAATCACCGTTTCCGGTCAAAATTGACCATCTTGTCTTTACCCGACAACTCTTTCATCCTCCTCGGGTAAAGAGGGGCAGCTGTTGATACCCAATTTTTCCCTATGTATTTTATACCCAAAATATTTTCAAAATAGCATATATGTGCATATATAAGCACACCCAAGAGTTTTGGTATTTTTGTGATTTTTAAACCAATTTACTACCTATTTTAATGCCACAAAATCCAATAACTATTCTAAAAAATTATTATTTTTGATGAATAACTTATTTCATTCTCATATTTACACCAAAATATAATTAAGGTGATTTTTGCATATTTTTACCAATTTATTTGGCATTTTTGAAGCTAAATTGCATATAATTACAGTTATAGCCTATTTTGTAATTAATAGCATTTTATAACAATAAAATTTGCTACAATATTTTTAAACTAATATTTATATAATATTTTCCTACCTAGTATTTTTAATTTGCTTTTAAAATCGTTATTACTATTTTTATAAAATAGAAAGGCGAAAAGTGGCTATTTAAAACCTAGCCCCAGTTGCATTTCAATTACAGCCCAAATTGCACCCCAATTCGACCCAATTTCAATTGAGACCCGACCCCTCATTTCTCAGAGATCGTTCTCTATCTCTATCTCACTCTCTCTCTAACCGATGATCTCCCTTCTCTCTAGAACCTTGTGGTTCCCTCCTCCTTCTCCGATGAGCTTCATCGCCTCTCCGGCCATGCTCCGTCCTCACTTATCTTGACCTCTAGCCACCATGGATCTTGTATCGTTGCTTCTCTCCAAGGTTTGAAACCCCAGAAGCGTCCAACATGAAGATGGTCGTTGAAGCTTCGCCGGGGGTCCGATTCTGGCCTTTCTCCGATGATTTTGGTTCGATGATGCTAAAGACACCATTATCTTTGAGCTTCACGGCCAGGCTTCTCTTACCCCTCTCACTGGTTTCTTATGAAACCCTAATCTTAACCCAAACCCCTCAAATCTCTGATTTTTTTTAACGATTTTAACTTGTACCTTTATGTTTTGCACTATTTTCTATTCGATCTTTACGATTACTCCAGTTTTAAACGATTTTGTTCCCTTTTGAAACTAGGGCTTCTGAACCCTTTTCGAAATCACTTTATTTTTGATTTTGAGTACTAATTTGTGATTCTCAGTACTATTTTCTAAACATTTTTGCTTAAGTCTGATGAAACCCTAACTTTGTCTACTTGTGTTTGCGTTATTTGTTTGTCTTGTGTTCTTCTGGGTTCTTCTCCGAGTTCTATGCTCCTTGCTTTGATTTTGTTGTCAGTGCTTCATTCCCCTACCATTCTGCGTTCTTCACTTAAAGTTTCTCTTATTGCTTGCATGGTGATTTTTATACTGATTCTTCGAACCCTCTTTGAGACTGTGATACTTGCTTTCAAATGGTGATTCCGCGTATTTTCCTATAGTTTGAATTTCTTCCTTAATTTATGGGATACTTTCCTTAATTAATAAATATTTCCTAAGGTTTTCAATCTCGATCATTATTTTGAAAACTATTCTTTCAGAATTACGATGATATTTTGCCTTATATATGTACACCAATTTGTTGATTGATTTGCCTGACCTATTTCCTTAATTAGATGGTCATGTATTTAGTCCTTATTACATGCTTTATGCTACTCTATTTCCTTATGTGATTATACCTTACTTTGTGATTTCTTTCCTTTTAAATGACTGATTATTACCGTTTGATTTGGGATCCCTTAATTAAAGGGCAGTCCAACTACTGACTGGATTGTGATTGATACCAGTCCCTTAATTAAGGGACTGCTGCCTCGTTTGTTTACTCATATTCAGTACTATAAGTACCCCTCCCCCATTCTCTTGGCAGAGATCAACAAACACATTGCATATCACTTACACACAGACACGAATAAAACTCCTCATTCTGAACTCTCTCTTTTACACACGAAACATATTGCTCTCTATTGTTTCTACACAACTTCTCTCATTTTTCTATTTGAATGTTGATCACTCAATCGGCTGAAGGCCAAGATTGAGTAATCCTGGTTACTTTTACCACTCTACTGGCCTCTACTAAGCTGCTTACTTTGGTCTGCCTGCTGCTCACTTCTCTGCACACTGCTGCCCTTCTCTCTGCATACTATCTGCACACTATTGCTCACTTCCTTGCACCTTATTGTCCACTATTACTCTGTGTTGCATTATCTTCAACTGGTATGTCTTCTGTTTAAGTTACAGCCTCAAAACAATATGCTTCTACTGGTGTTGCACTTCTTTTTGTTTCTTGTGCGCTTCTACCTATGGTTCTGTTGTTCTTACTGCAACTAGCATGTATCTGTGTTAATTAGTATGCCTAGCTTGACTTAGCATGTTCACTACCCCTTTTCTATCTCAATGTATGTTTTTCCTTACTCCTGTACCTTACTAGTATGTGTTCAAGGCCCTCTTGGCTACTTAATATCCCTAAAACCTCTTCCTGAGGTTGACTTTAATTGGTGTCTGGTGCTGTAAGAACCTGACTCCTAGTTTGAAGCATGCTTGTTTGCTATAAAAGAACTTCTCTTTAATGTGCTATGCATGTGTGACTGGTTTTCTTGTTTGAGAGCTATTTGTTCCCTTTCCCTTGCCCTTGTTTGTATTCCCTGAATATTGTATGACTCTTTCTTTTCAAAACTGGTCATCTTCAAATGACTCTTTCACTCTTCTGTTACTGTCTTCTCAAATTGTTCTTCATGCAAAACCTTTTCCAACTGTTTTCAACTTAATTCCTTCAAATTCCATCACAATCACACCACTCTTAGAAATTAGGAGCGTTGAGCACCCACTGAACTTTGATGCACAAGGTTGGCAATTCCACACTCACGCTTATCAAGGGTGATTTGTTTTGGGTGTCTGGTGTAAGCACGTGATTTTTGCTTCACGAGCAATCACTCCAAAAGGAAAACAAAATATAAAAATAGTGACAAATGACCCCGCGATACAAATTTTTCATGACATGTATTGCTAGTCATTTGTGGGTCTGTCCATTTTGCATTAATCATTATCAAACAAAATACAAAAAATATGTATGTCATTAAAAGAAAATTCAAAACATATATATGTGCATCGTTCGTTCTAGGTTGCAATTTAACTTACTTAAACATTTTAATTTGGTGTGATAATTATGTTGAAGTGCTACATTGTTATTTGTTTTAATGTCATTTGTTTTATTATCTATTTTGTTATTTTTCATTTTTTTTAAATTGAAAAAAAAACAAAAGGAAAGGAGTTGAAAATTGGTTTGGGCCCAAAAATAAGACAAAAACAGGCCCAAACCAGCACTCAAGTCCGGTCCAAACCAGGCCTACCCTGACCACCTCCCGAAACGATGCCGTTTCAGGCAAATCGATCTGAGCCATCCAAGCCTCTTGATCCAACAGTCCACATACGCACCCATGACCCGACCTGGTTAGCCGGTCCAACCCAATCCATCCCTTAAGCCCAAACGACCCCGTTTAACTATCAAACGACCCCGTCTCATTTCTCACCATCAGATCCAAGCCGTTGAGATCATCTGATCTAACGGCTCAGATCCAATCCCCTACTCCGTATATAAGCCTTCCCTTACACCCCACGCCCCCTATACCAACACCCCATCCCATCGTCCCCAAGCTCAAACCTGAAACCCCAAACCCTAGCAAGCCGCCCTAGCTTCCCTTTCACCAGAACCCGGCGGCACGAACGCCGGTGACCACCTCCTGAACACCCTAAGTCCCCCTCACTCTCCTGAACATGGATCTGCTATCCATTTGCCTCGAATCACTTTCCTTCGTCTCGAATCTTCATTTGAAGATTTGAGTCGAACCCGGACCTATGCCAAATTACCCCATCTTCATACCAGACACTCCCCTGACCCTCCTCGTGACCAAACCAAGCTTGGTTTGGTCCGATTGTACCCACAACTCCTAAAAAATTAGATCTGAAGATCCAAAACCTAGAACACATGCACCTGGGGAATCCGGCCGGTCTTGAAAGGGGTTTGAGGTTTAATGGATCTTAACCAAGGTGTTCTCATGTGAGAACACCCTGGTTAAAATTTGTTCGGCCTCAAATGGTCAAAGCTAAGTCGGATTTGGGACAGTTTGGTTTAAACTTTTTCAGTAAGTTTTCCTGCTCTTTGTTTTAGTTTTGATTGAGTTGTTAACATGCTTTGTTGTGGGTATTTGTTATCGTCTGTTACTTTTTCTGTTTTCTTCCATCTCTAGCAAAGACCTTTTTATTTGGTCGATTGATTTTCTATGTGTGTGTTCTGAATGTACTCTGTGATATACATGTTCGTCGATTAGATTAATCGTCAAATAAGTTAACTTATATAGGTTCCCAGTGATTGACCAAAGTTGTCCGAAGCCCTTTAGGTCCCTGAACGTATTGTTTATATGAGCGACTGATTATTACTTGTTATAATTAGTATAGTCGACCTGATAAATGTCGTCGATTAACTTCCTACGACTGAATGTTCAAATGTTCTGATATGTACAACCTCACTTGACTGAATGGACCTGTATTGTGAAATGAATATTGGACATTATCTGTGAATGCTAGTTCGTAACTACATTGTAAAAAAGAAATAATTAAAAGGATCAGGCTAGGGCAATTCTGAAATTGAACTTTCAGAAGTTCAAAAATGCCCTGATACTGCAATGGGCAGGGCAGTAATAATCAAGGGCTAACAAGGGTATTCTGGGGTTTGAAAAGGACAGAAAAGATTAGTTTAAATGAACTGACAAATAGGGTACTAATTAAGATTAAACTAATGCCAATGGGGAACAAGACATAAGAGCATGGGAGTTTAAAATGAATACTAAAATGAGCCCATAACTCTTGATTAAAGAAAACCATGCGTGGGGAGCAAATGGCTGGCATCAAAAGATGCTTAAGGATGGGTTTAATAGGGATGGGCAGATTGCAAGTTGCAGGATGCAGGCAGCTTGACTGCACTGGGTTATTAGCTTATAAATAAGCTGTTTTAGAACATAAGAGAGGGCTGGAATTTTTAGTCTTGAGGCTGGAACTTTTAGTTTGAAGAGAGGTCTACTGAGTTTAAAGAAAACTGAAAAAACATAAGGTAGTTTCCAGTAAACATTGTAACCAAACATTGTCTGAAAGTTGTATAAGAGTTCATATTGGTCAAGCTGCCTTGGCCAAGTTCTGTTGTTTGCATTGACTGAGCTGTTTGTGGTTGTTGAACTGTTGGTGTTGCTGCATTGAATACCCTGTTACTGCTGTTGTTTCATCACTCTTTCCTGGGATTGCTCATTTGGTGCTCGACTATTTGCTGGTTTTCTCTGTTCTGGGAAATATTGTTGGTTGTCTGTGGGCTGCGGAAAACACTTGGATTTTTGATTTGTTGCTGTGTTGTTGCTGTGTATCTGCTGTTGCAGTGTTTGCTACATACTGCCCAGCTGACCATTCCTTTCTTCTTTTCGTTCTCTATACCAGGTACACACCTAATACACTGTCAAATGTAATCGGAAATTTGAGCAAGAATACAAAATGAAAAGATCTGGAGAATGTGTTTTTTTTATACATAGTTTGTTACCTTAAATATCATGTAATGTAGAAAAATGCTATTCTCGTTTGGATGTTGGAAGTAGCTTGCACGCCTAGTAGATATCAATGCATGGTAATTGAATATCAGTTCGTATATGTATGCTGTTTAGATAAAAGTATTCTCAATGAATTAGGTTGCATCTCAGATTTAGTTTACTTTGCAGTATATGCTGTAATGTATGTCAAGCATGAAAACTGTACATCATGGGTTAAGTTCTTCCTTTTCTGGTTAATGGTCTCATATAACTAGTAAACCACCTGTTAAGACAAAGAACACAAAACTTGCAATATCAACCTCATGAAGGTCGAGTTCAGGTCAAAACAGGCCAAGCAGACCTGCTTCGAGCAAGCAGTGGCCCAGGTTTGGCCCATCATGCATGGGCTGGATTTAGGCCCAGGATTATTTAATCGGCTGACTGTGCACGCAGCCTCGTTCCTGATTCTTAAGCATTTTCGAATGTTGTTATAGATAACTGGCAAGTACGTAATTAATTAGGACTATCTATTTTTTATTAATAGAGACAAACACGACAAGAAACGTAGTTGCTATAGGATATACTTTTAAAATAAAGCCGAGATGAGCCTCGACAAACGAAAATGCACAAGATGCGGGGCCCTCGTTAAAATGTATATTATCGAAGCATTTAGTTTCCAGGACGGGTCGCTTAGCAAATCTCACAACCCTCCTAAAATAACAATACGTTAGACTCTTTAGGACGCGCCTTAATAAATCTTACCTTTCTAAACTCGGGTGCACATTTATGTGACCCAAATCCAATTCTCAACGGAGTCGAAATGCGTTTCTAATCACGGGTACATTGATTGTGACGTGGTTCGAGATGCGTGTCCATGACGTTGCAAATTCATTTTAAAAAATAAGAATGAGATGAGCCTCGCCAAATAAAATACAAATTGCGGGGCCCTCAGTAAATATTTGTTTTAAAAATTATTTGGACTTCGGGATGGACCGCTTAGTAAAATTTCACGGTCTTACCCAAAATAAATACGCTAGTCACTTTAAGCGCGCCCTTAATAATTTAATTTCCTTAAACTCGGGTGCACATTGATGTGACCCAAATCCAAATCTCAATGGAGTCAAAGTGTGTCGACGACCACGGGTACATTGATTGTAACGCGGTTTGAGATACATTTTCACAACGTTGCAATTCTTGATAATACAGTAAATGATAAAAGCGGTTAAAAATTAAATTTTGCACATAAGTTCACGCTTGTATAAAATCAGATAATCAAGCCGAATATAACAGTTGAGCGACCGTGCTAGAACCACGGAACTCGGGAATGCCTAACACCTTCTCCCGGGTTAACAGAATTCCTTATCCGGATTTCTGGTACGCAGACTGTAATATAGAGTCATTATTTTCCTCGATTCGGGAATTAAAATTGGTGACTTGGGACACCCTAAATCTCCCAAGTGGCGACTCTGAAATAAATAAATAAATCCCGCTTCGATTGTCCTTTAATTGGAAAAACTCCCTTGTACCCTCATGGGTACGTAAAAAGGAGGTGTGACACCTGGTATTGGCCGGGGTCTCAAGAAACCCCTAGGGAACTTTGCCACACCCAAACTCTTGGTGAAGGCTGTGAAACTCGAAAGAAGTGAGGATTATTTGGGCCTGGCTAAAGGCTCCCTATATATTAACTTCTTATTTTTACTCTTCACTACTGTAATTTAATCACATTGGTCTGTAATAACTTGTAATGAACAATGGTGTTTATAGTGAAATTGGGAGGGATATGTATGTTTAGTTAAGGGTATGGGTAGAAAACATGACTATAGGATTTTACTTATCTATTTGTGCAATAGAAACCATGTATAGGACATGCATCTCACATATAGAAATCCTGCTCCTAGGTCTCTTTACTTTCAGCTTGTCATTTTATGATCACAATCAGCTAATAACAAATTACTGCATTCAGATACCATGCTTTAGGATTCTTATATGCATTAGAAATCATGTACTTAGGGTTTTATTTGCAATTGTTGAACGCTTCGTTAGTATATTCTGCCTAATAACGCCAGCCTAGTTAACTGTAAAACTGGAAATAAGTATGCACGTCCACTTTCTTTCATGATTAAACAGCGCCTAGGCAAGCCTTAGGCCGGATAAAATCGATTAACTGTCTTATCATGTTTAAACCATTCAATATCTTTAGACTGTCCGAATTTGTTTCCCTTCTCTGAGATCCGCTTGGTTCTTACTAAACTCCTATCCTATTTTCTAAATAATCATATCTGTGCAAATACTTTCTATTTAGTTACCTTTTCCAGAATTGTGTTACCGTTTTTCCTAAAACTCATCATGACACTATGTCTTCTGTAATTTTGCAAAACTATAGTTCAAAAACTAATATACTTATATGCTCTCAGCTTTACACTTCTGAATGGTTTTACATCTGTGCTAAACGTTTTCCTACCTCTTCTGTCCGAAATTATTTTCATAACAGAATACTATACCTGCTATGCCCTATCATATATTTTTGAGTATGTTTAAAATGCTTTCTCCGATTTCTAAACTGTTACGTATCTCCTGCCTTTTCTCAAGTTCTGAAAGTGTGCGTCCAACTCCTTTTGCAAATTCTGTTTAAACTCTTCAACTCCTATCTTAACATATTTTCGCACATTCCAGCTTTTAACTCTCATTTCCTTAGACCTTAAATGTTATTGAGACGTGCTAATCATGTGTCCATCTGTGGGGGGATATTTGAGCCTTTTACATGCCTTTATATGATTCCTTACATGAAGTCCTATTTGTTTTTGCATGTCGCCTAGTGTTTTGACCTTTAAACCTAAGGGTTCAACCTAGTCCTCACCTCATAGGAATAGCGGTCCTAAATACCCTCTAGAACCTATAAGACGGGACGGGCAATAGCACGCACTAAGCACTCGTGACTAATACACACGCTTGAAATAACCTCTACGGGGTGGGAAGGGTAGAATATGGAGATGATGACCGGTGCGCTAATATCTCGTGTGAGAATGATTGCTGGGTATTGCACCGAAGTGATCCATATTATAGTTAAACCTAGGACCCTTTTCTTTGTTTTTCCATCATTTAAATTAACGTTTTCCTCAAACTAAGCTTTCTTTTTTCCCAAAAAAAATCACTTGTGTCTTTCTTCTTTCAAAATTGTCAACTTGTTTATATTTCTTATGTGCAAACATTGTTTGTTACTTCTACTCTTCTTAAAGTCACAGCTAAGTACGGCCGGGAACCACACTAGTGGATCTTGAGGGGTGTCTAACACCTTCCCCCTCGAGATAATCTCAAGCCCTTACCCGAACTCTGGTTTTCTTCCAAAAAATCTTCTTCTTTTCTCTAAAGTATCCTAATGTACTATAATCATTAGGTGGCGACTCTTCAAATTCCATAACCCGATTCCTCAAAAGGGAATAAGAGTTGTTTTACCCATAATGTCGTAAACCCGATTTCGCCTTCCTTTAGGGAGGGAAAAAGGGGGCGTCGACACTATCTCCACCATATAGGTATTAATTTAAATCCCAATTGCCCTACCTGCAAAGACTAATAGGAATCCATCACTCATATTTTCCTCACATGCCCCATTGTCTCAACCTTATGGAGACATCTCAACATCACCAACTTGTCCACAAATCAAGACAAACACTGGCTAACCAAGCTGAGAGACATTAATCATTCCCTCTCTATGATCCCCTGGAACATACTTCTGTCTTTCCGTCTTTGGGGAATATGGATCAACAGAAACAACAACAATATCAACAATACCCACTATTCCCCGTGTATGGAAAATATCTCTAACTTAGCTTATGAATTCCACTTCTTCAACTCCACTGGCTCACCCACTATGGGTAAATCCAACATTAACATAAAATGGTATCCTTCCCCCCAACATGACTGGTTCAAACTTAATACAGATAGTGCCTTCAATCATGAAAGGAACAAATCTAGCATTGGGGAAGTCTTTCGTAACTATAAAGAAATTTGGATATTAGGATATCAAAAAACTAACAAAGCTCTTTCATCCCTGCATGCAGAACTCCAGGCAATCCATGAAGGATTGAAAATAGCTACTCAATACAACCTTTTTCCATTAGAGATTGAAACGGACTCCACTGATGCTATCCATGCCCTAAACAAGGATCACCTTGTCATGATTAATATTGTTTATTCGTGCAGATTATTGATGCTCCAGCGGAAGGACCTGTCACTACAGCATAACTTACGAGAAGGAAACCAAACGGCTCACCTGTTGGCAAAAAATGCATGCAAGGAGACATTTTGGCAAGCTTGCAAGGAATCGGCTAAACTACATCCAACACTTCCTTTTTTTGTAATCGAACAAGTTGCTAACGATCTGGATGTTGGCTACTTATCCAAGAAGTCACTAGACATTACGACATGTAATAGACTAAGGCTTTTTGGCAACAAAAATGTCACAAACATTGGACTACCAAGCCGTGACAACTTACATTCTGAAAGTTTATGTACTATGAACAATGTCTAATATTTATATAATATAAATCTCCCTATTATAAAAAAACAACAACTTGTCCACTTGTTTACGTTTTCTATAATCTCTAAAATATATGGTAAAGTCGTTAAATAAGATTTGTTTAACAACAAAGTAAAACATGTCCTAGACTAACATTGTTGGTCCTTTTTTCTATTTTTTGACAAGTTACAACAGTGTTTTAAAAGTTTTTTGGACTCGCTCTTGGGCAGAGCACTACTAAAACATCTTGAGACTCGCGCGTGAGGCTTACTTTTGTGAGGCTTACACTTCAAGTACCCGACTGTGCGCCCTAAACATGCCTAACACGGAACTCGCCCAACAGTTCTTACTCAAATCATGTGTCTAAAATTCTAATTAGCATTGTAGACCCTCAAAATTCTTTAACAAATCAAAGATGTATTCATCTACTATAAGATTGAGAGCAACTTACATAACGAGTTATAATATTGCATATTTAGTAACTGAGAACACCGTGAGAGTAAACATATTTTGGATTCAAATAGATAGCCAAAACTTATATCTTCACTTGCTATTGACCATCTTGTCGTAGCCTTATGTTTTTCAAAATTATCAAACTTTGATTATTTTGTTATTTGAAAGTAATTTTGTAGTTATTCATGAAGGAGTAATATTTTAAATTACAAAACATGTGAAGTTTATTAATTATTAACTTTTAGGAAGGTAAATTATTTATTTGATATTATTTATTAAGAAAGTATTATTTCTTATTATTTGAAAATTATGACACTATAGTCGATTTATATTACGTAGTAACATTAACATTATTGATTGTTTATGCTGGTACAAACATGCTAGAAATTTTATTTTCTAGGAGTTTCTTTAATCATTTATAATTTTCTTAAACTTTTAATGTACTTTCTACAATTTTTATATTACTATGCTATTTATTAATTTATAAATTAAAAAAAATTTAAAATGCGCCTCGGGGCTTAAGCTTCACCTCATCTATATCTATATTTATATCTATTCTATCTATACTATATTAAAAGCACGAAGACCCTTAACGAAATGTTATTTGCCTTTTTTACCCTTTAAAAAAGATTTCACATTGGACAGCATTATAATTTAAATTATTTTCATAATATTTAGGACTTTAAAATCAATTAAAACTTATCAAATATTTTCTTTGTTGAAATATTTATGGGTCCTAATTTTTAGGAATTTAAAATCATTTATAATTTACCTTATAATTCTTTTCCTAATCGAAGTATATAACATAAGTATAATTAGTCGTACTAAAATTGAAAATATTTTAGGGGTTTTGACACAGTTACCCATGAAAACAAAATTATTTACCCTTATCTATCCATTTATTTTTCTACCCATAAACTAATTACATTTCCTACCCATAATAGTTTTTGTGGTGAATTTCTTCTTTATTCTCCAATTCTTTTTTATTTCTATGCTTCTTTTATTTTTTTTATTTTTTTATTTTCTCCTTTTCTTTTTTCTCGTTTTCTTCTTATTTTTTTATTTTTTCCTTTTCTAATTTCATTTAACTTCTTTTTTTATATTCTTTTTTTTTCATAATCTAATCTCATTTACTATTTTCACTATTTTTTATTATTATTATTTTTATATAATAAGAAAAATAATTGATATCGTAAATATTTATTCACCTTTTTTTTAAATATAACTAGTGTAATATATATTTGTCTTTTTTTCATTTTCTTAATTCAATTATTGAACTGAAATAATATGAGTTGTCACTTCATCTAATTCACTGAATATCACACTGACTGCTGCTAAGCACCATAAATTACATAATCAGATTCTAATAATCAACACGTGATTGCCATGCAAACCTTGATCTCCTTCCCTACAAATATCAGTACACACTCTACCATTAGCAGTAACACAACCAGTTATGGAGCAAGAAAGCATAATCTATGACCACCAAATCTCTATATATACTAGTTAGAATAAAAATGATAATAAAATATTGGAAAATACAATTAAGTAGCAAAAAAGACTTGTAGTACCATATGATACTAATATGGTATACATGTATACCAACAAAGTATATGATTGTTCTAGAATATTACAACAATTATCTGCGACTATACTATTGTACCAAAAGATTAAAGGATGCAATATAAGTATGACAAAATTACATGCTCGCATTGCAAGCTAAATATTCACAAAGCAACTTGCTCATTCCGCATACTAACAGGGTATATAGTTGTATGAGATCATTCCAACAATTGGCTATAACTATAGAAACTATTACATAATACACATAATCTATGTCTATCGGCACAAAAAAATTCTAGTACTGCAAATCATGTTCATATAAATAATTTTAGAATAGAATTCACGTAAAAACGCAGCTAAAACAACAACAAAAAATGTTCAAACTACCATATGATACCAATATGGTATATAACTATACCAACATGGTATACAATTTTACTTGTTAATTCCCAACAACTATATGACTATACTACTATTACATAACACACATGAATAAAGAGAAAGATAAAAAAAATAGTGTACCACATATTAATATAATAAAGTATTTCAAGATATTGTACTATATTACTATTATTAAAAGAAAATCAAATAGGATACCAATTAAATGCAGCTAATATAACCAAAAAATGATTCAACTAGCATATGATACCAATATGACATATAATTATACCAATAGGGTATACGGTTCTACTAATTAATTCCAGGAAACTATATATGACTATACTACTATTACATAATACACATGCATAAAGAGAAAAATAAAAAAATAGTGCACCACATATTAATATAATAATGTCTTTCAAGATATTGTACTGTAATACTATTATATAAAACAAATGCATAAAGAAAAAATTAAAATGATTACATAATAAACATGCATAAAGGAAAATTTAAAAAATTCAAGATACTGTACTATTCTACTATTACTAAAGAAAAGTCAAACAGTGTACCAATTAAATATAACTAATACAACCAAAAAAGGCTCCAATTAGCATATGATACCGGTATAGTATATAAATATACCAACATGATATACAGTTGTACGCGAAGAGTTTAAAAAAGATTTAATTCTATTATTAAACTGAAATAATATTAGTTGTCACATAATCTAATTAACTCAATTTTCTATATCATAATCTAATATCAGTCAACTTGGAAAATTCTCTAAACATAAATTGCCAACTTTCGGTAAAACAATACAAATTAACCTCCGGACCTCCGAATTCGACTCCAGGCAAATACTGTTCCAGGGTTGTTTTCACAAAAATCAAACTTCGGTCAACATTTCCAACTTAGGCTTCTAAACCAAGAACCAAAGGGACCAAAATAACCCGAAGCCTTTTCGGAACGAAAATAAACCTCGCAAGTTATAAAGCCAAAATTACACGTGTGTAAAGCATCAAAGTGGGAAAGAAGGCACAAATACATAAAACAATCAATTGGGTCATTACAAATGATGACTACCTATACAACCTTACAATTTTGTGGCAGACTAAAACCTTAGAAATTTTTATTATTTTTTGATAGATTTTTTTGTTAGCCTTTTTTTTCCCCCTGGGATGGATGATAAAGACATGAAAGGAAAGGTGGATAGAACATACATCTACTTAGAAAATATAGGGATACTGACAACGTCAGAAAGAGAAGAAAGAGAGGAAAAAACGATAGGGGATGAAAGAAAAAGGGAGGAGAAAAGTTAGCTACAAAGAAAACAAAAATAGGAAGATAGATGGCTGAGTTATTATTTTTGATTGCATAGGTATGTACTGTAATTATTTCTAGAATGGGTAAAGTCGGGTAATATTTTTGGATAGAATAGGTATATAACATAATTTGCTCAATATTTTAAGGCAAAACGTTGGCTCTACTTGTCAAGAAGACAAGTAAAAAAGAGTCTCTAGGCATAAATTTTTATCGCAAAATATATAATTCGTTTATGATGTTTTATCTAATATTTAATATACATATTCAATTTTAGACAAAACGCTATTCCAAATGAAATGCCATTATTCTTTTTTCAGTTATTTAACAAATGATAAATTCATATATCATTTATATATTTAATTATTTAATATAAAATATTAAGATTAGTCATTTTTAGATTTTATGTTATCGCATATCAGTGTGAGCTATAAGGCTAACCTTTTCATTCCCATTAGTTCAAAAGATTCAAATTTTAAATTTGTTTTGTTTGAAAAATCTTGAAGAAGTACTGTATGTTTTTTTTGTATTAGGTCATAAATATAACAATTATTTTTATAAAATATTCCCACATAAGTCATAGTAAGGTCTAGGAATTTATGTGGCCAGGATTTCTTTCATTATTGAGTTAGTTAAATGGGGTCAACGTTCGTTAGTTTTAAGATTCTTATATTTTTTTGTAGTTTTATTTTATAAGTCAGACACATAGTTTAATAATATTTATATAAAGTTTTAAAATACATATTCATTGTTATAGGCTACATGCACAAATCACATAATTTAGCAAAATATCGTTAGCTTTTTTTACTATTTAAAACTAGAGTTCACACAGAGAAAAATAATTATTTAATTATTTTTCTTAATATTTAATAATAATAATTTAATTAATGCTATAATCATTAGGAGTTTGAAATTAATTAATATTTGCATATTTAATCTTTCTTTATTTGAACTATATTGAAAATACTAATATTTAGAACTTTAATCATTAAAATATTACTTATATAAATCTATACTTAATTATCCGAAAATAATAAACATTATAAATGAATAAGATACATAAAAATATTAAAGGAAGAGGAAGCATGGGTTTGGGATATTAATAGAGGTGGTCGAAGTGTTTTTGGAAACTTTTTATACGAATTGATTCATATGAAACTCTTTTATATTAAAATATTTTATAGTATACAATATATTTCGTTAATAATAGTATTTATTATATATTTAGCTTTCAAAATTTTTAAATTAACAATTATAATTTCTTAGAATATTCATCATAAACAAAATAATATACTCCAAAATTATCAATTATTCCGACAAGATTACTTATAAGATATTAACAATTGTGTATAATGTTAAATTTTGCTCAATAGAAGTGGGTTTCTTGACTACAATTATTATGACTTTTAAAAGGCGTTTCGATAGTAAATTTTATAAAAGTGATTCTTAATTCTTTGAAATCTGCAAAGAATTTTCATTCTTTTTTGAACATGTCATGCATGGATAAATTTTTACCTAATCGATTTTTACTACTTGAAAAAAGATTCTTATTGAACAAAATATAATCAGCTATACACAATCAATATTCATCATCTTCAGGAATTTATATTTTTATTTATAACTCAAAGAAAAATTTAAATAAATATTTTTAGTGAGAAAGGGTACACGCGCAAAGCGCGTACACTAATACTAGTATATACTATATTAAAAGCAAGAAGCCCCTTGGTAAAATATCGTTCGCCTTTTTTACCCTTCGTACGTGTATTATATTTTGGATAAAATTGTCATTATAAACTCTAATAAGTTTTTCCTATGGAATAAAACTAAAAGTTGCCGTTTATTTTCGTTTTTGTTGCATACGGCTTTTTCTTTATTTAGGTTTAGGTTTCACTTTAAGTTTAGAATTCTTTTACCAATAAATATTTACTTAGTTATTCTTTTCTTTGTTTAGGTTTAGGATTCACTTTAGATAAAGGATCCTTTATCAAAATTTAATTCTTAAGCTACAGATCTTTGTAACAGCTTTGTTTTCTTTTTAATTACCGGATGTAGCTTTATTTTGTTAACAACTTTTTTTGTTTTAATTATTGTAGGTATCTTACAATTGATTGTTGGAAGAAGTTCTTAAAATTTTGTGGGTTTGGATACGGCGTAACGACGTCTCTAGAGGTAGAATTTGTTTGTATTTGAGGTAAAACCTTTTAATCTTCAGTGTGTTTTTAAGTTAAGTAATAATAATGGTTAATGTATTCTTGACAAACAATTACCAATCGAAAAGTTGTTAGTTTTGTACTTTTTGTTTATAATTTTCATATGATTATCAGTTTAGTGACTTATTTACAGATTTTGTACAAGTTGTTTATACATTAGATCATTGCATTCCGTAACAAAAAAATAGTTACGCATTCATGATATCAATTCAAGATCTTATTAATTCAAGATTATTTTGCCTTATGTTTTATAAATTAAAATTGTTAATTGATGTGCCAACTCAAGTTGCTCATATTTTTTAAGAATTTTTTTATTACCTCTTTTGATTGATTTTATTATAGATATTACATGGTCTAATTGTTACTTAAAAGTCAATAAGAATAGCAGAATTCCGCTTTAAAAAACCTTACCTTAAATGTGTCGAAATTAAACATTAATAAGTTACGTCCAAGATTTTGATGATTTCGTCGGCTCAAGTAAATGATTCTCCTTATCTCATAAAAATAGTTATAGAACTATGTTACTACTTACTATTATAGATTTTCATCATAAAATTTTTAAGGAATATTAATTTTAAGGTGTGGTGCAGGATTTTTTCGTCTCACTTACAATTTTAAATTCTGCTAAACAATAAAATTGCGTTGCACACACAACTAAATTTATTATATTTTGAAAGTTATATGTCTTTGTTGAAATTCAGCTGCGAGTTTGTTCTTTCAATCTTTGATCTTCATAAATTGAAATTTGCTGAAATAGCAATTTACTTCAATTTACTTTAGGGTAATTTAATTATTTTACTTTTCTTTAATATTTATACTATTCTATGTATTGTTATTAATTGTTTGAAGTTAAATCATTTGTAAATAAACTTTTGCTTTATATTTTAAGTAAAGCTTAAAATACACTACATGGAGATAATGGATAGACTTGCCGTATGATATGGTGTTGTATAACTAATGTAAACTAAGTACTATACATTGTGGCGTCAGTGCATTAGGATCTTCTTTTGAATAGAAGTTCAAATGCTTTAATCGACTTTTACGATCTTACTGCCTTGTTGGTACTAAAATACTTGTGCACAGTTGATTTCAGGTATACTCGCAATGACAACTTAAATAGAATTGACAAACAAACGTGTGCCAAGTAAGTTTTTAAGAAAATCTAATTTTCGAATATGAGTCTTACTTATTTAAAATGAATTAGTAAAAGAATTTAAAATCGCAACAAATTAATCAAGGCCTTTGATAAGACTTACACTTGTAGATGAGGAGGTAATCATGTTTTCATATTCGTATTATGTTCCATATATTTCATATTATTTTAATCGTGATATTAAGGTTAAGTTTTTACATGAAATAAAAATTCAACCTATTTTTTTCAATAATCAAGCTGAAATGCGGAATAAATATTTAGAACAAAGCCAGACCTATTACATCATAAACAGTCACATAAGTGGTCTAAATCCTAATTTTCGTTTGGTGTACAAAGAGCTTGAGATTGTATTCAATAATAGTACTATATTCAAAGATTGCAACAAATAACAACAATAACAAAAATATACTTTGCACGATCCACAAGTAGGATCTAGGGAGGATAGTGTATGTGCAGAATTTACCCCTACCTTGTAAAGATAGCATAGTCAAAAGATTGCAATAATAAATTTTATACCATTAGTTCTTCAAAAGGTTATGTTTCATTCGAAGAGGTAGTCCAATGCGCCAAGGGAAAATATCGGGTGATTTCTTTTGGTTTCATTTAATTTCTTCACATTTCATCGATTAATTTTATATTAAATGAATGAATAATATTCTACCTCTATTTACTTAATAATTTATTACTAACTTAAATATATTTTCTTTTAATATCTTTTGCAGACGTACTTGATATTTTAGTGAGAGTTTAGGCCTCCCTTGGAGAAGCAAAAAAGAAATAAAGAGAAATAATATTAACGAAATGAAACGTAAGTTAGAAGTTAGTTTAACTTATTCATTTATTACGATAAATAATTATTAATTGAATCCAAGGTAGTTAATACAACTGATATAATATTTAATTGTAAGTTTCAGGTATGATCCTGAAATTATAACCTTACGGGGAGATTTATAGCATGTTTGGCCAAGCTTCTCCAATAAAAAAAAGTGCTTTTGATTAGAAGCAGAAACAATTTTGGAGAAACAAAAAAAAAGTAGATTTTTCTCAGAAGCACTTTTTTGAGAAGCACTTTTGAGAAAATACACTTGAAAATACTTTTTAAAAGTTTGACCAAACATTTATTGCTGCTTAGAAGTGTTTTTCAAATTAATTAGCTAAACAAAAATTGCTTCTCACCAAAAGTAATTTTAAAAAAGCACTTTAAAAAAAATATTTCTCAAAATAAACTAATTTTTCCACGCTCCAAAAATTTATGCATGAAAACCTATTGACTCGCTATATGATGTTTAAGGGTAAAATATACCAAAGGTAGAATTTCAGAGGTAAAATTGTAATTCTTTATCCTTTAGATTGTACCCTCCATTTTTCTTAATAAGCTTGTGAAGGAAAGTTCATATATCTACTACACATATTAGTAGTACATAAATGTTCGAAAAAGCAACAGCTCTCCAAATTCAGGAATTATTACTGAAATATAGTTATTATTATGTACTTTTTAGTTGAAATGCAGACATTGTCGTACTAAAGCACAAGATAAAAAAGTGGCACTAATACCATCCAATTTTTTTTTTTTTTGTTGATATTCTTATAAATATCTAATAGTTTTAATTTCTATCGCGCTAAAATATAATTACGCTCATTTTTTCATTTAAATACATGTAGCATTTATTTGGACGTTTTTCTATTATACATAGTTTATACTTAGTATATACAACTCTTTTATTAAGAGACGCAATTTTCACGTGCAAACGCACGTATTCTAAAACTAGTAACAAGTAAAATGCTCCGCCGGACGCTCCCCCTTTTAAAACAATGGTTTCTATCAAGCGGATTAATTTCAGTTACAATCATCTTGACCTTAAACGAATCTTTTTTAAATTTTTTATTATCTAATCACTGCCTCGCAATATGCATTTGAGTTCTGCTGCTCCAATCTTAACTTAATTGGGCAAAACTTATTAACCTATACTGCTATACATAGTTTTTTGGGAGTAACAGGGTCCAATTATCAATGATAAGTTGGGGGTAAGAGGTCGTAGGAAATTCCAACTATTTACAGACTAAACAAACAAAAGAGTACATAGTCTACATATTCTACTGGGTATTTCAGAGTAAACAACGCGGCTCCCATTTTCCTGACTTCAAACCCAGTACCAGCACAGCATGAAAAGCAAGCAACGTCTGGAAATGATGGGTGATGTTCACGGAATGAATGGAGCGATAGAGATGATAATACTTAAGTACAGCATGATGCAACTTTTGATCCCTGCGCTGGTCTGTCAATTAGTACCATTCCTGCCGGATTTTGTGCAGGTTGAGCTCTAGGCAACCGTTTAGCTGTAGGATTCCAACTCAGAAGTTAGGGCAGCAGGTAACTAAAGAGAAATTTAACTTCTCTGACATGCAAAATAGAAGTGAGAGACCTCCTAAAAGCACGGTCTAGGAAGTAACAACCAAAATATAAAACATAAACAAGAACAAATGGACGCAATTATGTAGTCATTGTCCCAAAAAGAGAATTCCTAAATAATGTCATGTGGTCCAATTGTATACCAAATCTAGAGTGTACTCAATGACTGACATTGAAGCTAGCCTAAACTGGACATCTTGGTTTGAAGCACACTAAAGCTCTGAAAAACATGTCAGGGTGCATTGTGTTAGTAACGTTTAAGTGCAGGTACCAAAGTATTCAGGTATGCACCTTTAACTTTTGTTAGGTTGAATTAGCAGATAACCAATCCATCAGTGAAATAGATCAAATTAGTGAAGACCATTTGCAATTTCTCAAGCAGTAGGTGATCAGCGCATTAACCAAAAACATCCCAGGATTTATAAGAGCTACCTATAACATGGATAACTTAGGTTCACAGAGCAAAAAGTAAGATTTACCACCAATTATGCGAGGAGCTAAGCTGAGGGGACATTTATTAATCAATACAAAACACTGCTTTTGCAAAATCTTATAGTTTTCTTCATGTGACAAGAGCATACGCTTGTAACTGACATAAATGAATGTACACAATCTTGCGATTCATGTAGCATGAAATTTGTTAGGAAATTTACATATTGCAGTTAACATCAGCTGGGATTAGTTCAAGTTTGAATCAATAAGAGATGCATGCTAGGATTGCTAAATTACTGTTCGAATAACCATTTATGTATTCCAGGACAAGCTTCTCATTCACTCCCAGATCAGTTAGAACGTAGATGAGATTACACAGAACCGACCTATAATATGGTTGGATTAAAAAGGGTTATCATACAGTGAGCTGAGAGATAGCAAAATCAAATGGCACCGGAGAAGTCTCTAATATATCCAGAAGAGTGCAATGTAGCTCTCACACTATGCTTTGGAACCATTTAGCCATTGGAGTCCTGTTTGCCTCAAGAAGCTAGTACTTGTAACAATTTGCAACCATTTGATTTTTCCAGTCAGAAATCCGACATATATGTCTCATGTGCTAAAACTAAGGCTTTTTTTTTTGTGCAAGTAAAATACCCAAAGTCTTACCCAAAGAAAAGAAAAAGGAAAGAACACTGCTGAGCTTTTTAGCAACTACTGCAACTAGTAAACATAAGCCAACAAACATCTTTTATATTTTAAGAGAGGGTGAATGTTGCCGGCCAGACAATTCCTTAAAACTATGCCCACAAAAACTGAGTATTGCATAGCACAAGGATAACAAGGAAACCTATAAGACAAGACTGACCCTGTACATTTGAATTACACAGTCAAATTTCAGAAGCCTGAGTAGTAGAATGTTTCACCTACTGTGGCATAAGCCATTGAAAAGAACAGATGAAAAACAAAGAGACCAATAAAAGGAAACATGCACACCAACAAAACAATGGAATATACCTATTTCGTAGAAAATATCATTGACATTGGTAGCAGTTTTGGCAGAGGTTTCCATGAAAAAAAGACCGTTTTCCTCTGCGTACAGGCGTGCTTCCTGCGAAAGCCGTATCAAGAAAACTATATATCAGGAACCACAAAACAGCCAAGAAATTTAACTAACCAATTAATGGTATATCTTAGAAAATGGAAAGTGACTAACCCAGTAGAATAAGTTATTAATAACAAATGCCAAGTTCTGATTACATATCTTTTAATTGCAAAAAACTCAATTATAGAATAGCATTTCGGAAAAAGGAAAGCCAGCAGACTTTTCCTTTAGCTCTGGATTGCACAAGTTGATTCCCACAGACCACAACAATGAGTGTTTCAGTTTTACATTATTTGAACCAGGTATCTAGAGGCCAGTAACATGTTTCTCTGTCAAAAATCAGTTATCCTCAATGAATAATAAACACCTGTCCTAAAACTTAAATAGACAAAATGAGAACATTCATAACTACTTTTTACAAATTCCATAACAGTCTAGAGATAGGAAATGTGTAGAACTATACTATAGAATTGAGACCAGACACAATATGATGAAATCAATACAAGAACTGTGCTTCCAATCAGATGGTTGGACAAAGTGCAATGCAATCAAAGTAACCTCAAATAAGAATATGGTAGGCGTCACCACGTATACCCACAAGGCCACAAGAAAGAAAGAAAGAAAGAAAACACTTACTTCTGCAGTCACCTTCCTCTTATCTTCCACATCGGCTTTGTTTCCAGCAAGAGCCATGACCATGTTGGGATTACCTGTGCAATTGTTAAAAAATTACTTCACTTTACCGAAAAATATATTCAGATGAAGTTGTGATACCTTTAATAACCTTATTTGAGTCATAAGGAAATAAAGTAATGGAGTACAGGACAACACAGAGAAATGGATAAAAAAGATGTTTGTAGATCTCTATATTGTTTGCAATAAACTGATAAAGAAAGAATATTCGAACTTCTCGATTCGAATAAAGTAGATAACTTGAGAGATAAGCACCTTGCTTCTGCAACTCTTGAACCCATTTTTTTGCTCGTGCAAATGATTCCTAAATTAAGAAGGTAAAAGAAGATTACACCAAGAATGAAAATGATATTATCTAAATTGACATGCATAGACATAGGCACACACAATTAGACAGCACACATGCACAGCAAAGAGTTAGATAAACATGCGTGATGCTGCCCATTGCCAAGTGTTGGCCGTAAGACGCCGAACAAATGAAATTTAGGAAAATGATCTTCTAGCTCCTTAAGATTTTAATAACTTTTTTACAATTTTAGTGAAACGGCCATTCCTAAGAGAAAAACGCTAACTTAAATTGTTTAAGACTTTATAATTGTCCCCCACCCCCCTTGAATTGAAATTTCTAGCTCCAACCCTGATGATAATGATAATTATGCAGAAGCAAAATCGACAAAGGGAAAGCAAAAGCAAACATGAACAAATATTCTGCCTGTAGTCCTAATTCAACATGAATGACAAATCAAACTACTACTTTCATCCACTCAAGCCCAGCTGCTCTCCAGGGTCCAAAAATGTCCATAAAAGCATAAAGAGAACAAGTAAGTGAAGAACAAGCATAAATGCAGTTCTTGCAAGCTAATGCACAAAATGAAGCTACCTCTGTTCCCGATTACTCTATTATTCCTTTTCACGTTGCAATACCAATGCATTCAGGCAACTAGTATAAAGCCAAAATTATTGCATTCATAAGACCCATTCAATTGCTATTTGATTAGCAGACTGAACATGAGGGCCGAACCCATGAGACTAACTTGATCAGGTGGGATAGTTATAAGCCCTTTAGCAATCCTCATCGTAATCCATGTGGAACAAGTTGAAGCAGACCAATGAGCTGAATAAATATTACTCTCTCTGACCCAATTTATACGATGCACTTGCCTTTTTAGTTCGAAAAAAGATACTTTTCTATATTTAGAAATAATTTAACTATAAACTTCTCATTTGACCCCTTAATGATATAATTTACAATCACAACAATATCTAAGATTTGGTTCAAAAGTTTTTCTTTTTAACTTGAATCCCGTGTCTAGTCAAACAACACGACGTGAAGGGAGTGCTATATATAGCTGACTCCAACTAGTTATGGATTGAATGGTAGTTGTTGATAAAAAGAATCTTACAGTGCTTGTGATGTCATACACGATGATAGCAGCTGCAGCACCTCTGTAGTACATAGGCGCTAAGCTGTGGTACCTCTCCTGACCAGCAGTGTCCCAGATCTCAAACTTCACCGTAGCATTGTTAACTGACACCGTTGACGAAAAGAACGCTGCTCCGATCGTCGATTCCTGTGATCATCAACAAAATTACATGAACTTGAGAACTAGGGGAAAAACCCCTAAAAAGTCAAAATTTGAAGGCTTGTTAAGAAAGAAAAATACCTGGAATTCAAGGAATTGACCCTTGACGAATCGTATAACCAAGCTTGATTTACCAGCTCCCATGTCCCCTAATAACACCTGAACAGTCAATTAAACTCACCATCAAATTTAATCCATAAATGATTGATAGAGAAGAAAAAAGCTTTTAACAGAAGCAATAAAAAGGAGGAATTGATGCATGCATGAATCAGACTTACGAGTTTTGCATTGAGATTATTGTGACCGGTTGACGCCATGATCAAATGAGGAAGGTAAAAATGAAGAATTTACAGAGTCTTTCAGAGGTATTGAGTAAGAGACGTAATTGATGAGACGGTTGGAAAGAAGTGGAAAATTGACGCGGATAAATAAAGAGCTTAGCTTGGGGCCTGACGTAAGCTAGAAGGCCTAAACAAAACTTGAAGGCCGAAGAACTCCTTTTCTTTGGACTTTTCTTGTCCATTCATCTGACTAATAAAACTAGTTGGGCCGGCTAATTATTGGATCTTTACACAACGAAAGCCCACCCACCACCAATTACAACAACAACAATATACCCAGTATAACAGTATACCAATACCCCCAATTCACATCTAATAATCACCAATTCACCTTATACAATCCCCAATTCACCACAAATCCAACCAAATATCCAACAATAACCAAACATCCAATTAATACTTTAAAACTAACAAATTAAAGCTCAATTGAATATCAAAATCCAAAACTAAGCAAAAACTAATTACAACAAATTAAAAATTGTTCAATCTAATTCAAAACTAGTTTTATTAGTGTAGTTCAAAGTATATGAAAGTATTGGTCAAGGGGTATTTTCTATAACATCATCACCATCTGATGAACTTTCATCTACAAGACGATATAGAGAACAGTCTTGTGGAGGACGGGGAGAACGATTACGGGGAGTAAGGGAGAAATGATCACGAGGAAGACGGGAGAAACAATCACGTGGAGGTCAAGCCTCTAACGATGACTCACGAGACCGGGGCAACGGAAAAGCTCCAGTAGAAAGAAGAGTTCTGATCTGAGCTTGCATATCAAGGAATTGAGCATCTCTAAGCCTTTCTTTTTCCTTGGCCGCTTCTAGCTCAGATGTAAGCTTTAATATTGTCTCCCGCATAGCCGAGAGGCTCTCCCAATTAAGTTCCTCGCTCTATAAGGAAGTCCCTATTCCTTGCATTTCACACCTAAAGCGATAGAATTTTTTCATAGGAATCACGTATACCTTCTCCTATTTTGGACCGCCAACAACCTCCAACCATATTCTTTCAGCATCCTCGTCCGAAGGTTGGGTTAGCTTGCCTGATTCATCAGCTGGCTGACTACGAATGAAGTCCTCCACGTTACTTTGGTGGCGACCCTATATTATTTTAAATTAAAATACTATTTAAAAATTCTTATAAAAGTAAATTATGACACTTAAAGAAAATTGAAAGCTTACATATGCAGTCTTTGTCCGATCCTCGACCCACCTATCTACATCCCCCTCTTTCTTCTTCTTTACAATATGCGTCTCCTTGAATAGCTCATCATGGCTCATTGGACGCCCATACTTCTTTTCCTGAAAATAAATTAATTTAGTTAATAAATAGAATTGATATACTTAGAAAAGTAAAATAATTTAAGCAATTACCAATCTTCTTTTTATTATCCCCAGGCTGATGAAACCCCCAGTGTACAAGGAGCATCCCTTCTCGAATGAGCAAGCTTTTTTTCCTTTTTCGCTCCTCTCTAAGAAATTCGCGGTCTGCCATTGCTTTAACAAATCATTCAACAAATGCTCAAGACACCAGCCAGACCTCTTATTCTTCTTTCTACCGTCCGAGAAATGATTCGCCAATCTCTTGCGAGTTTTATGATGAAAATTTGCAGCCACTTCCATGCTATAGCGATCTTTCCATACACACTTGCTCTACATTTCAAAAGTTAAATATTAAATGGAAACATCATAAATAAAAATTATTAAACTGCTTAAAAAATATTTATACCTTAAACCGATTGAAAATTTGCTCCTTAAGCGAGAATGAAAAATCAATCCAAGTCGCATAGGGGCCATCATAAAGCTTTTTGATGGCATTGGTGATTATCTTCGTAGTCTGCTTACCCGTCTTGAACCTGCAATTTAGCAATAAAAGCACATGAATATATTATTAAAAACATTATAAAACTATAGATGCAAAAATGGCAAATAACTCTTACCCGTCACCCTCAGAGACTATGATGATCCTTCCATAGCGGTCATAATGCACTACCTCTAGATCATCATCCTCAACATGTGTATCAGAGACATGTGTAGATGTTGTAGGGGGCTTAGAGCTACTGTCTCGCAGGCGAAGGCCTGAAATGGATGGAGTCGATGATGAAGATGGTTGCGATCCCTGTGACTGCGACATAGCTAAATGCAACCCATATGGTTGTGATACTGATGGTTGTGACTTGAGTGACTATGATATAGATTGATGTGATCCATGTGGGTGTGATATGTAGGGATGCGATCCATGTGGCTGTGATGCAGATGGCTGTGATCCACGTGGCTGTGAGACAACTGGACTGTATGTCGGACATATAGTCCTATGGCCCTGTGATAGAAGACCTGGTGTCTAGATAAAGGTGTAGGACTCGTGATGCTGTGGCAGCTCAGTATAGCCGTGTGGTGGAGAATAAGACATAGGTATCTCTGAAGAGGGTGGAAAAGAGAGAGTATTATTATTGTAACGACCCGACCGGTCTTTTTGAACTTTTGCACTTTGATCGCCAGTTCCTGGGCATGAATTGCCCCGTGTAACGTATTATGATTGATGTAGATCGTTGATTTTGGTTTTCAGTAAAAATCGGAATGAATTTAAAGGAACCGTCTTAGTTGAAAGCTTTGAATTTGAAAGATTTGACTAAGAGTTGACTTATTTGTAAATGAGCTCGGATCGGAAATTTTATGATTTGGATAGCTTCATTGGGTGATTTATGACTTAGGAGCGTGATCATAATGCATTTTGGAAGTCCGTGGAAGGATTTGGCTTGAATTGGCAAAGTTAATATTTTTGGTGAATTCCGGTTGATAGGTGAGATTTTGATCCGTAGGTCGGAATGGAATTACGAGAGTTGTTGTAGCTTAGTTATGTCATTTGTGATGTGTGTGCCAAATTTCAGGTCATTTGGACGTCGTTTGGTCGACTTTTTGATCGAATTCGGATTTCGGAAGTTTTGGAAGAGTTTTTGGAAGATTTTGCCGTTTTGAGCATAAACATGTAATGATCCAAAGATACATTTTTAGTTCTAGAGATCGAAATTTGATTTCGAGACTTCCAGAATTTTGATAATGAATTATAGGATTGATCTGAAAAGTTTGGTATAATTTCATCAAGTCGCGATTGGGTTTTTGACACGAAACATGAGTTAATTGTTTAACAAGCGAAATGAGTATTGAACTGAGCAAATGAGCTCCGAATTGAGTTTCGACTGAAGAGCTATGTTTATATTATTATTTGTGACTCATAGGAACAAGAATCATCGAATTTCGAGTTCGTGTGATGGAGTTAGAGCTTTTTTAGTGAAAAGAAAAGTTGTTGCAATTTTTTGGGCAGTTTCTGCATTTTTCGAGCATGTGAATAGTGACCGCACCTGCGTAAATAGTACCTCGTGAATAGTACCGTGAACAGTACCCCGTGAACAGTACCCCGTGAACAGTACCGTGAACAGTACCCTGTGAATAGTCGTGAACAGTCGTGAACAGTGTGAACAGTACCAGTCATAATGTTAAGTTCTGGAAAATTGGACGAATCCCATTTTCCATTTTTACCAAATTGGAGCTCGGGGAGAGGCGATTTTCGGGAGATTTTTAGAGAAAACAACGGGGGTAAGTGTTCTTAACTTAATTTTGGTTAGATTACCCGAATCTATTACTAGTTTTGGCATTTAATTGGTGATTTTAGTTGGGAAAATCTTGAAAACCCTCTTGGTTTAATTTGAAGATTTGAGGGTCTAGTTGATGTCAGATTTTAGTAAAATTGGTATGGTTGGATGATGTTTCATATTCCGTAATTTTTGTCGGGTTCCAAGATGTGGTCCCTACGGGCGAATTTTGAGTGCAATTTCGGATTTTTAATGGAAAATGTAGAATTTCATATGGAATTAATTCCTATAATTTTTATTAACTGAATCGAATTATTATGGCTAGATTCGAGGCATTCGGAGGTCGATTTGAGAGACAAAGGCATCGCGAGCTAGAGGATTAGCCGGTTCGAGGTAAGTAATGATTGTAAATACTGTCCTGAGGGTTTGAAATCCCGAATTATACGTCGTTGTGTTACTTTGAGGTGACTTGCACGCTGGATGACGAGCGTGGGGTAGAGCACCGCTGGGGATTGTGACCTAGTCCATCCCGAACGAATATTTTAATGCGTATTTGATAGTTAATTGTTTGACATTATTATATTTTTGGGTTGTATGCCATGTTTGGGGCCTTGTGCCGACTTGTTGAGACCCTTAGGGGCATTTTTTACTATCTTTCCTCACTCTATTTGTTTGAAAGCATATTCTCATTCCTGTTTTACCTGTTTATTGTTCAAATATGGCTTTATCACTATATTCTTAACATGTGGAAATTGTTTTGGGCTGAGTTCCCTGTTTTACTGAGATAGACCGAGGGTATGATTGTGAGATTGATGACTGAGATAGACTGAGAGTCTGATGGTGAGGTTAATGACTGAGAGAAGCCGAGGGCCTAGTTGTGAGGATTATATATCTATGGATCGGGCTGCACGCCGCAGCAATGTGTGTGTGTGTATATATATATATATATATATGGATCGGGCTAAACGCCGCAGTGATACTTTTATGGATCGGGCTGCGCGCCGCAGCAATATAACGCTTGGGCTGTAGGAGCCCCTCCGGAGTCTGCACACCCCAAGTGAGCGCAGTTGACTATTTATATGGATCGGGCTGTGCGCCGCAGCGATGCATGGATCGGGCTGCACGTCGCAGCAGTTACTTTGATTTCAGTTATTGTGAGAGATATACGGATCGGGCTGCACGCCGCAACTGTTACTATATGGTAGCAATTAAGCGTGAATGCTGAGTGCGAGTACTGATTGGTAAGAGTTGAGTCACGAGTGACAGAGAGGCTATCCCGAGGGGCGATAGATATATACATGCATATGAGTGGTGTTTTGCCTGAAAGGCCTGTTTATGGACTTATTGATTTCACTCCTCTTAAAATGAGTTTCTATCGAATATGTTGATTTATTGACTGTTTTCACTCATCTTTATATTGAACCTCTGTCGGAAAGTTGCACAAATGTTTTAAAACAACTTTTATTTAAACTGAGATTTATGAGATGTTCAGAAATTAATCACTAATTTGACATTGGTTATTTCCACTGAGATTTTCAAGTTATGAAGTGTTTGTGATTACTGTTTTTCCCGAGGGGATGTTTTACGAACTATGCTTTGCCCGAGGGGCCGATTATGACTTTAATCTCTATTATTATTTTAAATGGTATTGAACCCCTACTGAAACTGTTGGAAGGTATTTCAAAGATAATTTTTACTAAAAGCTGGATTTTAAAAGGGAAGATTGACTCGTATTATGATTTGAAAGCCTGTTGTGTTTATTGAACCCAGCGTAAATGCAGATTCATTGTTTTCTACTGCTCAGCCTTTATTTACTCTTATTACTTACTGGGTTGGAGTAATCACATTACTCTCTGCACCTCGTGTGCAGATTCAGGTATATCTGAACTCGGTAGCGGGTGTTGTTAGCTCAGCTACGGAGTCATCAGAGTTAGCAAGGTGGCTGCATGACGTTCGCAACACCTCTTCCTTCCCCTCATTGTTGTTACTGTATTTAGTACATTTTTAGACTTTTTTGTATTCAGACCTTGATAGTTGTTCATGACTAGTGGCACCCCGATGTCGGGTTGGTATTTTATTCCGCACTGTTATTTCAGGATTTTATTATGAAACATTGTTTAATTTAAAGACTTAAAAATGACTCTTAATGCTTAAAGGGTTAAGGTGAGTGTTGTGTCGGCTGGCCTTGTCTTCACGAGAGGCGCTATCACGACCGGGCCGGTTTGGGGTCATGACAATTATCTACCTCGTCTTTCCCTTCCTAGCCTTTTCTCGACCCCGAGAACTAGTAGGGTCATTGTTACCTTGACCCTTGCCTGTCATCTGCATAACATAATACATATTTAGATTGAAACATATAAGAAACTAGTTATAAAACGAGAGTGCTTTAAAAAACCAACTTTTTAATCCTTGTCGACGTATTGTTCCTCGTCTGAGAATTCCTCATCCTCACTTGTTTGATTTTCATCAATTGATTCTTCGTCCTCATTTTCTATATTCATTTATATCAACTTTTTCCAATATGTGTTCAGGATGTTCCAAATCATTTTCTAACTAATCGTGCACTATTTGGTGAACACTGAAGACATCGTTTTGATATGCAATACCTAACACATTCTCAACTTCCACCCTACCTACAAGCTTAGTTTTTATTACAACACACCAATCGGACTTATTCCACCGCAATGAATAAGGAGCATAATATACTTGCCTAACGTTATGTGCAATTATGAAAGAATCGTAGCGACCATACTCCCTCGTATGATTAGCGTCAATTATGTTGTATTAGTGGTGTACTCTTGTATCTCTTGTTGGATTTGGGTCAAACCACTTGCATCTTAAGAGTATTACTTTTTTATATGGCCAATCTGTATATTCTAGTTGTAATATTTCTTTGTCCACACCATAATAATCAATATCTCCAACTTGGTTTCCATCACCACCTTGAACCCACACCCTACTATTATTGCTATTTTTATTTTTAAAGCAATCCTCTGTATGAAACTTATAACCATTCAATACGCACTTAGGCATTGTTGTGACCTGAAGCTCAGGTCTCCAAGATATATCTTTCAAAAATTGAATTTACACTATTATTTGGATTATTTACCTACATAGTGTTAAAAGAATTCATAAGTTAGCATAACTGAATATATATATATATATATATATATATATATATATATATATATATAATAACATTATCAGGATAAACTTACAAACTGTTTGAACCACGTATCAAAACTCGTATATACAACATCATGGCCAAATTGACCCACGAAGTGACTATGACACATCAAATATTTTTATTAGTTGCATCAATACGTAATCATAGTAAATTTTATATTTTGATAATTAATAAATCAATACTTACTTGAAAATTGTACAACTTCGGGACAATTTAGAAACACATGAATTGTAGCTGCCTTATACTCCATATCACTCGAACTTCTCTTTCTAACATCCTTAGAACATCGGCCTGATTGATTGAATATGGACATTGGTGGATATAGTGGATCATTCACACATTCGATAGTGTGCCTATTGGGCCTATTCCTAGAACATGACACGTTACTCTCAAAATAATAAGAACAAAAATGGGCAGTTTCCTTTGCAAGATAGGCTTCGCATATATATCCTTCAATCATATTCCTCTGCTTAAAAGATTATTTGCATTTGCCAATTGTCCTACATAATGTCATATTATCTAGAACATTCAAATAAAATAGAATATTACATCAAACTTATAATATTACCTCCCAAAGGGATACATCCATCTGCATTGAACAGACCCTCCAAGTCGTGCCTCGTGTACAAGGTAGATTGGAAGGTGTTCCATCACATCAAAGAAACCACATGGAAATATTTTTTCCATCTTACTAGAAGTTACATGAATGTTCAGATCCATCCAAAGTAGGTTTTCTTCCCTTAATGTGGTAGAACACAAGTCTTTGAAAAACAAACTAATCTCTGTGATGGGTTTTCAAATTCTTTCAAGCAAACCACAAAATGCAATAGGCACTAGGGTCTCCATGAAAACATGACAGTCATGACTTTTTAAATGGCTAAACTTTCCTGCCTCCATATCTACTTTTTTTCCTAGATTCGACACATAACCCTCCGGCATCTTCAATTTCGTAACCCAATCACAAATTTATCATTTTTCCTCCAAAGTGAATGTATAACTTGCTTTGGGCTTGAACACCTTACCATTATTTGCTGTCTGCAAGTATAATTCAAGTCGCTTGCAATATTCTTGTAAGTTTATTCTAGCCTTCAGGTTAGAATGACACATAACACCAGGTGGTCGGTATGGCTTGGTCGATTTTTTCCTAATTTCTAGTAGTGACAAAACCCATGCTTAGATCATTTTTCGGAAAGTAGGGAAGATGAGAAAATATGAAGAGTGAATATGGGAGAAGAAATTTTGAAAGTCAAATTATTAGCAAAGTTATTTTCTTTGCCTCACCTTTTGCTACACCTTTTTGATGAGTCAACCCTAAACCATTAAATTAAGTGGCCAATTATGCGATTCTATTTACACAAGAAATATTATGCCTAGTTCACCTAGTTTTACGATTGTAGGGTTCAGTTGTTATTGTCCATTAACTAAATCGTTCAACGGATAGTCATCCTTATTTTGGAAGAACCTGATGAATCGAACGTATTGATCCGAATCTTCGTTTTATTATTTTTACCTTATGTAAGCGTGCACATTTTAGAGCTGATGGTGTGCTCTATTTTGTGTGGAGTAATATTTATAATCTTACTCATGAGAGTCTAATATGGAGTGGCTTGTATTTTTGTCACGACCCTAGTTCACCAACCGTGAACATGTCATGACGGCACCTAGTCTCCGTGACCAGGTAAGCCTAACACTTGCGGAAACATAATAATTGCGAAAAAATAGAATACCATATTTAATTATCTAAAAAGGAAATTTGTACTGAATGCCGCTCGGCATATACGACTCAATATCGCAAGACTAAAACAATCCCAAAAACCGGAACTTAAGGAAAAACCGGATTTTCAACAATTAGCTCGAGTATGCGCTCGTCACCTCACGTACAGGGCATTTCAATTATCAAATATAGCACATCCTAAGGGGAAAGGTCCCCCACACAAGGTTAGACAAACCACTTACCTCGAACCGGCTCAAAAACAACTAGAAACCACGCTTTTGCCACGAGTATTCGACTCTAAATGGCCCAAATCTAATCAATTCAATTGCATATCGTAAATATCATCTCAAACAAATGATCTTATGTTTTAATTCAAAGCTAATACGCGAAATTATGGAAAATGACCAAAATTCTCCTTGGGCCCACGTCTTGGAATCGGTAAAAATTTGTATTCCTAGAAACCTCGCACTCTCACGAGTATAACCATATGAAAATTATACAATTCCGACACTATTTGGTCCTTTAAATTATCATTTTACATTTTTAAAAGGTTTCACAATTTTCTTCCCAAATTCCCTCTCAAATCACGAATTAAATGATGAATTCAGTGTTAGATTCATGTATTCTAGCCAAATCTGAGTTAAAATCATTTGCCCCGATGAATTTCTTGAAAAACCTTCGAAAAATCGCCAAAATCCGAGTTCTTTAGGTCAAAATATTAAATAAAACCCAAAACCTCGTATTTATAGGTACCCCTCAGGTTTCCAGCTATTGCGGGCCGTACCAAAATTCACGCGGTCCGCGCGAGCCAATGCGGTCCGTGCAAAGGCAACGTGCGGCCATACAGGCCTCCCTCTACAGTGACAGGCTTTAGTATTTTCGCCATAACGTTTGCTAATGATGTCCAAATTGCGATATCATTACCTTTCTGAAAACTAGACACAAAGGGCTACAACTTTTGGTTTTGAATCACCTCAAAATTCCTTGTAGATCAAAAGATATGAGCTTACGAAGTAGGACCAGCGGGAGGGCCCTTCACCGCGGCCGCCCCCCACTTTGTGCGGTTCGCGCGATGCCTACCGCGGCCGCTTTTGTGCGGTCCGCACAACACTCAACGCGGGCGCACTAATTTTTGTGCGGACCGTGTGAGTGAGTTCTGGGGCCTGCAACCCCTGTAGACCTGCTACAACTATGATTTTTGCACCAAAACATCCCGGAACCTACCCGGAACTCCCGGAACTTCAAACCAATTATACCAACAGATCCCATGACATCGTTCAAACTTGATCAACACTTCGGAACGCTTATAACAACGTCAAATCACCAATTTCACATAGGATTCAAGCCTAAGAACTCCAAGAACTCTTAAATTATGTTTTCGATCAAAAACTGTATCAAATCTCGTCTGAATGTCCTGAAATTTTGCACACACATCCCAAATGACATGACGGAGCTACTGAAACTTCCGGAATTCCATTCCGACCCTCGGATCAAAATCTCACTATCGGACCGGAAACTTCAAAAATTCAAACTTCGGCATTTCAAGCGTAAATTAGCTACGGACCTCCAAAACACATTCCGAACACGCTCCCAACCCCAAATTCACCTAACGGAGCTAACGGAACCGTCGAATTTCCATTCCGAGGCTGTCTCCCAACTGTTCCAACTTCGGTCAACTTTCTAATACGTAAGCTCTCATTTAGGGACTAAGTGTCCCAAAACTCAAAACCGAGCATCCCGGCAAATCACATTAGCAGAAATAAACTTGGGGAAAGCAGTTAATAGGGGATCGGGGCATTAATTCTTAAGACGACTGGCCGGGTCGTCACATCCTCCTACACTTAAACATTCGTTCGTCCTCGAACGAGCATAGAGACATACCTGAAGTAGGGAAAAGATGAGGGTAATAGCTGCGCATATCCTGCTCGGTCTCCCAGGTCGCCTCCTCGACCGGCTGGCCCTGCCACTGAACCTTTACCGAAGAAATGTTCTTTGACCTCAACTTTCTAACTTGCCTGTCCAATATTGCCACTGGCTCCTCAACATAGGATAGATCCTTGTCCAGCCGGACTGAACTGAAATCCAGCACATGCGACGGGTCACCGTGATACCTCCGGAGCATCGAAACATGAAATACTGGATGCACTCCTGCCAAGCTGGGAGGTAAGGCAAGCTCATAAGCAACCCCCCCAACTCACCTCAATATCTCAAAAGGGCCAATAAACCTTGGACTCAACTTCCCTTTATTCCCAAATCTCATGACGCCCTTCATAGGCGAAACCCGAAGCAGAACCCGCTCACTAACCATATAGAAAACATCACGAACTTTCCGGTCCGCGTAACTTTTTTGTCTGGACTGGGCTGTACGGAGTCTATCTTGAATCACCTTAACCTTTTCCAAGGCACCCTGAACTAAGTCCGTGCCCAATAATCTAGCCTCGCCCGGCTCAAACCAACCCACCGGAGATCTATACCGTCTACCATATAAAGCCTCATACGGTACCATCTGAATACTGGACTGATAGCTATTATTGTAAGCAAACTCCGCCAATGGCAAGAACTGATCCCAAGACCCTCCAAACTTAATCACACACGCGCGGAGCATATCCTCAAGAATATGAATAGTGCGTTCGGACTGTCCGTCTGTCTGAGGGTGAAATGCTGTACTCAACTCTACCCGAGTACCTAACTCATGCTGAACGACCCTCCAGAACCGTGATGTGAACTGAATACCTCTATCTGAAATGATGGAAACCGGGATACCATGCAGATGAACAATCTCCCGGATATAGATCTCCGCCAATCGCTCTGAGGAATAAGTAGTACACACAGGAATAAAGTGAGCGGACTTGGTCAGCCAATCCACAATCACCCAAATAGCATCGAACTTTCTCAAAGTCCGTGGGAGCCCAACTACAAAGTCCATGGTGATCCGCTCCCACTTCCACTCCGGAATCTCTATCTGTTGAAGTAACCCACCTGGTCTCTGGTGCTCACACTTCACCTGCTGACAATTGAGGCACCGAGCTACAAATCCAACTATATCCTTCTTCATCCGCCTCCACCAATAGTGCTGCCTCAAATCCTGATACATCTTCGCGGCACCTGGATGAATAGAATACCGCGAACTATGAGCCTCCTCCAATATCAACTCCCGAATACCATCAACATTGGGTACACAGACCCGACCCTGCATCCTCAATACCCCATCATCACCAATAGTCACATCTCTGGCATCACCGTGCTGAACCTTGTCCTTGAGGACAAGCAAATGAGGGTCATCATACTGCCGCTCCCTGATACGGTCAAACAAGGAAGACCGAGAAACCACACAAGCTAGGACTCGACTGGGCTTCGAAAGGTCCAATCTCACAAACTGGCTGGCTAAGGCCTGAACATCCATTGCCATAGGCCTCTCTGATGCTGGTAGATATGCCAAACTCCCCAAGCTCTCTGCCCGGCAACTCAAAGCATCAGCCACCATATTGGCCTTGCCCGGGTGATACAAGATAGTGATGTCATAATTCTTCAACAACTCTAACCACCTCCTCTGGCACAAATTTAGATCCTTTTGCTTGAACAAGTGCTGCAAGCTCCGATGGTCAGTACAAATCTCACAAGGCACACCATATAAGTAATGGCGCCAAATCTTCAGGGCGTGAACAATGGCAGCTAACTCAAGGTCGTGAACATGGTAGTTCTTCTCATGTATCTTCAACTGTCTGGACGCGTAGGCAATCACCCTACCATCCTACATCAACACCGCTCCGAGGCCAACCCTCGAGGCATCACAATAGACTGTATAAGACCCCGAACCTGTAGGCAATATCAAAATTGGGGCTGTGGTCAAGGATGTCTTGAGCTTCTAAAAGCTCGCCTCACACTCCTCCGTCCACTGAAATGGAGCACCCTTCTGGGTCAACCTGGTCATAGGGGATGCAATCGATGAAACCCCTCCACAAAACGATGGTAGTAGCCAGCCAAACCAAGGAAACTGCGGATCTCAGTAGCTGAGGATGGTCTGGGCCAACTCTGCACGGCCTCTATCTTCTTCAGATCCACCTGAATACCTTCACTCGATATCAGGTGGCCTAAGAATGCCACTGAATCCAACCAAAACTCACATTTCGAGAACTTAGCATATAACTTCTTCTCTCTCAGAGTCTGAAGCACAGTTCCCAGGAGCTGCTCATGATCTTCCCGACTCCGGGAATACACCAGAATATCATCAATAAAGACAATGACGAACGAGTCAAGATATGGCCGGAACACACTGTGCATCAAATGCATAAAGGCTGCTAGGGCGTTGGTCATCCCAAATGACATAACAAGGAACTCGTAATGGCCATACCGAGTCCTGAAAGCAGTCTTCAGGATATCTAGTTCCCGAATCTTCAACTGATGGTAACCTGAGCGCAAATCAATCTTAGAAAACACCCGTGCGCCCTAAAGCTGGTCAAACAGATCATCAATATGAGGCAAAGGATAACTGTTCTTAACTGTAACTTTGTTCAATTGGCGATAATCAATACACATACGCATAGAACCATCTTTTTTCTTTACAAAAGAGACAGGAGCACCCCAAGGCGATACACTGGGCCGAATAAAACCCTTATCAAGCAATTCTTGTAACTGATCCTCAACTCTTTCAACTTAGGAGGAGCCATATGATATGGGGGAATAGAAATGGGCTGAGTGCCCGGCAACAGATCAATGCCAAAATCAATATCTCTATCAGGCGGCATGCCTGGAAGATCATCTAGAAACACATCGGGAAATCCCATACTACTGGAACTGAATCAACTGAAGGAGTATCAATACTGACGTCTCTCACATAAGCTAAATACGTGGCACACCCCTTTACAACCATACGTTGAGCTTTAAGAAAAGAGATAACTCTACTGGGAGTGTGATCTAAAGTACCACTCCACTCAACACGCGGAATACCTGGCATAGCCAGCGTCACGGTCTTGGCGTGACAATCAAGAATAGCATAATGGGGCGACAACCAGTCCATGCCCAGAATAATATCAAAATCAACCATCTTGAGTAATAATAGATCTGCTCTGGTCTCAAAACCACGAATAGTAACCAAACACGACCGATAAATGCGGTCCACAACAAGAGAATCTCCCATAGGAGTAGAAACATAAACAGGAGAACTCAACGAATCTCGGGCTACACCCAAATACGGAGCAAAATAAGAAAACACATAAGAATAAGTGGAGCCTGGATCGAATAGAACCAATGCATCTCTGTGGTATAATACCTATGACGACGGAATCGGAGACAACAACCTTGGTACGAGCAGGAATGGCATAATATCTGGCCTGGCCTCCCCCTCTAGGGCGACCTCTACCTCCACGACCTCTACCTCTAGCTGGCTGAGTAGGTGGGGTAGCAACTGGAGCTGTAACCATAGCCTGAGAACTCTGCGGGGCACGCTGTGGCTGAGAAGTCTGTGGAGGTGCACCCCTCCCAAGTCTAGGGCACTCCCTCACCAAGTGGCATGTGTCACCACACTCGAAACAAGCTCTGGAAGGACGTGGTGGCTATGACTGGCTAGGGCCAGGTCTGCTAGACTAACCTCTGAAAGCACCCCGTGCAGGAGGCGCGCTAGAAAACGGAGGTGCATAATATGGCTCCTGAGATCTGGGAGGAGTTGGAGCATTGCTGGCTGCTGGAAGAGTTGAATGAACGGGGCGACTCATATAGCCCCTACCATGACGACCTGCAGCTGGGGTACGAGCACCAGAATAATGGCCCGTCTCACGAGACCTCTTGGCCTCCCTCTCCTCCCTCTCCTCTCTCTCCCTAGCATGCATACCCTCAATCCTCCTAGCAATGCTCACCACCTGCTGATAAGAAGTGTCCATCTCCAAGTCACGAGCCATGCTAGATCTGATGGGAGGAATAAACCCCTCATTAAATCAGCGAACCCTCTCGTGGACGGTAGTAACCAAGGTTGGTGCATGCCTAGCCAATCTGGTGTAACGGATAGCATACTCTGAAACAGTCATAGCTCCTTGGTGCAAATGCTCAAACTCTGCGTGCCATGCGTCCCTGAGGCTCTGAGGAAAGAACTCTCTCAAGAACATATCTGAGAACTGGGTCCAAGTCAGTGAAGCAGCCTCGTCTGGACTGTCTAACTCATAGGTGCGCCACCACTCATAGGCGACTCCCCAAAGTTGGAAAGCAGTGAAGGAAACCCCGCTCGATCTGGTAATACCCATAGTGCGAAGAATACGGTGGCAATCCTCCAGAAATCCCAAGGCATCATCTGTCGCTAGCCCACTGAAAACCGGAGGATCATACTTCTTGAACCTCTCGAGTCTCCGCTGCTCATCCTCAGAAGCAGCTGCCCCATCCTCGGGCTGAACTGGTACTGTATTCTGTACAGGAATGATCTCTGGGACCTGCTCAACCTGCACTCACTGCTCAAGAGTGCGGGCGGCGGGAGTCTGTGCCCCTCCCCCGGCCTGGGATGTGGCTGCAGCAAGGGGAAGCAACCCTGCCTGAGCCAGCGTTGTGTACATACTCATAAACTGTGCCAATGTCTCTTGAAGGGCTGGAGTAGTAGTCGTTGTAGGCGTGTCGGGTGCCTGAACTCCGGCTTGATCTGCTGGCGGTACCTCAGCGGCAGCTCGCGCAGGTGCTCTGGCTGCACCCCGTGCGTGTCCACGGCCTCTGCCCCGACCCCTACCTCTGACGTCTGCAGGAGGGGGTGCGGGTGCCTGATCGTCCCGAGTAGCACGTGTCCTCACCATCTGTGAGAGAATAGAAGACAGAAGTTTAGAATTGATGTCAAAAATATCGCACGACAATGAGATAAATGAAGTGAAGAATTTCCTAAACAGTTACATAGCCTCTCGTAGATAAGTACAGACGTCTTCGTACCGATCAGTGAGACTCTAATAAACCGGCCTGTATTCCGTGACTCCTATGAACCTAGAGCTCTGATACCAACTTGTCACGACCCTAGTTCACCAACCGTGAACATGTCATGACGGCACCTAGTCTCCGTGACCAGGTAAGCCTAACACTTGCGGAAACATAATAATTGCGGAAAAATAGAATACCATATTTAATTATCTAAAAAGGAAATTTGTACTAAATGTCGCTCGGCATATATGACTCAATATCTCAAGACTAAAACAATCCCAAAACCTAGAAACTCACGGGAAAACACAGGTTACAGAAATGTATAGTGAGGCTCCAAACTCCAGAATATCTAACAAACGGAAGGAAGGAGAACTAAGAACTAAAGATAGAATAAAGAGGGAGACTCGTCGGTCTGCGGACGCAGCAGATCTACCTCGAAGTCTCCGTAGTCCTCCTGCCTCACTGATAGTGCGCCTGAGTAGAGGTACCTGGATCTGCACATAAAAAAAACATGCGCAGAAGAGGCGTGAGTACACCACAGCGGTACTCAATAAGTGCCAAGCCTAACCTTAGTTGGGTAGTGACGAGGAAGGTCAGGGCCCTACTGAGGTTATATAAAATATAAAGATGGCAGGATAAGATAAGCAGTGCAATTGAGAACCTACAGTAAGAACCTATGCAGGATAATAAGAGTACAATAACGGAAACAATGATGAAAGCAAACCATAAGGAAAGTAACCGGGGATCTCTAAGTATCCCGAGGATCTCTTAGTATCCTCGATATGTACTAGGGATCTCTTGGCATCCCGAGGATCTCTCGGTATCCTCAATATAAGTCAGGGATCTCTTGGTATCCCGAGGATCTCTTGGTATCCTCAATATGTACTAGGGATCTCTCGGTATCCTCAATATATGTACGGGGGATCTCCCGGGAATCTAACCCGTAGTCCCAAAGTAAATGTGCAGGGGGAATCTCTCGGGAATCTAACCCGTAGTCCCAATTTAAAACACAGAGCAGCAACACAAGAATATTAAATTAAAAGCTAATTTCGTACCAAGTAAACATTTACTTCTAGCCTAACATGCTTCACGTAATGCAATTTAAGCAAATAGGCAATTAAGTCAACTAAACATGCCTTTCTAGACTAGCAACATGCTAAATTCATAAGTAGAATAAAACAAGAAAAGAACTCAATTGAAATACTTAAGGAAAAACCGGATTTTCAACAATTAGCTCAAGTACGCGCTCGTCACCTCATGTACAGGGCATTTCAATTATCAAAGCACATCCTAAGGGGAAAGGTCCCCCACACAAGGTTAGACAAGCCACTTACCTCGAACCGGCTCAAAATCAACTAGAAACCATGCTTTTGCCACGAGTATCCGACTCCAAATGGCCCAAATCTAATCAATTCAATTGCATATCATAAATTTCATCTCAAACAAATGATCCTATGTTTTAATTCAAAGCTAATACGGGAAATTATGGAAAATGACCAAAATGCCCCTAGGGCCCACATCTCGGAATCGGTAAAAATTTATATTCCCAGAAACCTCGCACTCTCACGAGTCTAACCATATGAAAATTATACAATTCCGACACTATTTGGTCATTTAAATCATCATTTTACATTTTTGAAAGGTTTCACAATTTTCTTCCCAAATTCCCTCTCAAATCACGAATTAAATGAAGAATTCAGTGTTAGATTCATGTATTCTAGCCAAATCTGAGTTAAAATCACTTGCCCCGATGAATTTCTTGAAAAACCTTCGAAAAATCGCCAAAATCCGAGCTCTCTAGGTCAAAATATTAAATAAAACCCAAAACCTCGTATTTATAGGTACCCCTCAGGTTTCCAACTACTTCGGGCCGCACCAAAACTCACGCGGTCCGCGCAAGCCAGTGCGGTCCGCGCAAAGGCAACGTGCGGCCACACAGGCCTCCCTCTGCAGTGACAGGCTTTAGTATTTTGGCCATAACTTTTGCTACTGATGTCCAAATTGCGATATCATTATCTTTCTGAAAACTAGACACAAAGAGATACAACTTTCGGTTTTGAATCACCTTAAAATTCCTTGTAGATCAAAAGATATGAGCTTCCGAAGTAGGACAAGCGGGAGGGCCCTTCACCGCGGCCGCGCCCCACTTTGTGTGGTCCGCACGATGCCTACCGCGCCGGCGCCCGCTTTTGTGCGGTCCGCACAGCACTCAACGCGGGTGCACTAATTATTGTGCGGACCGTGTGAGTGAGTTCTGGGGCCTGCAACCCCTGTAGACCTGCTACAGCTATGATTTTTGCACTAAAACATCCCGGAACCTACCCGGAACTCCCGGAACTTCAAACCAATTATACCAACACATACCATGATATCGTTCAAACTTTATCAACACTTCGGAACGCTTATAACAACATCAAATCACCAATTTCACATAGGATTCAAGCCTAAGAACTCCAAGAACTCTTAAATTATGTTTTCGATCAAAAACTGTATCAAATCTCGTTCGAATGACCTGAAATTTTGCACACACATCCCAAATGACATGACGGAGCTACTGAAACTTCCGGAATTCCATTCCGACCCTCGGATCAAAATCTCACTATCGGACCGGAAACTTTAAAAATTCAAACTTTGGCATTTCAAGCGTAAATTAGCTACGGACCTCCAAAACACATTCCGAACACGCTCCCAGCCCCAAATTCACCTAACGGAGTTAACGGAACCATCAGATTTCCATTCCGAGGCTGTCTCCAGACTGTTCCGACTTCGGTCAACTTTCTAACACTTAGGCTCTCATTTAGGGACTAAGTGTCCCAAAACTCAAAACCGAGCATCTTGGCAAATCACATTAGCAGAAATAAACTTGGGGAAAGCAGTTAATAGGGGATCGGGGCATTAATTCTTAAGATGATCGGTCGGGTCGTCACAATTTTCCTTTGGATAAGTTGTAGTTTTATCTTCTTCTTTTTTCATTTAGTTCTGCTACGTCTATCTTCTTGATATGTTACACGACTTTTAAGATATACGGTTTGTGACCTTCTCTTGGAATTGTCTCAATCCGTCCTGATTGTTAATGTTATTTTCATGTTTCTTATCTTCATATCTTCTATATTATATTAAAAGGAGAGTATTAAAGCATGTGGTTAAACCAAGTAGCATATTGTGAAAATGCCACTTGACACTTTTAAGACATAATCTAATTAGATATAATATAGATATTTAATATATTTCCTTTTTTGCTTACAAAAAAGACCAACAACTTGGCATTTGGTAATAAAGAATTTGGAAAGGGAATAATAAAAATCGATAATCTGTAATGGAATTAATGATAGTGGATTCACCTATTGTTTTTAATATGGTAGCACCTGGCACTTGGTAATAAATAATAATGTGGAAAGAGAATAATTAAAATTGACAATTTTGTAGTGTAACTAATGATATTAGAATTAATTATGGTTAATTACTAACTAATTAGCATATTTCGTATGCAACTTTCACAACATAGTTAGGTGATGAGAAAAAAGGACGAAATATTCTAATGGTATTGTCCTAAAAAACGGAAGAATTTTTTTTTTACGAAACGTACTACGAAAATAGAGATAGTATGAGTCTAATTATACTTTAAGTAGAAATGACTTTTATATATATGTTTACTTTTAATTAAAAGATACAAAAAATTTAAATTTTGAATTTGAGTTTGAACTGAAAGACAAAAATAATTGAATCTAATCTATATCATGATTCATGATAAGATATATTTTTATATTATAATACATGAACCATCCAGTTCAATTGTTAGAGATGAAATTCAGTCCTTTGTTAACAACAGGGTAAGGATATCAGTAGTTGATTATGTAACGACTTCTATTAGAAATAAAGCTACTTTAAAAAATAATAAATCCATGCCCACTCTCCAAACTCAAGAGAGATTGCAAGGCTTAAAGAGAAAATTAAGTTGCTTGAACTTTAAGTAAAATAATATTATTCTTCTCTAATCTTGAAAAAGCAGGGTAGTTTGCAAAGTAAAAAATTACTTGGCACTTTTTCGAATAAAATCTAAAAATAAGAGATATTTACTACAATAAAGACTCAGCTATATTATGGAAAGAATATATACTATGACTTTAATTTTTAACCCACCAATCGGACTTATTCCGCCGCAATGAATAAGGAGCATAATATACTTGCCTAACGTTATATGCAATTATGAAAGAATCATAGCGATCATATTCCCTCGTATGATTAACGTCAATTATGTTGTATTAGTGATGTACTCTTGTATCTCTTGTTGGATTTGGGTCAAACCACTTGCAACTTAAGAGTATTACTTTCTTATATGGCCAATCTGTATATTCTAGTTGTAATATTTCTTTGTCCACACCATAATAATCAATATCTCCAACTTGGTTTCCATCACCACCTTGAACCCACACCCTACTATTATTGCTATTTTTATTTTTAGAGCAATCCTATGTATGAAACTTATAACCATTCAATACGTACTTAGACATTGTTGTGACCTGAAGATCATGTCCTCAAGATATATCTTTTAAAAATTGATTTACACTATTATTTAGATTATTTACCTACATAGTGTTAAAAAAATTCATAAGTTAGAATAACTGAAATATATATATATATATATATATATATATATATAGCGGGAACTTTAGAAGAACATTATCAGGATAAACTTACAAACTGTTTGAACCACGTATCAAAACTCGTATATACAACATCATGGCCAAATTGACCCACGAAGTGACTATGACACATCAAATATTTTTAGTAGTTGCATCAATATGTAATCACAGTAAATTTTATATTTTGATAACTAATAAATCAATACTTACTTAAGAAATGGTACAACTTCGGGACAATTTAGCAACACATGAATTGTAGCTGACTTATACTCCATATCACTCGAGCTTCTCTTTCTAACATCCTTAGAACATCGGCCTGATTGATTGAATATGGACATTGGTGGATATAGTGGATCATTCACACATTCGATAGTGTGCCTATTGGGCCTATTCCTAGAACATGACACGTTACTCTCAAAATAATAAGAACAAAAATGTGCAGTTTCCTTTGCAAGATAGGCTTCACATATAGATCCTTCAATCATATTCCTCTGCTTAAAAAATTGTTTGCATTTGCCAATTGTCCTACATAATGTCATGTTAGCCAAGAACATTCAAATAAAATAGAATATTACATCAAACTTATAATATTACCTCCCAAAGGGATACATCCATCTGCATTGAACAGGCCCTCCAAGTCGTGCCTCGTGTACAAGGTGGATTAGAAGGTGTTCCGTCACATCAAGGAAACCACATGGAAATATTTTTCCATCTTACTAGAAGTTACATGAATGTTCAGATCCATCCAAAGTAGGTTTTCTTCCCTTAATGTGGTAGAACACAAGTATTTGAAAAACAAACTAATCTCTGTGATGGGTTTTCAGATTCTTTCAAGCAAACCACAAAATGCAATAGGCACTAGGGTCTCCATGAAAACATGACAGTCATGACTTTATAAATGGCTAAACTTTCCTACCTCCATATCTACTTTTTATTCTAGATTCGACGCATAACCCTCCGACATCTTCAATTTCGTAACCCAATCACAAATTTATCGTCTTTCCTCCAAAGTGAATGTGTAACTTGCTTTGGGCTTGAACACCTTACCATTATTTGCTGTCTGCAAGTATAATTCAAGTCGCTTGCAATATTCTTGTAAATTTATTCTAGCATTCGGGTTAGAATGACACATAACACCAGGTGGTCGGTATGGCTTGGTCGATTTTTTCCTGATTTCTAGTAGTGACAAAACCCATGCTTAGATCATTTTTCGGAAAGTAGGGAAGATGAGAAAATATGAAGAGTGAAGATGGGAGAAGAAATTTTTGAAAGTTTTCAAATTATTAGCAAAGTTATTTTCTTTGCCTCTCCTTATGCTACACCTTTTTGATGAGTTAGCCCTAAACCATTAAATTAAGTGACCAATTATGCGATTCTATTTACACAAGAAATATTATGCCTAGTTCACCTAGTTTTACGATTGTAGGGTTTAGTTGTTATTGTCCATTAACTAAGTCGTTCAACGGATAGTCATCCTTTATTTGGTAGAACCTGATGAATCGAACGTATTGATCCGAATCTTCGTTTTATTATTTTTACCTTGTGTAAGCATGCACATTTTAGAGCTGATTGTGTGATCTATTTTGTGTGGAGTAATATTTATAATCTTACTCATGAGAGTCTAATATGGAGTGGCTTGTATTTTCCTTTGGATAAGTTGTAGTTTTATCGTCTTCTTTTTTCATTTGGTTCTGCTACATCTATCTTCTTGATATGTTACACGACTTTTAAGATGTACGGTTTGTGACCTTCTCTTGGAATTCTCTCAATCCGTCCTGATTGTTAATGTTATTTTCATGTTTCTTATCTTCATATCTTCTATATTATATTAAAAGGAGAGTAGTGAAGCATGTGGTTAAGCCAAGTGGCGTATTGTGAAAATGCCACTTGACACTTTTAAGACATAATCTATGTGACGACCCGACCCGTTGTCTCGTGAGTTACCACCCCATTTTCCCCATTTCCTATTTCTTTATGCTTCATTATCAGTGTTGGGTGTGAACGAGTTGATTTGGATTGGTTTTAGTAGGAAATGAGACACTTAGTCTCTTTAAGGAATGTTTGTTTTGGAAAAGTCAATCGGACGTTGACTTATGTGTAAATTATCTCGGATCAGAATTTTTATGTTTTGTCTAGATCCATTACATAATTTATCACTTTGAAGCGCGATCGGAATTGGTTTTCGAGGTCCGGTATGGAATTTGGCTTGAATTGGCGAAAGTAGTATTTTAGCGATTTCCGGTTGATAGGTGAGATTTTGATCCAAGGGTCAGAATAGAATTCCGAGAGTTGCTGTAGCTTCATTATGTTATTTGGGATGTGTGTACAAAATTTCATGTCATTCGGAGGTGATTTGGTCGGGTTTTTTATCAAATGCGTGTTTCGGAAGTTTTTGGAAAACTTAGGCTTGAATTCGATGTGAATTAATGGTTTTGATGTTGTTTGAGGTGTTTTGTTGATTGGAAAAAGTTTGAATGATGTTATGGGGTGTGTTGGCATGTTTGGTCGGGGTCACATGAGGCTCGGATAAGTTTTGGAAGAGTTTTTGGAAGATTTTTGCCGTTTTGAGCATAAGCACGTAATGATCCAAAGGTCCATTTTTAGTTCTAGAGATCGAAATTTTATTTCGAGATTACCAGAATTTAAATAATGAATTATAGGAGTGTCTGGAAAGTTTGGTCTAATTTCATCAAGTCGCGATTGAGTTTTTGACGCAAAACATGAGTTAATTGTTTAACGAGCGAAATGGATATCGCACTAAGCAAACGAGCTCCGAATTGATTTTTGATTGAAGGACTATGTTCTTATCATTATTTATGACTCATAGAAACAAGAATCATCGAATTCCGAGTTCGTATGGTGGAGTTAGAGCCTTTTTAGTGAAAATAAATATTGCTGGTGCAGAAGGTTCTGGTGTGCACCTTTAGCGACCAAATTTGGGACTTTTAGCGACGGGAATGGGTCTTTTAGCGACCAGATTCGGGTTATTAATGCTGTTCTGGTTTTCTTTGCTCATTTTCACATTTTTTAGTGAAAGAACACGGATTGGGGCGATTTTTGAGCAAGAAATCATGGGAAATCTTGAGGTAAGTCACTTGTGATCATTTCTACTCGATAATATTGAATTATCATCGAATAATCTGAGTAGATTACATGTTTTTGAGGAGTAAATTGGGGATTTAAGCCTAGAGATTTGAAAATAAGATTTGAATATTTGAGGGTCGAGTTGATGTCCGATTTTGGTAAATTTTATATGTATAGACTCGTGGCAAGATAAGGAATCCATTGATGTTAATTTTTCTGAATTTCGAAAAGTGGGCCCGTGGCTCGGGTTTTGCCAAATTTTGGGATTTTGATGTTTTTTAGTTATTTTCCATTGGGTATTGTTCCTACAGCATAATGTGACATATTCGTTCTAATTTTGGATAGATTCGACGCACAAAGAGGCCAATTCGGGGGGCAAAGGCGTCGCGAATTAAAGAAATAGCCGGTTTGAGGTGAGTAATTGATGTAAATGATGTCCTGAGGGTTTGAAACCCCGGAATTTCACATCATAACGCTATATTGAGGTGACTTGCACGCCGGATAACGGGCGTGGGGTAGAGCGCCATTGGGGATTGTGACTTGGTTCGTCCCGAGAGATGTTTTTTACCGTGTTTTCTACTTGAACTAAATTGAGAATCTTCCTTACTTAGATTTGATTGTTACATTTGGGCTTCTTTCCAATTATTTGAATCCTTCAGGGATTTTGATATCACTGTTTTCGCATATTTTGCATATCATTTGATCTCAGTCCAAGGTTTTAAATACTGTTTTGCAAACTCAGCCATCTTTCTAAGATTTGAAAACTTAAATGATATTTCTAAATGATATTTCGGGCTGAGAACTATTGTTTTACGAATGCCCAAGGGGCTTATGACGATTTCTGGACTGAGCATGGATCGGGATGCGTGCCGCAACGGTGTTGCATTGATATTGAGGTCGAGAGCCTAGTTGATTACATTGATATTGAGGCCGAGAGCCTGGTTGATTACATTGATATTGAGGCCGAGAGCCTGGGTGATTATACTGATATTGATATGAGGCCGAGGGCCTAGATTTGATGCCACGAGATGGCTTGATACTGTGCTTGGGATGTAGGAGCCCCTCCGGAGTCTGTACACACCCCCAGTGAGCGCCGTCGACGATAAATAAATATGGATGGCTCAGGCTGCACGCCACAGTGGGTACCAGAGGGTACTGTCATATGCATTGCATTGCACTCATGCATTTATTCCTTATCTGCATTATCTGCCATAATAATTATGTGCTCTTATTTCATTGACTGATTGCTTCATACTGTTCTGAGCCTGAGGGCCTGATACTGTTCTGAGATACTGAGCCCGAGGGGCCGATTTCTACTTATTATTTTGATACTAAGCCCGAGGGGCAGATTTCTAATTACTATTTTGATACTGAGACCAAGGGGCATATTTCTACTTGTTATTTTGATACTGAGCCCGAGGGGCAGATTTCTACTTATTGTTTTGATATTGAGCCCGAGGGGCAGGTTTCTACTTGTCATTTTACTACCAAATTACTTGTTTTACTGGTTTAAAAGAAATTTCACATGATATTTCACTGAATTATTATTTTAAATGATTTCACTGCTTCTGTATAGAATGTTGTGCGCCTTAACATGTTTTCTTACCTTCAGTCATTATTTATATTTATTACTCACTGGGTCGGAGTACTCACATTAATCCCTGCACTATGTGTGCAGGTACAGGTATTCTTGAGGCATAGAGCGAGTTTTCTGCTGTTAAGTTTTCATTGGAGTTATCGAGGTAGCTGCATGGCGTTCACAGACCCGTTTTCTCCCTTATCTTCTGTTATTTATGATATCTTCAGATTTTGTTCCTAATTCCATACTTTGTAGAATTTTAGTAAACTCTGTAGTAGCTCATGACTTGTGACACCCCGGTTAGGGCTGAGTTGGGTTGGATTTCCATATTTTATCTATACTTTCCGCTATTGGATATTATTAAACCATGTTTATACTATAATTGTGTTAACTAATTGTCTTAAAAGGATGAATTGGGTTGAATGGCTGGCCTTGTCTTCATGAGAGGCGCCATCATGACCAGGTTTGGGAATTGGGTCGTGACAAGTTGGTATCAGAGCCTAGGTTACTAGGTCTCGCGAGTCATGAGCAGGTTTAGTAGAGTCTCGCGGATCTGTACGGAGACGTCTGTATTTATCCTCGAGAGGCTGCAGAACCTTTAGGAAAACTTCATATTCTTGAATTCTTATCGTGCGTCCTTGATTCAGCTGGAAAAAAAGTAACTCTTACAATTCCATCCACGTGTTCGTATGCGCGAACGAGCGCTCAGTATTAGATGTGCCTTGATGGCTTGTAATTCCCTGGACGAAGGGCGAGATGTAATCGCTATGAGTTTGATGTTAGGCCAGTCTGGAGGACTTGAGGCTGGATCCTTGCCTATGGCTTGAGCACCGAAGTGCTGATTGTGCGAGCAAGAGTTTTGAAATTATATGTCCGGTATTGTCCCTATTAGTGGGAATGATGATTGGATAGCCACGTGAGGAGTATGTTAGTACTGCGAGATATATCTATATGACTTGGAGGTGACGAGGAAGGGCGTCAGGATAATAGATGAACTATTAAGTGTTTAATTTTCATTGTGATCTGATGTGTAGCCCCGAGTTATGGGCGCGTGAAGAATCTTTTCATGTCTCCTGTTTGGAGTGAAGTAAATTTCATGTTACGGTATGAGTTTAGACTCAGGAAGACTAAGTGATTGTGTAATGTGAATGACGGTGGAAGGTATACAAAAATATTAATTAGAAGTGAAACATATGGGTTATCTCCTGCGGAGTGTTCTAAGGTGGTGCGATTCTTATACTGTCTATTAAAGATCTCATTTACAAGTAAAGAATATGCGTTGAAATCTAAATTTGGTCGCCTAGAGAGTGGGCTTAACTGTTATGTGAGTGAATGCAAGAATTGCAGAAGAGTTAAAATTCTAGATGATTTGTGTTTCCACAAGCTTATGAAGGAGTGAGTTCAATCTCACTATGGTATTACGACAATAATAGAGTATGTGCGTTATGATTTATTGAGTGCGTTTTGATCTATGTCTTTGAGCCAAGTTGGGGAGTTTGCTATTAAATAAGTTGATTGCATGATTTTGTGCTATATTGGTTCCAGTTTGAGGCGTGTTGGTGAGTCGGTTATTGCTTACGGGGATTAAGGTCGATCAGGCGGTGGACGGGCCTGTTTTTTTTTTTTTATGTTATTGCTTCAAATGCTGTCATTACAGGAATTGTCCAGTCTGCCACAGATATGCCTCTGTATTATTCGATCCCGGTTCCACCTATTCTTATGTGTCCTCGTATTTTGCTCATTATTTGGGTACGCCCCGAGAGTTTCCTTCTTTACCTGTTCATGTATCTACCCCGGTGGGCGATACTGTTATTGTGGACCGTGTGTACCGGTCATGTGTTGTGATTATTGAGGGTCTGGAGACCCGAGTTGATCTATTTCTATTGAGCATGGTGGACTTTGATGTTATATTGGGCATGGATTGGTTATTTCTGTGTCATGTTATTCTAGACTGTCATGCTAAGACAGTTACTTTGGCTATGCCGGGTGTACCGCGGATCGAGTGGCGTGGTATGACTGATTATATTCCTAGCAGAGTAATTTCTTTCTTGAAAGCCCAACGTATAGTTGGGAAGGGTTGTCTGTCATATCTAGCGTTTGTGCTAGATGTTGGAGTTGAGACTCCTAGTATTGATTCTATCCCAGTTGTGAGGGATTTTTCATCCATTGCATCGCCCTTGACCAAGTTGACTCAGAAGGGTGCATCATTTGTATGGTCGGACGAATGTGAGAAGAGCTTTCAGAAGCTCAAGACAGCTTTGACCACAACTCCAGTGTTGGTTTTGCCATCAGTTTCAGATTCATATACTGTATATTGTGATGCTTTACAGATGTTTTATGGCAATATTTTTGGGTTGGTGACCTACATGGCCTGGTCAAGCCAGAGGAATTCTGTTTTGATAACTTGGGTATGTGTGAGCAGATTTGAAAGTTTTCTTGATGGTTTTTACTATAGTTCGAGCCGGATATCTTCTACCGGTGTGCGGAACATATTGTATATTACGAAATCCTCCTAAATGGGAGCAAATAGAAGATTTCTAACTGCCGGAATGTAATTTTCCTATAGCCCAGAAATTTCTAATGAGATTTTGTGTTTGCAACAAGATGGCATGATAGACGTGGTGTGTGGTACATGATTAATATTTTCATGTGCAACGTGGCAGTTCATTCTTAAAGGGAAGGTCACGAGTTCTGGATGGAATAGTCAGTTTCAGGTATTTAGATGAATGTTATAACTGCTCGGTAAGACCTTAGAAGGGTGCACACTATATTTTAACCAACAAATGTCTATTGGTATTTCAACACCCACTTGGTTGATCGACTGCCAATATTTCGATCTTGCTATGTATTGTAGGAAAATTTTGAGAATAATTATCATGAAATGATCGTACTTTAGGGATGTGTCAGTCATTGAGTGCTGAGGTTGTGATCAGTTACGGTGATTTATATAATCTAGGAATTTGGAGACGGGGAATTCTCAAAAATATACTATTTCGGGATTGTGGCATGTTTGAGGTGAGTGTCTTATCTAAACTCTTTGGATGCACTAGTTGAGCTAATTGATGGTGATAACTTTGCGTTGTGAGCACGAATATATGTGAGGGTTGAACCTGTGTGCAAGCGCCGAGCTAATATTCATGCTCGGAAGATACGTAGGCTATGATATGCCTAGAGTGGGATATTGGGCTAAGGTATAATGTTTCTGGTATTCGTAACTCTGTTAAGAACTATCTGGACTATACTTGAGATTTCCAAGATGCTAAATTCTAGAACAAACTTGGTAATTACTAATTCTGTATTAACTTGCTAATTTGAGCTATGACAGCGCAGTTTGCTCATGCCTACGATATAAAGTGTTATTTATTCCAGTCAAGGAGAATGAGAATCTTGTTTCAGTTAGCATATACATGTGTACTTGTTGGATTGCTTCTATATGATATGCTTGGACTGGAGGTCTGTGACCGTGCCAGGTGGATTATGTTATTGGCAGCTAAGTTGCTCGTGAGGTTGATGTCAATGTGAGCTATAGAAGAGCCGATTATTATTGTTCTATTCATATATCTTGGTTCCACTGTGATTGACGAGCCCATAGCATATTGTTGGGGTGGTACTTGTGGAACTTGCAAAGCGGCTCTTTTCTTTAAGGTATTCTTCCTTTTTGGGGTAACCGGATGGCGCAATAGTGAGGTTTTCCGGTATGGCATTGTATTATGTATTTCTCTGTGGGTATGGTGATTCACTGGTGGTACTAGATATCAAATTGCACTTGGTTGATGATTTTGAGCATGGTGACTTGGGGCGTCTCATGTGAACTAGTGTCTGGATAGGGTCGCGCATGGCAGCGAAGCTATGTAGAGATATGACCTTCCGGGTTAGATACGTGTGTTATATTTCTATGATGTGAGACGGGTTCTCAGCCTTGTGTTGTGGTGGTACTGGTGAGCTTGAGGTACAACTATTTCGTTTGAGTCATTTTCATGAATTGAGTATGCTCGAACTGTTTTTATTGGCGCGCGTATTGTGCGAGTGGTGGCTTAGACCTGTATTGATGTGTCATATCACTAGAATAATGTGTTGGATTAGAAGAGATCAGTGGGATCATTAATGAGTACGAACGGATTTGATTTCAGCATGTTGGAAGGATAATATCGAGCTTCGGCTCAGAAATTTGATGTAGCATTTGCCAAAGGAGAAGTAGCATTTGGCAATATGTAAAAGTGTTGAGACGACACTTTAGTTGATAAGAGTTTTTCTATCGGTATTCGGGTGTTATGTGCAACTGCTGTGATTAGAAGTTATCACTACAAGCGTTTGAGTTATGTGGTCTATCATGTAATTGCACCTGAGGTTGCAGGTATCGGTTATTACAGCTGGTTCGGGCTTATTCTGAATATAGATGTGAGGTTCTAATCTTGTGTATGATTTCGGAAGGTGCAGTGTGGTTCTATGGTTTATGGACTAGATGGATTGTGAAATTTCAGCTATGTTGTGTTATCGGACCTATGCGAGATGGGGTAGTGTGGGATCACCCACGGGTATATTCTTGGTAAGGTCGTTCAACTATTGGTTGGCTTCTAGGACAACTCTGGGTACGCTCGAGGACAAACATTTGTTTAAGTTGAGGAGGATGTGACGACCCGACCCGTCGTCTCGTGAGTTACCGCCCCGTTTTCCCCATTTCCTATTTCTTTATGCTTCATTATCAGTGTTGGGTGTGAACGAGTTGATTTGGATTGGTTTTAGTAGGAAATGAGACACTTAGTCTCTTTAAGGAAGGTTTGTTTTGGAAAAGTCAACCGGACGTTGACTTATGTGTAAATGATCTCGGATCGGAATTTTTATGATTTGTCTAGCTCAATTAGGTAATTTATGACTTAGGAGCACGATCGGAATTGGTTTTGAAGGTCCGGTGTGGAATTTGGCTTGAATTGGCGAAAGTAGTATTTTAGCGATTTCCGGTTGATAGGTGAGATTTCGATCCAAGGGTCAGAATGGAATTCCGAGAGTTTCTGCAGCTTCATTATGTGATTTGGGATGTGTGTGCAAAATTTTATGTCATTCGGAAGTGATTTGGTCGGGTTTTTGATCAAATGCGTGTTTTGGAAGTTTTTGGAAAACTTAGGCTTGGATTCGATGTGAATTGATGGTTTTGATGTTGTTTGAGGTGTTTTGTTGATTGGAAAAAGTTTGAATGATGTTATGGGGTGTGTTGGAATGTTTGGTCGGGGTCACATGAGGCTCCAATAAGTTTTGGAAGAGTTTTTGGAAGTTTTTTGCCGTTTTAAGCATAAACACGTAATGATCCAAAGGTCCATTTTTAGTTCTAGAGATCGAAATTTTATTTCGAGATTTCCAGAATTTAAATAATGAATTATAGGAGTGATCTGGAAAGTTTGGTCTAATTTCATCAAGTTGCGATTGGGTTTTTGACGCGAAACATGAGTTAATTGTTTAACGAGCGAAATGGATATCGCACTGAGCAAACGAGCTCCGAATTGATTTTCGATTGAAGGACTATGTTCTTATCATTATTTAAGACTCATAGGAACAAGAATCATCGAATTCTGAGTTCGTATGGTGGAGTTAGAGCCTTTTTAGTGAAAATAAATATTGCTGATGCAGAAGGTTCTGGTGTGCACCTTTAGCGACCAGATTTGGGACTTTTAGCGATGAGAATGGGTCTTTTAGCGACCAGATTCGGGTTATTAATGTTGTTTTGGTTTTCTTTGCTCATTTTCACATTTTTTTGGTGAAAGAACACAGATTGGGGCGATTTTTGAGCAAGAAATCATGGGAAATCTTGAGGTAAGTCACTTGTGATCATTTCTACTCCATAATATTGAATTATCATCGAATAATCCGACTAGATTACATGTTTTTGAGGAGTAAATTGGGGATTTAGGCCTAGAGATTTGAAAATAAGATTTGAAGATTTGAGGGTCGAGTTGATGTCCGATTTTGGTAAATTTTATATGTATAGACTCGTGGCGAGATAAGGAATCCGTTGATGTTAATTTTTCTGAATTTCGAAAAGTGGGCCCGGGGCTCGGGTTTTGCCAAATTTCGGGATTTTGATGTTTTTCAGTTATTTTCAATTGGGTATTGTTCCTACAGCATAATGTGACATATTCGTTCTAATTTTGGATAGATTCGACGCACGAAGAGGCCAATTCGGGGGGCAAAGGCATCGCGAATTAAGGAAATAGCCGGTTTGAGGTGAGTAATTGATGTAAATGATGTCCTGAGGGTTTGAAACCCCGGAATTTCACATCATAACGCTATATTGAGGTGACTTGCACGCCGGATAACGGGCGTGGGGTAGAGCACCATTGGGGATTGTGACTTGGTCCGTCCCGAGAGATGTTTTTACCGTGTTTTCTACTTGAACTAAATTGAGAATCATCCTTACTTAGATTTGATTGTTACATTTGGGCTTCTTGCCAATTATTTGAATCCTTCAGGGATTGATATCACTGTTTTCGCATATTTTGCATATCATTTGATCTCAGTCCAAGGTTTTAAATACTGTTTTGCAAACTCAGCCATCTTTCTAAGATTTGAAAACTTAAATGATATTTCTAAATGATATTTCGGGCTGAGAACTATTGTTTTACGAATGCCCAATGGGCTTATGATGATTTCTGGACTGAGCATGGAACGGGCTGCGCGCCGCAACAATGTTACATTGATATTGAGGCCGAGAGCCTAGTTGATTACATTGATATTGAGGCCGAGAGCCTGGTTGATTACATTGATATTGAGGCCGAGAGCCTGGGTGATTATACTGATATTGATATGAGGCCTAGGGCCTAGATTTGATGCCACGAGGTGGCTTGATATTGCGCTTGGGCTGTAGGAGCCCCTCCGGAGTCTGTACACACCCCCAGTGAGCGCAGTCTACGATAAATAAATATGGATGGCTCAGGCTGCACGCCGCAGTGGGCACCAGAGGGTACCGTCATATGCATTGCATTGCACTCATGCATTTATTCCTTATCTGCATTATCTGCCATAATAATTATGTGCTCTTATTTCATTGATTGGTTGCTTCATACTGTTCTGAGCCTGAGGGGCTGATACTGTTCTGAGATACTGAGCCCGAGGGGCCGATTTCTACTTATTATTTTGATACTGAGCGCGAGGGGCAGATTTCTAATTACTATTTTGATACTGAGCCCGAGGGGCATATTTCTACTTGTTATTTTGATACTGAGCCCGAGGGGCAGATTTTTACTTGTTGTTTTGATATTGAGCCCGAGGGACAGGTTTCTACTTGTCATTTTACTACCAAATTACATGTTTTACTGGTTTAAAAGAAATTTCACATGATATTTCACTGAATTGTTATTTTAAATGATTTCACTGCTTCTGTATAGAATGTTGTGTACTTTAACGTGTTTTCTTACCTTCAGTCATTATTTATATTTATTACTCACTGGGTCGGAGTACTCACATTACTCCCTGCACCATGTGTGCAGGTATATGTATTCCTGAGGCATAGAGCTAGTTTTCTGCTGTTCAGTTTTCATCGGAGTTATCGAGGTAGCTGCATGGCGTTCGCGGACCCGTTTTCTCCCTTATCTTCTGTTATTTGTGATATCTTCAGACTTTATTCCTAATTCCATACTTTGTAGAATTTTAGTAAACTATGTAGTAGCTCATGACTTGTGACACCCCGGTTAGGGCTGAGTTGGGATGGATTTCCGTATTTTATCTATACTTTCCGCTATTGGATATTATTAAACCATGTTTATACTATAATTGTGTTAATTAATTGTCTTAAAAGGATGAATTAGGTTGAATGGATGACCTTGTCTTCATGAGAGGCGCCATCATGACCAGGTTCGGGAATTGGGTCGTGACAATCTAATTAGATATAATATAGATATTTAATGTATTTCCTTTTTTGCTTACAAAAAAGACAACCAACTTGGCATTTGGTAATAAAGAATTTGGAAAGGGAATAATAAAAACCGATAATTTGTAATGAAATTAATGATAGTAGATTCACCTATTATTTTTAATATGGTAGCACCTGGCACTTGGTAATAAAAAATAATGCGAAAAGAGAATAATCAAAATTGACAATTTTGTAGTGTAACTAATGATATTAAAATTAATTATGGTTAATTACTAACTAATTAGCATATTTCGTATGCAACTTTCACAACATAGTTAGGTGATGAGAAAAAAGGACGAAATATTCTAATGGTATTGTCCTAAAAAACGAAAGAAAAAAAATCTTTATGAAACGTACTACGAAAATAGAGATAGTATGAGGCTAATTATGCTTTAAGTAGAAATGACTTTTATATATATGTTTACTTTTAAGTAAAAGATACAAAAAATTTAAATTTTGAATTTGAGTTTGAACTGAAAGACAAAAATAATTGAATCTAATCTATATCATGATAAGATATATTTTTATATTATAATACATGAACTATCTAATTCAATTGTTAGAGATGAAATTCAGTCTTTTGTTAACAACAGGGTAAGGATATCAGTAGTTGATTATGTAACGACTTCTATTGGCAATAAAGCTACTTCAAAAAATAATAAATATATGCCCACTCTCCAAACTCAAGAGAGATTGCAAGGCATAAAAAGAAAATTAAGTTGCTTGAACTTTAAGTAAAATAATATTATTCTTCTCTAATCTTGAAAAAGCAGGGTAGTTTGCAAAGTGAAAATTACTTGGCACTTTTTCGAATAAAATCTAAAAATAAGAGATATTTACTACAATAAAGACCCAGCTATATTATGGAAATAATATATACTATGACTCTAATTTTTTAACCCACCAATCGAACTTATTCCGCCGCAATGAATAAGGAGCATAATATACTTGCCTAACGTAATGTGCAATTATGAAAGAATCATAGCGATCATACTCCCTCATACGATTAACGTCAATTATGTTGAATAAGTGGTGTACTCTTGTATCTCTTGTTGGATTTGGGTCAAACCACTTGCATCTTAAGAGTATTACTTTCTTATATGGCCAATATGTATATTCTAGTTGTAATATTGTTTTGTCCACACCATAATAATCAATATCTCCAACTTGGTTTCCATCACCACCTTGAACCCACACCCTACTATTATTGCTATTTTTATTTTTAAAGCAATCCTCTGTATGAAACTTATAACCATTCAATACGTACTTAGACATTGTTGTGACCTGAAGCTCAGGTCCCCAAGATATATCTTTCAACAATTGATTTACACTATTATTTGGATTATTTACCTACATAGTGTTAAAAGAATTCATAAGTTAGCATAACTATATATATATATATATATATATATATATATATATATATATATATATATATATATATATATATATATATATATATATATATAACATTATCAGGATAAACTTACAAACTGTTTGAACCACGTATCAAAACTCGTATATACAACATCATGGCCAAATTGACCCACGAAGTGATTGTGACACATCAAATATTTTTATTAGTTGCATCAATACGTAATCATAGTAAATTTTATATTTTGATAATTAATAAATCAATACTTACTTGAAAATTGTACAACTTCGGGACAATTTAGAAACACATGAATTGTAGCTGACTTATACTCCATATCACTCGAACTTCTCTTTCTAACATCCTTAGAACATCGGCCTGATTGATTGAATATGGACATTGGTGGATATAGTGGATCATTCACACATTCGATAGTGTGCCTATTGGGCCTATTCCTAGAACATGACACGTTACTCTCAAAATAATAAGAACAAAAATGTGCAGTTTCCTTTGCAAGATAGGCTTCGCATATTGATCCTTCAATCATATTCCTCTGGTTAAAAAATTATTTGTATTTGCCAATTGTCCTACGTAATGTCATGTTAGCCAAGAACATTCAATTAAAATAGAATATTACATCAAACTTATAATATTACCTCCCAAAGGGATACATCTATCTGCATTGAACAGGCTCTCCAAGTCGTGCCTCGTGTACAAGGTGGATTGGAAGGTGTTCCATCACATCAAAAAAACCACATGGAAATATTTTTTCAATCTTACTAGAAGTTACATGAATGTTCAGATCCATCCAAAGTAGGTTTTCTTCTCTTTATATGGTAGAACACAAGTCTTTGAAAAACAAACTAATCTCTGTGATGGGTTTTCAGATTCTTTCAAGCAAACAACAAAATGCAATAGGCACTAGGGTCTCCATGAAAACATGACAGTCATGACTTTTTAAATGGCTAAACTTTCCTACCTCCATATCTACTTTTTTTCCTAGATTCGACGCATAATCCTCCGACATCTTCAATTTCGTAACCCAATCACAAATTTGTCGTCTTTCCTCCAAAGTGAATGTGTAACTTGCTTTGGGCTTGAACACCTTACCATTATTTGCTGTCTGCAAGTATAATTCAAGTCGCTTGCAATGTTCTTGTAAGTTTATTCTAGCCTTCGGGTTAGAATGACACATAACACCAAGTGGTCGGTATGGCTTGGTCGATTTTTTCCTGATTTCTAGTAGTGACAAAACCCATGCTTAGATCATTTTTCGGAAAGTAGGGAAGATGAGAAAATATGAAGAGTAAAGATGGGAGAAGAAATTTTTGAAAGTTTTCAAATTATTAGAAAAGTTATTTTCTTTGCCTCTCCTTTAGCTACACCTTTTTGATGAGTCAGCCCTAAACCATTAAATTAAGTGACCAATTATGCGATTCAATTTACACAAGAAATATTATGCCTAGTTCACCTGGTTTTACGATTGTAGGGTTCAGTTGTTATTGTCCATTAACTTAGTCGTTCAACGGATAGTCATCCTTATTTTTGTAGAACCTGATGAACCGAACGTATTGATCCGAATCTTCGTTTTATTATTTTTACCTTGTGTAAGCGTGCACATTTTAGAGCTGATGGTGTGCTCTATTTTGTGTGGAGTAATATTTATAATCTTACTCATGAGAGTCTAATATGGAGTGGCTTGTATTTTCCTTTGGATAAGTTGTAGTTTTATCTTCTTCTTTTTTCATTTGGTTCTGCTACGTCTATCTTCTTGATATGTTACACGACTTTTAAGATGTACGGTTTGTGACCTTCTCTTGGAATTTTCTCAATCCGTCCTGATTGTTAATGTTATTTTCATGTTTCTTATCTCCATATCTTCTATATTATATTAAAAGGAGAGTAGTAAAGCATGTGGTTAAGCCAAATGGTGTATTGTGAAAATGCCACTTGACACTTTTAAGACATAATCTAATTAGATATAATATAGATATTTAATGTATTTCCTTTTTTGCTTACAAAAAAGACCAACAACTTGGCATTTGGTGATAAAGAATTTGGAAAGGGAATAATCAAAACCGATAATGTATAATGGAATTAATGATAGTGGATTCACCTATTGTTTTTAATATGGTAGCACCTGGCACTTGGTAATAAATAATAATGTGGAAAGAGAATAATCAAATTACTAACTAATTAGCATCTTTCGTATGCAACTTTCACAACATAGTTAGGTGATGAGAAAAAAGGACGAAATATACTAATGGTATTGTCCTAAAAACGGAAGAAAAAAAATCTTTATGAAACTTACTACGAAAATAGAGATAGTTTGAGGCTAATTATACTTTAAGTAGAAATGACTTATATATATGTTTACTTTTAATTAAAAGCTAGAAAAAATTTAAATTTTGAATTTGAGTTTGAACTAAAAGACAAAAATAATTGAATCTAATCTATATCATGATTCATGATAAGATATATATTTATATTATAATACATGAACCATCCAATTCAATTGTTAGCCGACTGGTAGTTTTGAACTTTTGCACTTTGATCGCCAGTTCCCGGGCATGACTTGCCCCATGTAACGTATTATGACTGATGTAGATTGTTGGTTATGGTTTTCAGGAAAAATTAGAATGAATTTGAAAGAACAGTCTCAGTTGAAAGCTTTGAATTTGAAAGGTTTGACTAATAGTTGACTTATTTGTATATGAGCTGGGATCAGAAATTTTATGATTTGGATAGCTTCGTTGGGTGATTTATGACTTAGGAGAGCGATCGAAGTGCATTTTGGATGTCCGTGGAAGGATTTGGCTTGAATTGGCAAAGTTAATATTTTGGCGAATTCCGGTTGATAGGTGAGATTTTGATCTGAGGGTCGGAATGAAATTCCGAGAGTTGTTGTAGCTTCGTTATGTCATTTGTGATGTGTGTGCAAAATTTCAAGTCATTTGGACGTCGTTTGGTCGACTTTTTGATCGAATTCGGATTTGGGAAGTTTTGGAATTCTTAGGCTTGAATCCGAGGGTGATTTGATATTTTGATGTTCCAAAGGTTGGAACAAGTTTAATTTATGATATGGGGTGTGTTGGCATGTTTGGTGGGGGTCCCATGAGGCTCATATATGTTTTGGAAGAGTTTTTGGAAGATTTTGCCGTTTTGAGCATAAGCATGTAATGATCCAAAGGTCCATTTTTAGTTCTAGAGATCGAAATTTGATTTCGAGACTTCGAGAATTTTGATAATGATTTATAGGACTAATCCAGAAAGTTTGGTTTAATTTCATCAAGTCGCGATTGGGTTTTTGACACGAAACATGAATTAATTGTTTAACGAGCGAAATGGGTATTGAACTGAGAAAATGAGCTCCGAATTGAGTTTCGACTGAAGGGCTATGTTCGTATTATTATTTGTGACTCATAGGAACAAGAATCATCGAATTCCGAGTTCGTATGATAGAGTTAGAGCCTTTTTAGTGAAAAGAAAAGCTGCTGCAATTTTCTGGGCAGTTTCTGCATTTTCTACACGTGTGAACAGTGACCGCTCCTGCGTGAACAATACCCATGAACTGTACACGTGAACAATATATGAATAGTAAAAACGTATGAACAGTACCCCCGAAAATTCTGGACATTTTTAAGTTCAGCAGTCCGGTTTTTGGTCATTTTTTTGACTGCCAAGCTCGAGTTTTAGGCAATTTTGACCAAAAAATCACGGGAATTCTTGGGGTAAGTGTTCTTGAATCCCTTGTAATTTTATTTCATGAATAAATCTTCATTTTTGGCATTAGATTATTGATATTTGAAGAGAAATGGAGGAATTTTCTAAAATTCCATAAAGATGAATTTTTAATATTTGAAAGCCAATCCGATGTCGGATTTTGGTAAAATTCGTTTGGTTGGACTCGTGGTTGGATGGGTGTTCATATTCCGTGACTTTTGTCATATTCTGATATGTGGGCCCCACGGGTGAATTATGAGTGCAATTTCGGATTTTTAATGGAAAATGTAGAATTTCATATGGAATTAATTCCTATAATTTTTATTAACTGAATCGAATTATTGTGTCTAGATTCGAGGATTCAGAGGTCGATTTGAGAGACAAAGGCATCGCGAGCTAGAGGATTAGCCGATTCGATGTGAGTAATTATTGTAAATGATATCCTGAGGGTTTGAAACCCCGGATTTGCACATCTTAGTGCTATATTGAGGTGAGACACGCGCTGGATGATGAGCGCGGGGTCTTTTACTGCCGGGGATTGTGACTTGGTCCATCCCGATTGATGATTTTACGCATATTTGATTGAAACTTATTTGTTATCATCATGATTTGGGCTGATTGCCATACTTGGGCTTCGTTCCAATTATTTGAATCATTCGGGAATTTTTATCACTATTTCCTCACTGTTTTGACTTATATTTAAACTCAGTCCTGTTTATAATTATTGTTTTACAAACTCAGCCGCTTTTATGCAGATTTGAAAACTCAAATGATATTTCTAAATGGTATTTTGGGCTGAGAACTACTGTTTTACAAATGCCCGATGGGCTTATGATGATTTCCGGATTGAGTGAGGCCGAGGGCCATATGTGAGGATATGCCGAGTGATATGAGGCCGAGGGCCTGAGATACTTTATATGCCATGCGGTGGCTTGAGTGATGTGAGACCGAGTGATATAAGGCCGAGGGCCTGAGATACTTTATATGCCACGTGGTAGCTTGAGTGATGTGAGGATATGTTGAGTGATGATGCCACGAGGTGGCTTGATATAGCGCTTGGGCCATAAGAGGCCCCTCCGGAGTCTGCACACCTACAGTGAGCGCGAGTACCCATTGTTCTGAGTGATTGATACTATGCACGAGGGGCTGATATGAGTGATTGTGAGGTAGTCTGAGGGGTTGATACTATTCTGATATTGAGCCCGAGGGGCTGTTACTATTCTGATATTGAGCCCGAGGGGCTGGCACTGTTCTGATATTGAGCCCGAGGGGCTGGTTCTGTTGATATTATGTTCGAGGGGCAGTTTGTTGTACATGTTTTGCCCAAGGGGCCGTTTACATTTCTATCATTTTTGTTATTCACTTGTAAACTACTTGCTTTACTTGTTGGAAAAAAGGGATTTTCACTTGATTTCTCACTGCTTTATTATTTAAAGTGATTTTACTATTTCAGTATGGAATACCTTGTATTTTTGCGTGATTTCTTGCCTTCAGTCTTTATTTATTATTATTACTCATTGAGTCGGAGTACTCACATTACTCCCTGCACCTTGTGTGCAGATTCAGGTATGTTTTGGCTGATCGGAGGCAGAGTCATCAGGGTTTAGCAAGGTAGCTGCCGGCATTCGCAGCACTGCTTTTCTCTCTCCTCATTTCATTAGTCTGTATTTGTACACTCCAAGATTTTAGTTGTATTTATATCCTAGTAGATGCTCATGACTTGTGACACCCCGGTTAGGTTGTGTCGGGTTGTGCTTCCGTTAATTATATCAATAAATCATATTTAAACTATTTATTAATGTTTAACTATTTTTGAAAAGGCGATATGGGTTTGTTGGCTGGCCTTGTCTTCACGAGAGACGCCATCACGACCGGAGCGGGGTTTGGGTCGTAACAAGTTGGTATCAGAGCCTAGGTTACGTAGGTCTCACGAGTCATGAGCAGTTTTAGTAGAGTCTCACGGATCGGTACGGACATGTCTGTATTTATCCTCGAGAGGCTGCAGAACCTTTAGGAAAACTTCACATTCTTGAATTCTTATCGTGCGTCCTTTGATTTAGCTTGAAATGCAACTCTTTGAATTCCTTCCACGCGTTCGTATGCGCGCATGAGCACTCAGTATCAAATGTGCCTTGATGGTTTGTGATTTCCCGATTGAGGGACAATGTGTGATCTCTGTAAGTCGATATTGGGCCAATCTGAAGGACTTGAGGCCGGATATTTGCCTATGGCTTGAGCACCGAGGTGCTGATTGTGTAAGCAAGTGTTTTGAACTTATATGTTCGGTATTGTCCCTATTAGTGGAAGTGATGATTGAGTAACTATGTGATGAGTATGTTAGTACTGCGAGATGTATCCATATGATTTGGAAACGATAAGAAGGGTCTGTTGGAGGATAGAAGAACTATTAGGTACTTGAATTCCATCTTGATTCGAGGTATAGCCCCAAGTTATAGGCGTGTGAAGAATCTTTTCATGTTTCCCAATTGTGAGTGAAGTAAAAAAAAATCATATTGCGGTATGAGTTTAGACTCAGGAAGACTAAGTGACTGCGTACAGTTTATAATGGTGGAAGGTATACATAAATGTTAGTTAAGGCGAAGCAGGTGGGTTATCTCCTGCAAAGTGTTCTGGAGTTGTGTGATCTTTATGTTGTCTGTTAGAAGATCCCATTTACAAGTGAAATATATATGTGAATTTAATTTGGGTCGTTTAAGAGAGTGGGTTTAATTGTTATGAGAGTAAATACGAGATTTGTAGAAGATATAAAGTACCAGATGGTCTGTGTTCCACGAGCTTATGAAGGATTGAGTTAATCTCACTATGGTATTATGGCAGCAATAAAGCGTATGTGTTATGAGTTATGGTGTGTGTTTGACCTATGACTTTGAGCCAAGTGGGGGAGTCCACTATTGAATAGTTGATTGCACGGTTATGTGCTCTAATGGTCCCAGTTCGAGGCGCATTTGTGAATCAGTTATGGCTCGAGTAAAGGAAATTTCAATAAAGGCTATGTTATGCTTTATGGGTGTACGAGAATCAGGGAATGACTTGAGTTGTGGTTGGTAAGGAATGCTCGGTGCATAGGGCAAGAAGTTGCTTGGTTATATTGGAATGAGGTCACATTCTGCAGTGTCAGAGTGCTAATGAAGCACAAGTTGTTCGGTTTGTTTAATTAATCTAACTACGGTTTGAGTAGTGTGGATGACTCTAGAGAATGGTCCTATTGTGTTCATAACTCTACATACAATAATTGGAGGCTTCTAAGTTGTACTTATGGATAGAAACTGAGTTTTCAGTGGAAGATGGCAAGACTTGTGGTATTTTCTATATTAATTATGGGATTCTATATATCAGTATCGGGAAGGTGAAGGTAATGGCTTTGGGGAACTCTTAAAGAGTATTCAGCGGCTTAGGAGCCTTAGACGGTGTAGCTTTATGCTTGGGTTTCATGTGATAAGCCTAGGTTGAGGAAATTGTGGTGCTACAGCAAGAAGGAATATCAAGTTAAAGATGAATCAGAAGGAATTTAGATAGATTGGGTATCTTGATAGTAGAACAAATCGGTATGGTAAGGATATGATTAATTCCTTGTGTGTGTTTGAGGTAATGAGTTCCTACAGCTATTTTGCAACAATTCTCTTGGGTTTTGATGGCTTGCTTAGCTTGGTCTAGTTAGAAGGATTCAGTCCTGGTAGTTGAATTTGTGCAAATGGAATTGGGAGAGTTCTTATTGATTTCTACCGTGGTTGGAGAGGTGCAATTTCTCCAAGTGTGAGAAGCATAAGATATGTAATGATTTTTCTTCTAGATGGGATCAATGGAAGTTCTTGGCTAGATGAGTTACAGTTCAGTTCTGAAAGGAAGTTCATAAAACTCTTAGGCAGCGGGTAGCCTTAGATGATTAAGGAAATGGTACTGCTAATTGGAAATGATTTGACGAGAGTCTATGTTTTAGTAAAAGGGCAATGTTATTAAGTTGATAGCACTTCGGTAGTATTGCGGCACCTTCTTTTTAGATCGACTGGTGATATTCGGGTTTGCTTGGTGGCACAAGGAAATTTTAGAGTATCTATAGTGGAATGATTGGGTAATAGAGGTGTGGCATATATTCGGACGGCGAAATTGGGATAGGATATGGTGATTCATGTGCCGTATGGACGTGGAGACGGAAGTTCTCATATTCAGGCTATGTTGTGATTGTAGATCGTGTGTATCAGCACTGTTTAGTGACTACCGAGATTTGGAGGCCCGAGTGGATCTTTCTTTGCTTGGTATGTTAGATTTTGGATGTGATGTTGGGGATGTAGACTGATCGTCTCAGTGTTGGGTTATTCTGTACTATTGCGTTATGGGCTAGGTTGGAAATGCCAAAGGTTGAGTGGCGATGTGCGTCGGGTTATGTTCTAGTGGAGTGGTTTATATTTCATAGACCCAGCGGACAGCTGGGAAGGATTACTTTTCTTAATTGGGCCTTCGTGATAGATGTCAGTGCAGAGGTTTCTACCATTTATTTAGTTCCGGTGTTGAGGGACTTTCCGGAAGCGTTTCTTGTGGCCGGGCATGTCGTCGGGCGAGGTTGTGGATTTCGGTATTTATGTGATGCCGGGCACCGTATCGTATGGCTCCGGCAGGAGTTATGGTAGTTGAAGGAGCAGCTTTAGGCTTCTTTGGTAAGGAGTTTGTTGGCAGGCCAATGTGGATGCGTGTTCTAGCTCGAGTCGACTTGGTTGGACCCGAATTGTATTATTGAGGGATAGGTTGATTCGACCGTTATTGAGCTTATTAGTGATCTGGGGAGATCTATGAGTTGCCTTTCTGTGTTGCGAGACATTATGATTTATTGGTTATGGGCACATATGGTGCGGTTCTAATGGGGTTCATAGTGGAAGTCGAGCGGGAAGAGTAATCGGGTGTTGCTCGATGAATGGTGTATCGATTACGTCCTATCGGGTTTGCGTGGTATATGTTACTTGTTTCACCGTTGGTGTAAGGATTTGCTTTGGTTCTAGACGTCAAATTGTGCGTGGTTGTCAATTTCGAGAATAGTGACTTGAGGTGTCCCATGTGGAGCAGTGTTTGGTTAGGATCGCGCATTGTAGCGATGCTACGTGGAGATATGACCTTGCGGGTTAGATTCGTGTGTCCTATTCTATGATGTGAGACGGGTTTTCAGCCCTGCATCGTGGTGGTACTGGTGAGCTTGAGGTACAACTCTTTCATTTGAGTCATTTTCATGATTTGAGTATGTTCAGACCGTTGCTTATTGATGCGCGTATTATGCTAGATGTGGCTTAGGCCTCTATTGGTGTGACATGTCACCAGGGTAGTGTGTTGGGTCAGAGGAGATCGTTGGGATCATTAATGAAAATAAACAGATTCGATTTCAGCATGTTTGATGGGTAAACATCGAGGTTCAGTTCAAAAAAAACACTTTGCTATGGTAATTGCCAAAGGAGAAATGGCTTCATGAATGGTTGATATGAGAAATGGTTATGGTTTATTGTGTGTTTCATTTATCGTTGGCAGTATATGAAAGTGTTGGAATGAGACTTTAGTTGATAAGAGGTTTTCTATCGGTATTTGGTTGTTATGGGCAGCTGCTGTGAATAGAAGTTATTGCTGCGAGCGTTAGAGTTATATGGTATATCATGGGATTGCTCCCGAGGTTGCAGGCATGGGTTACTACAGCTAGTTTGGGTCTATTCAAAGTATAGGTGTGAGGTTTTGATCGTATTGATGGTTTTAGAAGTGAAAATTTGGTTCTATGGTTTATGGGCTAGATTGGATTGTGTAATTTTAGTTAAACGGTGTTATCAGACCTATATGAGATAGGGTAACGTGGGATCACCCCCGGCTATATGCATGGTAAGGTTATTCAGCGATTGGTGGGCTTTTACAACAGCTCTAGGTATGTTCGAGGACGAACGTGTGTTTAAGTGGGGGAGGATGTAACGACCTGACCGGCAGTTTTGAACTTTTGCACTTTGATCGCCAGTTCCCGGGCATGACTTGCCCCGTGTAACGTATTATGACTGATGTAGATCGTTGGTTTTGGTTTTCAGGAAAAATTAGAATGAATTTGAAGGAACAGTCTCAGTTGAAAGCTTTGAATTTGAAAGGTTTGACTAAGAGTTGACTTATTTGTATATGAGCTCGGATCGGAAATTTTATGATTTGGATAGCTTTTTTGGGTGATTTATGACTTAGGAGCGCGATCGGAGTGCATTTTGGAAGTCCGTGGAAGGATTTGGCTTGAATTGACAAAGTTAATTTTTTGACGAATTCCGGTTTATAGGTGAGATTTTGATCCGAGGGTCGGAATGGAATTCCGAGAGTTGCTATAGCTTCGTTATGTCATTTGTGATGTGTGTGCAAAATTTCAGGTCATTTGGACGTCGTTTGGTCGACTTTTTGATCGAATTCGGATTTCGCAAGTTTTGGAATTCTTAGGCTTGAATCCGAGGGTGATTTGATGTTTTGATGTTGTTTTGAGCATTCCGAAGGTTGGAACAAGTTTAAATTATGTTATGGGGTGTGTTGGCATGTTTGGTCGGGGTCCCATGAGGCTCGAATATATTTTGGAAGAGTTTTTGGAAGATTTTGCCGTTTTGAGCATAAGCATGTAATGATCCAAAGGTCCATCTTTAGTTCTAGAGATCGAAATTTGATTTTGAGACTTTTAAAATTTTGATAATGAATTATAGGACTGATCCAGAAAGTTTGGTCTAATTTCATCAAGTCGCGATTGGATTTTTGACACGAAACATGAGTTAATTGTTTAACGAGCGAAATGGGTATTGAACTAAGCAAATGAGCTCCGAATTGTGTTTCGACTGAAGGGCTATGTTCGTATTTTTATTTGTGACTCATAGGAATAAGAATTATCGAATTCCGACTTCGTATGATGGAGTTAGAGCCTTTTTAGTGAAAAGAAAAGCTGCTGCAATTTTCTGGGCAGTTTCTGCATTTTTCGCACGTGTGAACAGTGACCGCTCCTGCGTGAACAATACCCATGAACAATACACGTGAATAGTACGTGAACAATCACGTGAACAGTAAAAACGTATGAACAGTACCCCCAAAAATTCTGGACAGTTTTAAGTCCAGCAGTCCGGTTTTTGGTCATTTTTTTTGACTGCCAAGCTCGGGTTTTGGGCAATGTTGAGCAAGAAATCACGGGAATTCTTGGGGTAAGTGTTCTTGAATCCCTTGTGATTTTATTTCATGAATAAATCTTCATTTTTGGCGTTAGATTATTGATATTTGAAGAGAAATGGAGGAATTTTCTAAAATTCCATAAAGACGAATTTTTAATATTTGAAAGCCAATCCGATGTCGGATTTTGGTAAAATTTGTTTGGTTGGACTCGTGGTTGGATGGGTGTTCATATTTCGTGACTTTTATCATATTCCGAGATGTGGGCTCCACGGGTGAATTTTGAGTGCAATTTCGGATTTTTAATGGAAAATGTAGAATTTCATATGGAATTAATTCCTATAATTTTTATTAACTGAATCGAATTATTGTGGCTAGATTCGAGGATTCGGAGGTCTATTTGAGAGACAAAGGCATCGCGAGCTAGAGGATTAGCCTGTTCGAGGTGAGTAATGATTGTAAATGATATCCTGAGGGTTTGAAACCCCGGATTTGCACATCTTAGTGCTATATTGAGGCGAGACACCCGCTGGATGATGAGCGCGGGGTCTTTTACTGCCGGGGATTGTGACTTGGTCCATCCCGATTGATGATTTTACGTATATTTGATTAAAACTTATTTGTTATCATCATGATTTGGGCTGATTGCCATACTTGGGCTTCGTGCCAATTATTTGAATCATTCGGGAAATTTTATCATTATTTCCTCAATGTTTTGACTTATATTTAAACTCAGTCCTATTTATAATTATTGTTTTACAAACTCAGCTGCTTTTATGCAAATTTGAAAACTCAAATGATATTTCTAAATGGTATTTTGGGCTAAGAACTACTGTTTTACAAATGCCCGAGGGGCTTATGATGATTTTTGGACTGAGTGAGGCCGAGGTCCATATGTGAGGATATGCCGAGTGATATGAGGACGAGGGCCTGAGATACTTTATATGCCACGCGGTGGCTTGAGTGATGTGAGGCCGAGTGATATGAGGCCGAGGGCCTGAGATACTTTATATGCCACGTGATGGCTTGAGTGACGTGAGGATATGCTGAGTGATGATGCCACGAGGTGGCTTGATATAGCGCTTGGGCCGTAAGGGGCCCCTTCGGAGTCTGCACACCCACAGTGAGCGCGGGTACCCATTGTTCTGAGTGATTGATACTATGCCCGAGGGGCTGATATGAGAGATTGTGAGGTAGCCCTAGGGGCTGATACTATTCTGAGAGTGAGCCCGAGGGGCTGTTACTGATCTGATATTGAGCCCGAGGGGCTGTTATTGTTCTGATATTGAGCCCGAGGGGCTGGCACTATTCTGATATTGAGCCCGAGGGGCTGGTTCTGTTGATATTATGCCCGAGGGGCAGTTTGTTGTACATGTTTTGCCCGAGGGGCCGTTTACATTTCTATCATTTTTGTTACTCACTTGTAAACTACTTGCTTTACTTGTTGGAAAATAAAAGGGATTTTCACTTGATTTCTCACTACTTTACTATTTAAAGTGATTTTACTACTTCAGTATGGAATACCTTGTGTTTTTGCGTGATTTCTTGCCTTCAGTCTTTATTTATTATTATTACTCACTTAGTCGGAGTACTCACATTACTACCTGCACCTTGTGTGCAGATTCAGGTATGTTTTGGCTGATCGGAGGCAGAGTCATCAGGGTTTAGCAAGGTAGCTGCCGGCGTTTGCAACACTGTTTTTCTCTCTCCTCATCTCATTAGTTTGTATTTGTACACTCCAAGCTTTCAGTTGTATTTATACCCTAGTAGATGCTCGTGACTTGTGACATCCCGGTTAGGTTGTCGGGTTGTGCTTCCGTTAATTATATCATTAAATCATATTTAAACTGTTTATTATTGTTTAACTATTTTTGAAAAGGCGATATGGGTTTGTTGGCTGGCCTTGTCTTCACGAGAGGCGCCATCACGACCGGAGCGGGGTTTGGGTCGTGACATTAAGAGTATTACTTTCTTATATGGCCAATCTATATATTCTAGTTGTAATATTTTTTTGTCCACACCATAATAATCAATATCTCCAACTTGGTTTCCATCACCACCTTGAACCCACACCCTACTATTATTGCTATTTTTATATTTAGAGCAATCCTCTATATGAAACTTATAACCATTCAATACATACTTAGACATTGTTGTGACCTGAAGCTCAGGTCCCCAAGATATATCTTTCAAAAATTGATTTACATTATTATTTGGATTGTTTACCTACATAGTCTCTCTCTCTCTCTCTCTCTCTCTCTCTCTCTCTCTCTCTCTCTCTCTCTCTCTCTATATATATATATATATATATATATATATATATATATATATATATATATATATATATATATATATAACATTATCAGGATAAACTTACAAACTGTTTGAACCACGTATCAAAACTCGTATATACAGCATCATGGCCAAATTGACCCACGAAGTGATTGTGACACATCAAATATTTTTATTAGTTGCATCAATACGTAATCATAGTAAATTTTATATTTTGATAATTAATAAATCAATACTTACTTGAAAATTGTACAACTTCGGGATAATTTAGCAACACATGAATTGTAGCTGACTTATACTCCATATCACTCGAACTTCTCTTTCTAACATCCTTAGAACATCGGCCTGATTGATTGAATATGGACATTGGTGGATATACTGGATCATTCACACATTCGATAGTGTGCCTATTGGGCTTATTCCTAGAACATGACACGTTACTCTCAAAATAATAAGAACAAAAATGTGCAGTTTCCTTTGCAAGATAGGCTTCACATATAGATCCTTCATTCATATTCCTCTGCATAAAAGATTATTTGCATTTCCCAATTGTCCTACATAATGTCATGTTAACCAAGAACATTCAAATAAAATAGAATATTACGTCAAACTTATAATATTACCTCCCAAAGGGATACATCCATCTGCATTGAACATGCCCTCCAAGTCATGCCTCGTGTACAAGATGGATTGGAAGGTGTTCCATCACATCAAAGAAACCACATGGAAATATTTTTTCCATCTTACTAGAAATTACACGGATGTTCTGGTCCATCCAAAGTATGTTTTCTTCCCTTAATGTGGTAGAACACAAGTCTTTGAAAAACAAACTAATCTCTGTGATGGGTTTTCAGATTCTTTCAAGCAAACCACAAAATGCAATAGGCACTAGGGTCTCCATGAAAACATGACAGTCATGACTTTTTAAATGGCTAAACTTTCCTACCTCCATATCTACTTTTTTTCCTAGATTCGACGCATAACCCTCCGGCATCTTCAATTTCGTAACTCAATCACAAATTTGTCGTCTTTCCTCCAAAGTGAATGTGTAACTTGCTTTGGGATTGAACACCTTACTATTATTTGCTGTCTGCAAGTATAATTCAAGTCGCTTGCAATATTCTTGTAAGTTTATTCTAGCCTTCGGGTTAGAATGACACATAACACTAAGTGGTCGGTATGGCTTGGTCGATTTTTTCCTGATTTCTAGTAGTGACAAAACCCATGCTTAGATCATTTTTCGGAAAGTAGGGAAGATGAGAAAATATGAAGAGTGAAGATGGGAGAAGAAATTTTTGAAAGTTTTCAATTTACTAGCAAAGTTATTTTCTTTGCCTCTCCTTCTGCTACACCTTTTTGATGAGTCAACCCTAAACCATTAAATTAAGTGACCAATTATGCGATTCTATTTACACAAGAAATATTATGCCTAGTTCACCTGGTTTTACGATTGTAGGGTTCAGTTATTATTGTCCATTAACTAAGTCGTTCAACGGATAGTCATCCTTATTTTGGTAGAACCTGATGAACCGAACGTATTGATCTGAATCTTCATTTTATTATTTTACCTTGTGTAAGCGTGCACATTTTAGAGCTGATGGTGTGCTCTATTTTGTGTGGAGTAATATTTATAATCTTACTCATGAGAGTCTAATATGGTGTGACTTGTATTTTCCTTTGGATAAGTTGTAGTTTTATCTTCTTCTTTTTTCATTTGGTTCTGCTACGTCTATATTCTTGATATGTTACACGACTTTTAAGATGTATGGTTTGTGACCTTCTCTTGGAATATTCTCAATCCGTCCTGATTGTTAATGTTATTTTCATGTTTCTTATCTTCATATCTTCTATATTATATTAAAAGGAGAGTAGTGAAGCATGTGGTTAAGCCAAATGGCATATTGTGAAAATGCCACTTGACACTTTTAAGACATAATCTAATTAGATATAATATAGATATTTAATTTATTTCCTTTTTTGCTTACAAAAAAGACCAACAACTTGGCATTTGGTAATAAAGAATTTGGAAAGGGAATAATCAAAACCGATAATCTGTAATGGAATTAATGATAGTGGATTCACCTATTGTTTTTAATATGGTAGCACCTGGCACTTGGTAATAAATAATAATGTGGAAAGAGAATAATTAAAATTGACAATTTTGTAGTGTAACTAATGATATTAGAATTAATTATGGTTAATTACTAACTAATTAGCATATTTCGTATGCAACTTTCACAACATAGTTAGGTGATGAGAAAAGTATTCCCCGTTAAATGCTTATTCATGTTTCAATATGTGTACTTGGTGAATTTGAGTCAATTCGGATCGAGTTTGGTATGAAATGAGACAATTAGTCTCTTTAAGGAAGAATTAGTTTGGAAAAGTCAACCGGACGTTGACTTGTGAGTTAGAGGGCTCGGAATTGAATTCCGATGATTTGGTTAGTTTCGGGGGATGATTTAAGGCCTAGGAGCGCAATCGGAATTAATTTTGGAGGTCCGGTGAAGAAATTAGCTCATTCTGGCGAAGTTAGTATTTTGGCGATTTCCGGTTGATAGATGAAATTTTGATCCGATGGTCGGAATGGAATTCCGAGAATTTCTGTAGCTTCGTTATGTCATTTTGGTCTTGTGTGAAAAATTTGAAGTCAATCGGACGTGATTTGATAGGTTTCAGCATCGGAAATAGAAGTTGGAAATTCTAAAGTTCATAAAACTTGGATTGGAGGCTGATTCATGATTTTAGCGTTGTTTGATGTGATTTGAGGTCTCGAGCAAGTCCGTAATGTGTTTTGGGACTGGTTGGTATTATTGGTCGGGGTCCCGGGGGCCTCGGGTGTGTTTCGGATGCCCGACGGGTTATTTTTGGAAGATTTTTGCCGTTTTGAGCATAAATGTAATGATCTAAAGGTTCATTTTTAGTTCTAGAGATCTAAATTTGATTTTGAGACTTCTAGAATTTAAATCATGAATTATAGGACTGATCTGAAAATTTTGGTTTAATTTCATCAAGTCGCGATTGGGTTTTTGACGTGAAATGTGAGTTAATTGTTTAACGAGCGAAATGGGTATTGAACTGGGAAAACGAGCTCCGAATTGCGTTTTGATTAAAGGGTTGTGTTTGTATTATTATTTGTGACTCACAGGAACAAGAATCGTCTAATTCCGAGTTCGTATGATGGAGTTAGAGCCATTTTAGTGAAAAATGGTTGTGCTGCAAATTTCTTAAAAGCTGCTGTATTTTCTGCAGCAGTGAATAGTACCCGCGCGTGAACAGTAACCGTGCAGGTGAACAGTGAACAGTGACCTCACGCGCTTGAACAGTGCCCCAAGTGAACAGTACCGAAAATTTCTGGACAGATTTAATGTCCAGCAGTCCGAGTTTGGTCATTTTTTTGACTTCCAAGCTCAGATTTTGGGCGATTTTTAGCAAGAAATCTTGGGAAATCTTGAGGTAAGTCACTTGTGATTATTTCTACTCCATAATATTGAATTATCATCGAATAATCCGACTAGATTACATGTTTTTGAGGAGTAAATTGAAGATTTAGGCCTAGGGATTTGAAAATAAGATTTGAAGATTTGAGGGGTCATTTGAACTCCGATTTTGGTAAATTTTATATGTACGGACTCGTGGCGAGACGAGAAATCCGGTGATGTGACTTTCGTAATTTTTCAAGAAGTGGGCCCGGGACTCGGGTTTTGCGAATTTCGTGAATTTCGATATTTTTCGAGTCTTTTCGATTGGGTTATATTCCCTTAGCCTATTGTAATGTATTCATTGTGGTTTTGACCAGATTCGACGCGCGAAGAGGTAAATTCGAGAGGCAAGGGCATAGCGGAGTAGACATTGGACCGTCTTGAGGTGAGTAATGATTTTAAATGATGCACTGAGGTTTTGAAACCCCGGATTGCACAACATACTGTTATGTTGAAATGAGACACGCGTTGTATGACAAGCGCAGGGTCATTTACTATTGGGGATTGTGACTTGGTCCATCCTAGTTGATATTTTTACCGCGTAATTGATAAAGATTTATTGTTTTTCACTATGATTGGGCTTATTGCTATATTTGGGCTTCGTGCCAATTATCAAAAATCTTTTGTGAATTTACATCACTATTTTCCTCACGAATTGAAATATTATTTGAACTCAGTCCAATTGAACTATATTATTTTGTGAACTCAGATACATTTATACTCAACTCGAGATTTAATGATATTTATAATGCTGTTGAGCTGAGCACTATTGTTTTACTGATGCCCAAGAGGCTTATGATTATTTTCTGGACTGATTGAGGCCGAGGGCCATACATGAGGATATGTTGAGTGATGTGAGGAGGCTTTCAGGCCTCGAGTGTTATATGAGGAGGCTTTCAGGCCTCGTGTGTGATGTGTGAAGACTTTCAGGCCTATTGATATTTTGCTTGGGCTGTAGGAGCCCCTCCGGAGTCTGTACACACCCCCAGTGAGCGCAGGGTACCCAGGTGAGTTGGGAGTGGGCCCGAGATGCCGTTGCTTGTGTGTGGTGAGTTGTGAGTGAGCCCGAGGGGCTGATGTTGTGTGTTTTTGAGTTGGGAGTGAGTCCGAGGGGCTGATACTATACTGAGATTTACATATTGAGCCCGATGGGCAAGCTTTTGATTTATCCTTTCTGTGGAAATTATTTGTCTTTACTGTTTTAAAAGAAGGATTATCTGATACTCACTATTTTACTGTATAACTGATTTTACTGCTTGGGATAGCGCTATATTGTGTCGTTATGAGATTTCATGTTTTCAATCGTTATTTATTTTTATTACTCACTGGGTCGGAGTAGTCACATTACTCCCTGCACCATATGTGTAGATACAGGCAGAGCTGAGTTCGCTCCTGATTGTTGATTGGCTGGCCTTGTCCTCATGAGAGGCGCCATCACGACCGGGTTGGGATTTTGGGTCGTGACAAGTTGGTATCAGAGCTTAGGTTACTAGGTCTCGCGAGTCATGAGCAGGTTTAGTAGAGTCTCGCGGATCGGTACAGAGACATCTGTATTTATCCTCGAGAGGCTGCAGAACCTTTAGGAAAACTTCATATTCTTGAATTCTTATCGTGCATCCTTGATTCAGCTGGAAAAAAAAGTAACTCTTACAATTCCATCCACGTGTTCGTATGCGCGAACGAGCGCTCAGTATTAGATGTGCCTTGATGGCTTGTAATTCCCCGGACGAAGGGCGAGACGTAATCGCTATGAGTTTGATGTTAGGCCAGTCTGGAGGACTTGAGGCTGGATCCTTGCCTATGGCTTGAGCACCGAAGTGCTGATTGTGCGAGCAAGAGTTTTGAAATTATATGTCTGGTATTGTCCCTATTAGTGGGAATGATGGTTGGATAGCCACGTGAGGAGTATGTTAGTACTGCGAGATATATCTATATGACTTGGAGGTGACGAGGAAGGGCGTCAGGATAACAGATGAACTATTAAGTGTTTGATTTTCATTGTGATCTGATGTGTAGCCCCGAGTTATGGGCGTGTGAAGAATCTTTTCATGTCTCCTATTTGGAGTGAAGTAAATTTCATGTTACGGTATGAGTTTAGACTCAGGAAGACTAAGTGATTGTGCAATATGAATGACGGTGGAGGGTATACAAAAATATTAATTAGAAGTGAAACATGTGGGTTATCTCCTGCGGAGTGTTCTAAGGTGGTGCGATTCTTATATTGTCTATTAGAAGATCTCATTTACAAGTAAAGAATATGCGTTGAAATCTAAATTTGGTCGCCTAGAGAGTGGGCTTAACTGTTATGTGAGTGAATGCAAGAATTGCAGAAGAGTTAAAATTCTAGATGATTTGTGTTTCCACAAGCTTATGAAGGAGTGAGTTCAATCTCACTATGGTATTACGGCAATAATAGAGTATGTGCGTTATGATTTATTGAGTGCGTTTTGATCTATGTCTTTGAGCCAAGTTGGGGAGTTTGCTATTAAATAAATTGATTGCACAATTTTGTGCTATATTGGTTCCAGTTTGAGGCGTGTTGGTGAGTCGGTTATTGCTTACGGGGATTAAGGTCGATCAGGTGGTGGACGGGCCTGTTTTTTTTATGTTATTGTTTCAAATGATGTCATTACAGGAATTGTCCAGTCTGCCACAAATATGCCTCTGTATTATTCGATCCCGGTTCCACCTATTCTTATGTGACCTCATATTTTGCTCATTATTTGGGTATGCCCCGAGAGTTTCCTTCTTTACCTGTTCATGTATCTACCCCGATGGGCGATACTGTTGTTGTGGACCGTGTGTACTGGTCATGTGCTGTGATTATTGGGGGTCTGGAGACCCGAGTTGATCTACTGCTGTTGAGCATGGTAGATTTTGATATTATTCTGGGCATGGATTGGTTATCTCCATATCATGCTATTCTAGACTGTCATGCTAAGACAGTTACTTTGGCTATTCCGGGTGTTCCGAGGATCGAGTGGCGTGGCATGACTAATTATGTCTCTAGCAGAGTAATTTCTTTCTTGAAAGCCCAGCGTATGGTTGGGAAGGGTTATCTATCATATCTAGCTTTTGTGCGGGATGTTGGAGCTGAGACTCCTAGTATTGATTCTGTCCCAGTTGTGAGGGACTTTCCTGATGTATTTCCTGCAGACCTGCCGGGCATGCCGCCGGACAGGGATATTGATTTTGGCATTGACTTAGTGCCGGGCACTCAGCCCATTTCTATTCCACCCTATCGTATGGCACCAGCAGAGCTGAAAGAATTGAAGGAGCAGCTTCAGGGACTCCTAGATAAGGGGTTCATTCGGCCTAGCGTGTCCCCGTGGGGTGCACCTGTTTTATTTGTGAAGAAGAAAGATGGCACAATGAGAATGTGCATTGATTATAGGCAGTTGAATAAGGTAACAGTGAAGAACAAGTATCATTTGCCTCACATTGATGACTTATTTGATCAGCTTCAGGGAGCAAGGGTATTTTCTAAGATTGATCTCCGTTCGGGCTATCACCAGTTGATAATCAGGGAGTCGGATATTCCCAAGACTGCCTTCAAGACTAGATATGGTCACTATGAATTTTTGGTTATGTCTTTCGGGCTGACCAATGCCCCAGTAGCGTTCATGCATTTGATGAACAATGTATTTCAGCCTTATCTGGATGCATTTGTTATTGAATTCATTGATGATATCCTAGTTTACTCGCGTATCCAGGAGGAGCATGCCAGTATTTGCGTGTAGTGTTGCAGAGATTGAGGGAGGAGAAGCTTTATGCAAAATTCTCCAAATGTGAATTTTGGCTAAGTTTTGTGGCATTTTTGGGACACATAGTGTCCAGCGAGGGTATACAGGTTGATCCAAGGAATATAGAAGCAGTGCAGAGTTGGTCTAGACTGTCCTCAGTCACAGAGATTTGGAGTTTTCTTGGGCTAGCAGGCTATTATCGCTGATTTGTTCAGGGGTTTTCTTCTATTGCATCGCCTTTGACCAAGTTGACTCAGAAAGGTGCCCCATTTGTATGGTCCGACGAGTGTGAGGAGAGCTTTCAGAAGCTCAAGGCACTTCTGACCATAGCTCCAGTGTTGGTGTTACCATCAGCTATAGGTTCATACACGGTATATTGTGATGCTTCCAGAGTTGGGATTGGTTGTGTGCTAATGCAGGAGGGTAGAGTTATTGCTTATGCTTCTCGTCAGTTGAAGCCCCATGAGAAGAACTACCCTGTTCATGATTTGGAGTTGGCTGCTATAGTTCATGCCTTAAAAATTTGGAGGCACTATTTATATGGCGTATCTTGTGAGGTATTCACTGATCATCGCAGTCTTCAGCATTTATTTAAACAAAAAAATCTTAATTTGAGGCAGCGGAGATGGCTTGAATTACTGAAAGACTATGATATTACCATTCTATATCATCCGGGAAAGGCCAATGTAGTGGCCGATGCGTTGAGCCGAAGGGCAGTCAGTATGGGGAGTTTGGCTTACATCCCAGTTGGGGAGAGGCCTCTTGCAGTTGATGTTCAGACCTTGGCCAATCAGTTGGTGCGGTTAGATATTTCTGAGCCTAGTCGGGTATTGACTAGTGTGGTTTCTCGATCTTCCTTATATGATCGCATCAGAGAGCACTAGTATGATGATCCGCATTTGCTTGTCCTTAAGGACAGAGTTCAACATGATAATGCCAAAGTTGTGACTATAGGTGATGATGGCGTATTGAGGATGCAGGGCCGTATTTGTGTGCCCGATATTGATGGGCTTAGAGATTTGATTCTTGAGGAGGCCCACAGTTCGTGGTATTCCATCCATCCGGGTGCTGCAAAGATGTATCAGGACTTGAGATAGCATTACTGGTGGAGGAGAATGAGGAAAGACATTGTGGGATATGTGGCTCGGTGTCTCAACTGTCAGCAGGTGAAATATGAGCATCAGAGACCGGGCGGTTTGCTTCAGCACATGATTATTCCTGAGTGGAAATGGGAGAGAGTTACTATGGATTTCGTGAGTGGCCTTCCTCGAACTTTGAATAATTTTGATTTGATTTGGGTCGTTGTGGATATGCTGACCAAGTCAGCGCATTTCATTCCGGTGTGTACCACATATTTTGCGGAGCGGCTGGCTAGGATCTTTATTCAGGAGATTGTGCAGTTGCATGGTGTTCCAGTTACTATTATTTCGGATAGAGGTACTCAGTTCACTTCTCAGTTTTGGAGGACTTTTCAGCACAAGTTGGGCACTCAGGTGGAGTTGAGTTCAACATTTCATCCTCAGACGGACGGACAGTCCGAGCGTACTATTCAGATATTGGAGGATATGTTGCGTGCCTGCGTGATTGATTTTGGAGGTTCTTGGGTTGAATTTTTACCACTTGCAGAGTTTGCCTACAACAACAGCTATCAGTCCAGTATTCAGATGGCACCGTATGAGGCCTTATATGGGAGGCGGTGTAGAACTCCAGTGGGTTGGTTTGAGCCCGGTGAGGCTAGGTTGTTGGGGACAGATTTGGTCCAGGATGCCTTAGAAAAGGTGAAGGTGATTCAGGAAAGACTTCGCACAGCTCAGTCGCGTTAGAAGAGTTATGCGGACCGGAAGGTCCGAGATGTGTCATTTATGGAGGGCGAGAAGGTTTTGCTGAAGGTTTCGCCGATGAAGGGTGTTATGAGGTTCGGAAAGAAAGGGAAGTTGAGTCCGCGGTTTATTGGACCATTTGAGGTACTTAGGAGGATTGGAGAGGTGGCTTACGAGCTTGCTTTGCCGCCTAGATTGTCGGGTGTTCATCCGGTATTCCATGTGTCCATGCTCCGGAAGTACATTGGGGACTCGTCTCATATTTTAGATTTCAGTAAAGTATAGTTAGATGAAAATTTGACTTATAATGTGGAGCCAGTGGCTATTTTGAGTCGATAGGTTCAAAAATTGAGATCAAAAGATATAGCATCAGTGAAAGTACAGTGGAGAGGTTGGAAGACCGAGCAGGAGATGCGGAGCAGGTACCCGCACCTATTTGAAACTCCAGGTATGTTTCTTAACTCGCTCGAGGACGAGCGTTTGTTTTATTTGGGGAGAATGTAACGACCCGAACCATCGTTTCCTGTATTTTCGTCCCGTATTCCCCGTTAAATGCTTATTCATGTTTCAATATGTGTACTTGGTGAATTTGAGTCAATTCGGATCGAGTTTGGTATGAAATGGAACAATTAGTCTCTTTAAGGAAGAATTAGTTTGGAAAAGTCAACCGGACGTTGACTTGTGAGTTAGAGGGCTCGGAATTGAATTCCGATGATTCGGTTAGTTTCGGGGGATGATTTAAGGCCTAGGAGCGCAATCGAAATTAATTTTGGAGGTCCGGTGAAGAAATTAGCTCGTTTTGATGAAGTTAGTATTTTGGCGATTTCCGGTTGATAGGTGAAATTTTGATCCGACGGTCGGAATGGAATTCCGAGAATTTTTGTAGCTTCGTTATGTCATTTTGGACTTGTGTGAAAAATTTGAAGTCAATCGGACGTGATTTGATAGGTTTCGGCATCGGAAATAAAAGTTGGAAATTCTAAAGTTCATAAAACTTAGATTGAAGGTTGATTCATAATTTTAGCATTGTTTGATGTGATTTGAGGCCTCGAGCAAGTCCGTAATGTGTTTTGGGACTGGTTGGTATTATTGGTCGGGGTCCCGGGGGCCTCGGGTGTGATTCGGATGCCCGACAGGTCATTTTTGGAAGATTTTTGCCGTTTTGAGCATAAATGTAATGATCTAAAGGTTCATTTTTAGTTCTAGAGATCCAAATTTGATTTCGAGACTTCTAGAATTTAAATCATGAATTATAGGACTGATCTGGAAATTTTGGTTTAATTTAATCAAGTCGCGATTGGGTTTTTGACGTGAAATGTGAGTTAATTGTTTAACGAGCGAAATGGGTATTGAACTGGGAAAACGAGCTCCGAATTGCGTTTTGATTAAAGGGTTGTGTTTGTATTATTATTTGTGACTCATAGGAACAAGAATCGTCTAATTCCGAGTTCGTATGATGGAGTTAGAGCCATTTTAGTGAAAAATGGTTGTGCTGCAAATTTCTTAAAAGCTGCTGTATTTTCTGCAGCAGTGAATAGTACCCGCGCGTGAACAGTAACCGTGCAGGTGAACAGTGAAAAGTGACCTCACGCGCTTGAACAGTGCCCCAAGTGAACAGTACCGAAAATTTCTGGACAGATTTAATGTCCAGCAGTCCGAGTTTGGTCATTTTTTTGACTTCCAAGCTCAGATTTTGGGCGATTTTTAGCAAGAAATCTTGGGAAATCTTGAGGTAAGTCACTTGTGATTATTTCTACTCTATAATATTGAATTATCATCGAATAATCCGACTAGATTACATGTTTTTGAGGAGTAAATTGAAGATTTAGGCCTAGGGATTTGAAAATAAGATTTGAAGATTTGAGGGGTCATTTGAACTCCGATTTTGGTAAATTTTATATGTACGGACTCGTGGCGAGACGAGAAATCCGGTGATGTAACTTTCGTAATTTTTCGAGAAGTGGGCCCGGGGCTCGGGTTTTGCGAATTTCGTGAATTTTGATATTTTTCGAGTCTTTTCGATTGGGTTATATTCCCTTTGCCTATTGTAATGTATTCGTTGTAGTTTTGACCAGATTCGATGCGGGAAGAGGTAAATTCGAGAGGCAAGGGCATAGCGGAGTAGACATTGGACCGTCTTGAGGTGAGTAATGATTTTAAATGATGCACTGAGGGTTTGAAACTCCGGATTGCACAACATACTGCTATGTTGAGATGAGACACGCGTTGTATGACGAGCGCGGGGTCATTTACTATTGGGAATTGTGACTTGGTCCATCCCAGTTGATATTTTTACCGCGTAATTGATAAAGATTTATTGTTTTTCACTATGATTGGGCTTATTGCCATATTTGGGCTTCGTGCCAATTATCTGAAATCTTTGTGAATTTACATCACTATTTTCCTCACGAATTGAAATATTATTTGAACTCAGTCCAATTGAATTATATTATTTTGTGAACTCAGCTACATTTATACTCAACTCGAGATTTAATGATATTTATAATGCTGTTGAGCTGAGCACTATTGTTTTACTGATGCCCAAGAGGCTTATGATTATTTTCTGGACTGATTGAGGCCGAGGGCCATACGTGAGGATATGTTGAGTGATGTGAGGAGGCTTTAAGGCCTCGAGTGTTATATGAGGAGGCTTTCAGGCCTCGTGTGTGATGTGTGAAGGCTTTCAGGTCTATTGATATTGCGCTTAGGCTGTAGGAGCCCCTCCGGAGTCTGTACACACCTCCAGTGAGCGCAGGGTACCCAGGTGAGGTGGGAGTGGGCCCGAGAGGCCGTTGCTTGTGTGTGGTGAGTTGGGAGTGAGCCCGAGGGGCTGATGTTGTGTGCTGGTGAGTTGGGAGTGAGACCGAGGGGCTGATACTATACTGAGATTTACATATTGAGCCCGAGGGGCAAGCTTTTGATTTATCCTTTATGTGGAAATTATTTGTCTTTACTGTTTTAAAAGAAGGATTATCTAATACTCACTATTTTACTGTAAAACTGATTTTACTGCTTGGGATAGCGCTATATTGTGTCGTTATGAGATTTCATGTTTTCAATCGTTATTTATTTTTATTACTCACTGGGTCGGAGTAGTCACATTACTCCCTGCACCATGTGTGCAGATACAGACAGAGCTGAGTTCGCTCCTGAGCGCTGATTCTTTCCAGACCAGGCGGTGACTAGGAGTAACGAGGTAGCTGTTGACGTCTGCAGCCCCGTTTTCTCCATTATCTTTGTTATTTATGATAATTCCAGACTTTGTAAAATATTAATAAACTCTGTAGTAGCTCATGACTTGTGACACCCCGATTTCGGGCTGAGTTGGGAGGGTTTTCCTTGTTCTATCATGTCTATTTCGCATTTAAGATTATATTGCCCATGATTTAAACTTATTCCTGCTAAATAATTATAAAGAGATGTACTGTTTTGTTGATTGGCTGGCCTTGTCCTCACGAGAGGCGCCATCACGACCGGGTTGGGATTTTGGGTCATGACACGTATGCAACTTTCACAACATAGTTAGGTGATGAGAAAAAAAGACGAAATATTCTAATGGTATTGTCCTAAAAAATGGAAGAAAAAAAATCTTTACGAAACGTACTACGAAAATAAAGATAGTATGAGGCTAATTATACTTTAAGTAGAAATGACTTTTATATATATGTTTACTTTTAATTAAAAGATACAAAAAAATTAACTTTTGAATTTGAGTTTGAACTGAAAGACAGAAATAATTGAATCTAATCTATATCATGATTCATGATAAGATATTGTCACGACCCCAACCCCGATCGTGATGGCGCCCAACACATTACTAGGCAAGCCTAACCAACTAACAACCCTTTCTGTTTTCTTATAAAAATCATTATCAGCTAACACAGTTAAATTGCTAAATTACTCCAATAAGAGTTTAAGACAACGAGTTAAATATGCGAAAATTCAGACGATAATACCACTACATAGCCCGTACAGATCTGGTGTCACAAGTCTCGAACCTCTAGTACAAGTTTAACAACCTAATACATGTCCATCTAGGGAATACTAATTAATAACAAGGATAGAAAGGAGAGATCAGGGCTGCGGACGCCATACAATTACCTCGATGCTTCCGGATATGTGCTGCTCAACGAAATAATCCTCACTCAGCCTCAGATGCACCTGGATCTGCACGCAAGGTGTAGGGAGTAATGTGAGTACTCCGACCCAGTGAGTAATAAGCATAAATAATGACTGAGAATAAGAAATCAAGGAAAACACAAAGTAATTTATACTGCGGCAGTTTTAAAAAAAACAAGTAATATGAGAGTAATAAACCAATGGAAACGCAATGTAGAAATACTACAACAAATAAGCAGTTAAGTGACAGACATATAAAGAGAAATCAACACATAGAACGGTACCCTATAGTACCCGTTGTGGCGTGTAGCCCGCTTCATTTATTTATCGTTGACGGCGCTCACTGGGGGTGTGCAGACTCCGGGAGGGGCCCCTTGTGGCCCAAGCGCAATATCAAGCCATCTTGTGGCATCAAATCTAGGCCCTCGGCCTTATATCAATATCAGTATAACACTGCTGCGGCGCGCAACCCGATCCCATAGTATCCTCACATCTGGCCCTTGGTCGTACTCAGTCCAGAAATCATATAAGCCCCTCGGGCAATAGTAAAATAGTAGTTCTCAGCCCAAACATCATTTAATATATCTTTTAGTTTCAAAAATCGAGTAAAAGTGGTTGAGTTGTAAGACAGTAGAAAATGGTACGACTGAGTTCAAGTAGTAAGTCAAACAGTAAGGAAATAGTAAATAAACTCCCCGGAGGGTTCAAAGAATTGGCACGAAGCCCAAATATGACAATCAGTCGAAATAATGATGATAACAAATAAGCTTTAATCAAATACGCAGTAGAAACATCACTCGGGACGGACCAAGTCACAATCCCCAATAGTAAACGACCATCGGTCATCATCATGCGCGTGTCTCACCTCAATATAGCACTACGATGTGCAAATCCGGGGTTTCAAACCCTCAGGACATCATTTACATTCATTACTCACCTCGAACCGGCGAAATCTCTAGCTCGCGACGCCTTTGCCCCTCAAATCGGCCTCCACGTGCGTCGAATCTATCCAAAATCAGAACGAATACGTCACAATATGCTAAGAGAACAAAGCCCAAGAGAAAACAATCAATAAAGGACACTATTCCCGAAATTACCAAAACCCGAGCCCCGAGCCCACGTCTCGAAATTTGACCAAATTCACAAAACTAGAATCCTTATACTCTCACGAGTCTAACCATACCAAAATTATCCAATTATGATACCATTTGGTCCCTCAAATCATCGTTTTATATTTTTGAAAGGTTTCACAATTTTCCTCCCAAATTCCATCCCAAATCACGAATTAAATGATGAATTTAGTGATAGATTCATGTACTCTAGCCAAATCTGAGTTAAAATCACTTACCCTGATGAATTTCTTGAAAAACCTTCAAAAAATTGCCAAAATCCGAGCTCTCTAGGTCAAAATATTAAATAAAACCCAAAAACTCGTATTTATAGGTACCCCCTCAGATTTCATCTACCGCGGGCCGCATCAAATCGACCGCGGTCCGCGCTAGCCAGTGCAGTCCGCGCAAAAACAACCGCGGCCACACAGGCCTTCCTCTGCAGTGACATACTTTAGTATTTTGACCACAACTTTCTCTACAAATGTCCAAATTGCAATATCGTTACCTTTATGGAAACTAGACACGAAGGGATACAACCTTCGTTTTTGAATCATCTCAAAATTCCTTGTATATCAAAGGATATGAGCTTCCGAAGTAGTAAATTTTATATTTTTATAATTAATAAATCAATACTTACTTGAAAATTGTACAACTTCGGGACAATTTAGCAACACATGAATTGTAGCTGACTTATACTCCATATCACTCGAACTTCTCTTTCTAACATCCTTAGAACATCGGCCTGATTGATTGAATATGGACATTGGTGGATATACTGGATCATTCACACATTCGATAGTGTGCCTATTGGGCTTATTCCTAGAACATGACATGTTACTCTCAAAATAATAAGAACAAAAATGTGCAGTTTCCTTTGCAAGATAGGCTTCGCATATAGATCATTCAATCATATTTCTCTGCTTAAAAAATTGTTTAAATTTGCCAATTGTCCTACATAATGTCATGTTAGCCAAGAACATTCAAATAAAATAGAATATTACATCAAACTTATAATATTACCTCCCAAAGGGATACATCCATCTGCATTGAACATGCCCTCCAAGTCGTGCCTCGTGTACAAGGTGGATTGGAAGGTGTTCCATCACATCAAAGAAACCACATGGAAATATTATTTCCATCTTACTAGAAGTTATATGAATGTTCAGATCCATCCAAAGTAGGTTTTCTTCCCTTAATGTGGTAGAACACAAGTCTTTGAAAAATAAACTAATCTCTGTGATGGATTTTCAACTTCTTTCAAGCAAATCACAAATGCAATAGGCACTAGGGTCTCCATGAAAACATGACAGTCATGACTTTTTAAATGGCTAAACTTTCCTACCTCCATATCTACTTTTTTTCCTAGATTCGACGCATAACCCTCCGGCATCTTCAATTTCGTAACTCAATCACAAATTTGTCGTCTTTCCTCCAAAGTGAATGTATAATTTGCTTTGGGCTTGAACACCTTACTATTATTTGCTGTCTGCAAGTATAATTCAAGTCACTTGCAATATTTTTGTAAGTTTATTCTAGCCTTCGGGTTAGAATGACACATAACACCAGGTGGTCGGTATGGCTTGGTCGATTTTTTTCTGATTTCTAGTAGTAAAAAATCCCATGCTTAGATCATTTTTCGGAAAGTAGGGAAGATGAAAAAATATGAAGAGTGAAGATGGTGGTCAGAGAGAAGAAATTTTTGAAAGTTTTCAAATTATTAGCAAAGTTATTTTCTTTGCCTCTCCTTTTGCTACACCTTTTTGATGAGTCAGCCCTATACCATTAAATTAAGTGACCAATTATGCGATTCTATTTACACAAGAAATATTATGCCTAGTTCACCTGGTTTTACGATTGTAGGGTTCAGTTGTTATTGTCCATTAACTAAGTCGTTCAACGGATAGTCATCCTTATTTTGGTAGAACCTGATGAACCGAACGTATTTATCCGAATCTTCATTTTATTATTTTACCTTGTGTAAGCGTGCACAATTTAGAGCTGATGGTGTGCTCTATTTTGTGTGGAGTAATATTTATAATCTTACTCATGAGAGTCTAATATGGAGTGACTTGTATTTTCCTTTGGATAAGTTGTAGTTTTATCTTCTTCTTTTTTCATTTGGTTCTGCTACGTCTATCTTCTTGATATGTTACACGACTTTTAAGATGTACGGTTTGTAACCTTCTCTTGGAATTTTCTCAATCCGTCCTGATTGTTAATGTTATTTTCATGTTTCTTATCTTCATATCTTCTATATTATATTAAAAGGAGAGTAGTGAAGCATGTGTTTAAGCCAAGTAGTATATTGAAAAAATGCCACTTGACACTTTTAAGACATAATCTAATTAGATATAATATAGATATTTAATGTATTTCCTTTTTTGCTTACAAAAAAGACCAACAACTTGGCATTTGGTAATAAAGAATTTGGAAAGGGAATAATCAAAACCGATAATCTGTAATGGAATTAATGATAGTGGATTCACCTATTGTTTTTAATATGGTAGCACCTGGCACTTGGTAATAAATAATAATGTGGAAAGAGAATAATTAAAATTGACAATTTTGTAGTGTAACTAATGATATTAGAATTAATTATGGTTAATTACTAACTAATTAGCATATTTCGTATGCAACTTTCACAACATAGTTAGGTGATGAGAAAAAAGGACGAAATATTCTAATGGTATTGTCCTAAAAAACGGAAGAATTTTTTTTTTACCGAAACGTACTACGAAAATAGAGATAGTATGAGTCTAATTATACTTTAAGTAGAAATGACTTTTATATATATGTTTACTTTTAATTAAAAGATACAAAAAATTTAAATTTTGAATTTGAGTTTGAACTGAAAGACAAAAATAATTGAATCTAATCTATATCATGATTCATGATAAGATATATTTTTATATTATTATATATGAACCATCCAATTCAATTGTTAGAGATGAAATTCAGTCCTTTGTTAACAACAGGGTAAGGATATCAGTAGTTGATTATGTAACGACTTCTATCGGCAATAAAGCTACTTCAAAAAATGATAAATCCATGCCCACTCTCCAAACTCAAGAGAGATTGCAAGGCTTAAAGAGAAAATTAAGTTGCTTGAACTTTAAATAAAATAATATTATGCTTCTCTAATCTTGAAAAAGCAGGGTAGTTTGCAAAGTGAAAAATTACTTGGCACTTTTTCGAATAAAATCTAAAAATAAGAGATATTTACTACAATAAAGATCCAGCTATATTATGGAAAGAATATATACTATGACTCTAATTTTTTAAAAAGAAAATATTCTATGGAAGAGAAAGAAATGCTCAAGTTTGAGTAGATAATTAAAAGATAAAGTTAATCTTATCAGATATATATTTCCAACAAATCATAGTACAAATAAAAAGTAACAACAACAACAACAACAATCCAGTATAATCCCACAAGTGGGGTCTGGGGAGGGTAATATGTACGCAGACCTTACCCTACCCCGGGGGGCAGAGAGGCTGTTTCCAGGAGACCCTCGGCTCAAGACATCAACAAGAGACGATAAATTAGTACTATCAATAGACTCATACTAAAAATAACATACAGTGCACAACATAACATAAAATAACAAAATAGCAGCAATATAAGAAATATAAGAAATACGAAATAGATGAAAGGTATACTAATATCCAACAAATAACTCCCTGTATCGGTAGCTGATCAGTAACATTCTAATATATAATATGACTTTTTATACTTTGGACTAAGTTAAGAAAAAGCAAATGAATATACTTAAAATAATAATCTGATGATTTTAAAAATTGAAAAATAAGCAGCAGAAAAAATCTTAAATAAAATACAAATATATATTTATAAAATAAGAAAAAAATATATTTATATTATTTAAAAGAGAATAGTATATAATAGGATTAAGCCAAGTGGCACTTTAAAAATAAGACACATATCAAAATTAAGACAATTAATAAGAATAAGGACAAAGCTAATAAGAATCATAATAAAAAGTTTGTGCAGATAATTGAAAATAAAGTTAATCTCATCAGATATCCATTTTCAACAAATTGTAGTCGGAAAAAAAAAAATAGAAAGACGTAAATTGAGATAAATGTGGCTATTTATACTTTAAACTAAGTTTAAAAATAAAATAAAGTAAGTAAATATACTTAAAATATTAATATGATGGCTTTGCAAATTGATAAATTGTGCGCATCAGAATAAGCTCCTAATTATATTTTATAAAGTAAAAAAAATAATAATAAGTAAATATCATATCTTACTAATATTGATAAATCGAGAACACTAATATATGATACATAAAGAAATATTTCTTAGATAACTTACAAAAGAAGATAAATTAAGTTTTTGATCTATATGGATAAAGTTATCAAATTTGAATGTGAATTTCACTGAATTTGAATTAAGTTTTATGTGACTTTGATCGAAAGATAATTCTTTTTGGATGGTTATTAGATAACAAACAAATTATATTGAGAAAAAATCATAAAGGATAATTGATCTCATCAGTCCAAAACTTCAATATTAACAATTACTTTTCTTACTTTGTTTCATGTAGGTGGAACATATTTTTACCTATTATTCGAAAGAATTTGTCGATCAAGTGTGGGCGCTCTCTAGAATGGATCAATTGAGTAGCCTATTTGTATTTGGTGAATTGACTTCTTAAATTGTACTCCTATAAGTTAAGACTATAGGGAAGAATTGGTTGACTGCCTTACATATGAATATGCCTTACATATGAATACAATATTTTACTGATTTTACTTTTGGATGAGTGTTATGTTATATAAGTAACATAATGTTGGACTTTTCTAATATGAAAGAAGCTTCTAGAATAATGAAATTTTACTAATTATAGTTGAAGTTTTGTTGAAGAAGCAATTAAATTTTATATGTTATCCTGTTTGACTTAGCTTGAAAAGGATGGACTTTAAAAGCGCAATTAAAGTTAAGAAACATGTAAGGACATATGCTATTACAATAACTTTTAGGATAAATATTTCTTAGAAATATTTTAGGTATTGAAATATTTAATAAAGATGATAAATTACGGTGAGAAATTTTCAAGCACAAAATAATGAACAATATATTTGGAGAACCAACAAGGAGGTTGGAGAAATGTACTTAAAATTCTGAGATTTTTAATTATATAGTATCCACGATGTAGATTTTTTAGTTGTTGAATTAAATATCAAATTTATGGAACTTCAACGAAGAAGACAATAGATTGTTTATTATATAAATTATTTAATTATATATTTGAGTTATATCCGAAAATTATTCATAACTATGATTCAATTGTTTTAACACTCAGAGAGATTTTCTTATTGAGTATGTTGCAATAAGAAATAAGATGATATTTGAAAAAGTCCAATCAAAATTTAGTATACTTTTTATTCTTTTATATTTTTCGCGCATCCCACTGGTTCTAATACTAGTACTATTTTAAATTTAGCCCTTTCCGACTAAAGTAAATTTATGATGAATTTGAAAGATAATTGTGTTACTAAAGTTTGTCGGAAATATATGTAACTTCTCCCTCATGATACGAAATGATATTTAAAGAGAGATTTAAAGTTTTGGTCTACTTCACTCATTACAGTAATATTTTGAATTATCGCTCATATTCTTTCAGAAATATAAGAGCAAGATATTCACGAATATTATTTACCCCCAGAAACGGATAACAACTAAATTTGTAAGTGATTTTAAGAATACACGGATTAATTCGATACAAACGATAAATTGCGTTAGATTAATTAGATAAATATGTAATAAACTCAAACCACGTAATGAAAATGATTATAGCCTTGATGGAATAACCACCCCGATCCGGGCTTACAAAGACTAGCACTGATGAGCAAGAATAAGAACAAAGAAAATAATAATATATTACCTTGAAATGCCTGTTACAGTTTGTAACGAACAATCAGACTCCCCTTTATATAGTAGGGGAGTCCTATTCCAGGTATAACTCTATAAACGGTAAACAATCTTCTGTTTAGCCAATCACCGGTTCTCCATCGATACGTGCCGAGATCCACACTGTGATATCCAACCGGTCACGGATATCACAGCCTTCTATTGGTCGTGCTCGGTTGCCTGAAGATGTTCTCCGAAGTTTTTTAAGATTTGGACCAATACCGGATCATGGCTCTGATATTCTCGAGGGCAGGCGTCATGCCCTTGGGCTCTGACTCCATGAGACCCTAGTCTCGATTCTCGTCCCTTGTTATCATGTCTCAGCCTCGGTTTATTATATCGGAAGCCAGGGTATACCATGAGCTCGATTTTACCCGTATACAAGAGAGTCACTTTGTTTCTCGGAGAATAAGTTGACGAGAAACGACATGAGATCCTCGATTCCTTCTTTAATACACCGAGACAGAAACAACGGAAAACCTGAAATGTCTCGTCAGTCATGTCATTATGACCACAACTGCGTGTCAGCCGCCGGTTGGCTGTGCCTGGTCGTGAAACATCGTGGAGCCCCTTTAATTATTCACACCTTTATTCATTATTTACTTTACGTCCAAACTTCTACCCTCTAATTTCCGGATTTTATTATCCTCCCATTATTTTTATACTCTAGTAATTTCACCTTCGTTGCTCAAGATTCCTTGGTAAATTGCAAGCTTTTACTCATTCTCTATCCAAACCAATACATCTCAGCTTTCAACTTTCAATCCTTTCTCTACCTTTTTCAAGCCTTTTCAAACATCAATGGCCAAAACCTCCAAATCCGTTCCCCAAAAGGGCGCTTCTACTTCCCAATCGACTGCCAAAATTAATGAGATCGTTCCTGACGTGGTCGACCTCTAGAGGTCTGCTACTGACGTGGCTACTGATGAACCGGCCGTGAACCCCCTTAAAGATGTTCATTCCTGGGGGTTGTTCGGTCACCGATGACTTCAAGGTTGAGAAGCCTTCTTCGGTACAAGGCTGGCATGAGGAGGCCTCGAGATACATTTGCTAAATCTCCGAAGAGGACCTCCCAATTGTCTGAAAATACTGCAACTGGGCCGACAAGGACATAGTGGTCCCCAAATCCGAGGAATCCATTACCACCCATGTTGGGGGATATCTAAGTGTTTACACTTAACCCTTTATATTGGGTACGGTGGACCCGATCATCTTAGACTTCTGCAGGAGGTATACGTATGCCTCGGCCAAATTCACCCATCACTGTGGAGGATCTTGATCCTCCTCCGATTCTTTGTGAACAAAATTGATGCGTGCACATTCACCATCTCCACTTGTACAGTCCCCGAATCTTCCGGGGGGGAGGAGCTGATAAAGCTTGTCTGTCGGGCCAGCCAAGCCCTATTTTTTAGCATCGACAAGGAATAAGATCGGGGTTGGCAAGGACGCTTTGTCGAGGTGAGGACCACCGACCTAGTACCTGCCGAGTGGGTCAAGGGTATTGTGTCATATATGCCCTACTCTGAGCACTCGTGGTGCAAACTCTCGAAAGCCTGTTGGGAGGCCCGTTCCCATGGTAAGATTCCTTTCCCTAGCAAGACGTATTGGGCTTCTTCTTCTTCTAGCATTGTGTTCTTCTTTCCTTTATTTTCTTTTTGCAGGTTTGCCTAAGACCGTCGAGCTTAGGCCTCCGGTCGGGGACGAGGACTTGCCCATTAACTCCTCTGCTTTAGGCAGCTAGGGGCTACAATAGGAGAGAGGAAACAGAAAAGGAAGGCTCTGGGATCCCCGATCTCAGAGAAGAAAAAACCAAAAAGAAGACTGGATCGTAAGTCAAAGGAGAGATCCAGCTCTCGAGCACCAGATTCGGACTTGCTCTACCGGCTTAGGGATAAGCCCGAGAAGTAAGAGTGTCACGCCCCAACCTCGGGAGGCGCGACCGACGCTCAAACGAGTAAACCTAATTGAGAAAGCCTTTTTAACAATCACCTCAATATGATTAAGAAACCATGCTTTCGTTTATTTAGACAATAGCAAAAACGTACATTCAACATTGTTAATTCATTTTCATATCACGAACCCTAAGTCGTGGTTAAGTTTTAAGATTTCATACAGTTACAGTTTAGAAGAACTAGAGTTTAGAATTACTATACAGTACATTGTCTCATCCGACATCCGAACACAATCCACACAAATGTCTACAGAGCCTCTAAGGATGCAAAAGATAATTATGATAACGCCGGCAACAAGGCCCTGGCTATACCTTAAAAGTAGAAGTCTACAACAAAAGATGTACAACATAACCCCTTGGAGGAGAAAAAAGGTTATGTTGTACATCTCTCTGCCCATGTCGGGATAGCTAGTTACCTTCGGTGCCTGGTAACCAAAGAAGACCAGGCAAAAATGAATAAGGTGGATGCGCCATACTTGTTCAACGAAGCGCAACAAGCGCTGAACCGGGTAAGGTGTTATCATACTCTTTTATTTTCGGATTCCGTTTTTGAGGATTCTAATGTTTTTCCTTTCCTCATTTTGCAGGCCTCAGTGCTTCACCATGAGACCTTTCTCTGATAACGAGATGAGATTATCCAACTCGAGGCTGAAGTCAAAGATCTTACTTAGAAGAGGGATATCTATAAGCTTCTCAGCGAGCAATGCGAAGGAGAAGTCGAGGGCCTTCGAGATGAGTTGGACGCGGCTAAAAAATAACATGCCAACCTGGAGGAACATGTAAATATTTTTGATGTTAGTGATGATGAGCTAGACATGGAAACTAACGGTCAAAACCTGCAGGTCCAACGAAATCTTGATCGGATCGACCAACTCCAAGCCGAGGTGGATGTGATCAAGACCGAGGCTGGAGAATGTAAAAGCAAGATGGATCTCTTGGCCTCAGAAAAGGAGACTGTCCGAGAGCTACTGACCTCATCGGAGGCTCAACTTAGAGCGCAAGAGAGAAAGCTGAGGCCCGATCTAAAAAATCGAATATCTCTAGTCTCAATTGGGCTCGGCCATTGCTGATAGGGATACACTTGCTAAGAAGCTTAAAACAGCCAAGCCAATGGCAGAAATAACCAGGGCTGATGATGAGGAGATGGTAGCCTAGTACAAAGTTGATGTTGAGTCAGCCTAGGACCGCCTAAGAGACATCATTGAATACGCGAAGTGGCAGTCCCGAAGGGAGGCCCTCGAGAAAGTTCATGCCCAAGGTTTCGACTTATCGGCCTAAATCGACGATGCTAAGATCCTCGAGGATGAGGCAAAGAAGTTGGCATATTCCGAGGATGAGGAAGGCTTCGAGAGTTCTGGCGGATCCGAGGGTGAAAAAGACCCGATGGTCCCGGTGATGAGGCGGGCTCCAACGAAGACCGGGATTAGGTGCCTTGTAAATTTTTCTTCGTTTTTGTACTTTTGTATATATATATATATATATTTATATAAGGCTCTTCCTTTTTTCCCTTCGACAATTTTCAAGTTTATTTCTTTTTGCTTTTTCTTTACGATTGCAAAGATTTTGAATGCCTTAGCACGTAATAATAAGGTCTTGTTCGAAGGTTTGAACAAGGCTCGTTCTCGATGCAATTTTTGCTTAAGACTCTGTTACACCCCGTAGTATTGTACGTTGGATTTGTCGTAAGATAATTGATATCAGTTCAAGGACAAGATTATTTTGAGGTTATAAGTGGTATGCTATTTACAACAAGTGATAAGTAAATTCGTGAAGGTGAGAGGGTAAGCGAATCGAAAAAATGAGTTTCGTCGAAGTTTGACATTTTGAGATAAAATACGGTCCAAGCTATAATACCCCATATTTATGGACTAGAGCCATATAAGGTACCACATGACCATGATAGTAAGGCTTATAAAGTGTTAAATGTGATTAGTATTTTAAGTAATTTAAGATAATTCTTAATTATGTGAGTAATTGGTTAATTATTGATTAGTGGGAGATTAACAAGTTAACAAATCAATTGGATAATTTGGTGGATAAGTTGGTGACGTAGCATCAAGGGGCTCTATGGCCATGACTCTTTATTCATTAAGACTAGGTGGCACATCTAAGGGGTCTTTGGGAAAGACTAAGCCACAAAGCGGGGCCCACAACCTATAACTTTAAAAGATTTTCTTATCTTATTAAAAGTTTGATGCTAAGACTTGCTAAGTAACGGATGGAGCTCAACAATTCGTATGAAACTACAGCAACGTGAAATCGCGATTCTAAGGGAGTACGATACAATCTTTCTCAAGAATATCATATGGATTTTTCTCTACTTCGATCCGCCATTACGTATTTTTTGCAAAAGACGTGGGTTAGAGGGATTATTAAGATAATCGGCTCAGATATGTTAAGGCTATCCCTTCTTTCCTTTTGGCATAATCCATACGATACAAATGAAACGAGCAAAAGCACAAATTTCATAAATGACTCCATTCATAGAAATACTAGAGGTGCCTATGTTCTTGATTCCCCATGTGTCATATTATTCTATCATCTGTTCATGAGTCTCAGAAAATACGTAAGTTGATAAAGTTTATTTCATGATATTAATCAAAGGCGTAATGACCTTATGACATACCGAGAAATCTTATTAACTCATTTCTTATACATTGTATTTAGTTATACATGCACATTGGCATATATATACATACATACACACATACATATGTATGTGTGTATGTATGTATGTGTGTATGTATGTATGTATTTATGTATTTATATATGTATGTATGTATGTATGTATGTATGTATGTATGTATGTATGTATGTATGTATGTATGCATGCATGCATGCATGCATGTAGGGTATGAGGAAAGGTTATGACGTTATATACGCACCACCACCTGATCAGCTGGTATACGTTGATAATTTTGCCCACAATGGCCGAGATGATATGATGGGATTGTTGATATCCAATTTTTCCTATAATATTTCAAACCATGCATGGGCATCAATTAGTATTTTTTATACAATTTCTGCATTTTTAAAAATATTTTAACTAATTTCTTCCAGCATTTATTTTATAAAACAGTCATTAAATTGCATTACAAAATAGTTTTAATAATTTTTGTGGCTTAATTTTATCATTTTCATTCGTATTAAGTTTTAATTATTGCACAAATAGCTACATCTGTATTTTAGGATACAATTGCAATTACTTTGCAATTATAGCCTATACATGCATTATCACATTATTTTTTGAAAAATAGACTTTTATATTTTTAAAATATTAAGTAATTATTTTAAAACATTTTCATGCATTAAAATCATTTTTTATAATTTATTAACCATTCTTTAAAATTGTTTTTGCAATTAATTATGAATTTAACAAATAGCCCCTTTTCATTTAAAACTTAGCCTATTAACTAGCCCAATTTTAACCCCTTAAACCAGCCTAGAAACCCCAGGCCCAATACCCATCTGCCCCAACCCAATACCCAGCCAAATCCTGACTGTTGATCATTTTGAACAACGGTCCAGATTCACCCTTTCCTAAATTAAACTTAATGACCTCCCCCCAAACCCTTCATTCCTCTCCTCTCTCACGCTGACATTCGATCTCTCTTCTCTCAAATGCTCTCAAGTCCTAAGCCTAACCCTAATCACTGTCAACTCTCGTCTATGGAGATTCTGAGTGTTCTCCGACCACTACCGGACTTCTATACCCTCTGGTTGTTGATTACATGGACCCCCCAAAAGAATGTCAAGGAGATTCAACCTGTTCCTTCGTCCGAAGTTTGTTTGCAGGCCTGTCTAAGGACATCCTTGTTTGTGAGTACTGCTTTCCTTTCGTTTTTAGTTCGAATCTATGACTTTTAATCAAGTTTCTTTCATCTAAGCTGTTTTTGAAAACCCTAGTTTTACAACTACTCGAATCCGTTCAGATCTTTGTAGATCTTGAAGGGTTCGATTATTATCTGTCATTTTCCCTTGAAGATCTCCTATTTTGGTTAACTATTTCGATTCCATTTGCTTTCTTCTGAAATTAGGGTTCGCCCTAAGTGTTTTTCAAAATGGTTTTTCTAACTTTTCAGTGTTTAAACTAATTGTTTCTTTACCATCTTGACTGATTCTCGTGTATATAGTTAAAGCCTAGATGTTTCTGTTTGTTGCATGGATTTTCTCCAATTTTTTCTCCGTTACTTGTTTATTTCTGTCAACCCAATGCACTGATTGATTTCTACTAAGGATTTGGACCAGTTTTGCTGCTAAAACCAGTATTCTTTGGGATTTTTGCTTAGTTGATTTCTATTAGGGATTTGAACCAATTTTTCCCGTTAAAGTTAGTATTCTTAGGGGTTTTTATTCACTTTCCTTATTTGTGACTTGTAATTAGTGTTATTTGCCTTATTCCGACTATTGATTAATTTATGGTCAATTTATGATTTTGTTACCTTATTTAAGCCCCAATCAGGGTTGGTAATGGATTCTCTTTGTACTAATGTGACCTTCCCAGATTTGTTTGTGCAAATTAATAGGGATTAGCCCCAATTAATTGGTGTATTATATTTACCTACTTTATTTATAAAACCTAGATCATTTTTTACCTTATTTGTTTCATCTCTCTAAGGGCTATATATACACTCTCATTTTGGTTCTTAAACACGAACATTAGTTCATCTACACTCTCACACTCTCAAAAGCTCTCTATTCTCTTCTATTACTTGTAATTCTCACTAATCCAGCCGGGTGTAAGCCAAGGCTGGCTACTTGCACATCTCTGCTCTATACTTTATATTCTCTCCTTAACTGATATGTCCTGATTTAATTCCCATTCCAAAACTATGTGTTTTCCTTTGTTGCTGCAGTTCATTAGTTGTGATTTCCAGTTCTATTTGTTATTCTATTCAATGAGCAATCAGCATGCCTAGATTACTGTATCACTCAGCATGTTTAAATTTATTTTGTTAAAAGCTATAGCTAGTATACTGTTTTAGATAATTTGTTCACTAGTGTGTCCAGGCTGCATTGTGTGTTTACTGTCTCACCCATCATGTCTAAATTCTACTTGTTTTGTATATGATTATTATTTCTAAAACCTTGAATGCTTCATGAAGTGTTTGTCTAGTTTGTTCATCTAAGTCTAACTTTCTCTACTTCATTAATGGGATCCTATTTGTGTCTAAAACCTATGTGTTCTCAACATAACTTTGTAACTAACTTGTCAACTCCATAACTTCATGAGGAATCTGTGTATTTGTTTGGCCATCACTAAGGTGAATTCTAGGTGTCCCCTACCCCTTTCTCCTTGTGTGAAGTCTGTTCTGAAACTGTGTGTTCTTTGACTTGCTCTCTGATCCCAAAAATGTTCTTCATATTTTCTCAAATTGTTTTCCACCCTAACTATGTACTGGTTTCAAAAAATCCTTTTTCGTTCCTAGGCCCTCTTTCTACTGCCTACCAAACTCTTTCAAATCATTATGCACTCTCACATTACTCTTAGATTACTAAGTCCTCCCCCTCTGATATGTGTACTGCCTTGAGACCCTTGAGATCTCTCTGAACTCTGGAATATCATGGCTGGCACTTCCACACTGCACATAATCAGTCTTTGTTTGAGGAAAGTCTAGGTGTGAGCACTGCCCGAGATCCTTGAGGTCCTTAGGGAACTCTGACACACCTAGACATGAATTGGGCTATGGAACTTTGGGCATTTGAGACCAGTAAGGGCTTGGTACACCATGACTGTAATAAGGTGGATAATTCAGGCTCCCTATAACTTAGCTTCTATTTTATTTATGTAATTTATATTCAGTTCTTGGTCTGTAATAATCACTTTATACAAACATTGGGGTGATTAGAGAAAAAGGGTGGGTAGTTGCATATTGTGGGTAAAATCGGGTAGATAACATGACTATATGATCTAAATCAGCTTTATAATTAGATATCATGCCTATAGGGTGTAAAGTAATTGAAGTTCAATTTCCATTACAACATGCATTCAAATTCGTCTCCTTAAAAATCATGCCTATAGGGTTAAAATCAGTTTTAATAGAAATCATGCCTATAGGGATTTTGCTTTGATCAAATAAATCTTGCTTGCTTCACCTTATGTCCAAATAGAAATCATGCCTATAGGATCTAAAACCAGTTAGTTAGACCTAAAATCAGTTTAACTCTAAGCTTATACTGGTAAGTTCTGAATCAACTTAATTAAATAACCTACTCTTTTCGTGTTAATCAATATCACTAGAAAGCATGCCTATAGGATCCAAATTACCTGTTTAAAATTGTTTACTAATTTACTGCCTTCCTAATCAATAATAAACACCATGCTCATAGGACATCACTATTATACGCCTAGGCAAGCCTATAGGGCACTTAAAAATCCTGCAACTGTAAAACTATGTTCTGTTATCTGTGACTGCTCATATTCAAATAGGTCTAAAATCAGTAGGCAAGCTGAATAGGTCCTTGACACTTTGGTCCTAATTTCACACTGTATAATCTCTGCTCACCTAGATATCATGTTCTAAGGTTTTGAAACTGTTGTTTGAGACATGCATTTATTTGTTATGTTTATGGAGGTAAATGTGGGCCTTAATTGTTCTCTTTAATGCAGTCCTAACTGTTTTGACTAACGCCTAGATTTTTCTCCTTTAAGTACTTTAGGATGGTCTAGAACTACCTAAATTAGAGGTCCTAAATACCTTCAGGGCCACAAGGAAGGGATGGGTAGTGCACGCATATGATATCTCTCAAGGTTGCTAGAACGCTTTAAGCTATAACCAAAGGGATGGAATTGGGTAGTAAGGATATGATGACTACGCGCTAATGTCACGTGTAGCCCCTCATTGAGGAGTGGTTATCGGGCATTGTCTGGGTGTGATCCTGTAGGCTAACCAACCTAGGACCCCTTTTCTCAACTCTCGTTGTTTAAATAAATTTACTTTCTTTACACATGTGCAAATTGTTCAAATTCTTTTCCCTTACTTTCATTACTTGGATCATACATATACTTGGAATGTCAAAAATATGCCTTTACTTGCAAATATGTGTTAAAACTATTTATTTGTTAACATGACTAATTCACATAGTTTAAGTTTGGTCGGGACCCACCGTTATAGACCGCGAGGGGTGCCTAACACCTTCCCCTCAAGGTTATTTCGAGCCCTTACCCTAATCTCTGGTAATGCATACTAGTTACATGAGTTAATCGCTTTAAGGTGCCCTAACGCACCATAATCCGTTAGGTGGAAACTCTTCAAATACCCAATTTCAAAAAGGAAACGAGCTATTTCCCCATGAAAGTCGAAACTCAGACTTCCCCGTCAAAAGGGAAAAAAGGGGGCGCGACAGCATGACGACTCTACTGGGGATATTTTTAGGCTCTTACCATAACGAACTTATCTTTTGTGAATTAGTCCAAGCATGCTCTATCCCACATACCCTTCCCCTTATTTGGATTTAGTTGTCTATTTTCAAGCATTTATAATTCTTTTATTCTTGAAACTGACTTGTCTCCTTGTTTTCTTTTTCCATAACTATCTTTAAATTATTTAAATACTGCGTTTATTATTTTTCTTATGTGCAAATACTTGACAACATGCTATTTATTGCTGCATAAATCATGCTCAACATCATGTTCCACTCGTGCGTAATTAATCCTATAGCAACGCTTGATGAGTGTTTGCACTCTTCCTATATATCACTCTTTAAATTCGGAAAGGCGTATTTGCGGTAAAACTAGTCGATCAGCGGTGCGTTCAACGGTTCCGTGCCTTTCTCCCTCAAGTTTTCCGCTTGAGGGTCTCAGTCTAGACCTCTATAGCAGCCTTACTCTGGTTTATCGTATCATACTATCGGTCAAACCTAGCCGGGTTAATATGTTGTCCGCATAATAACCCTTTAAGACAAGCCTATCCAAAATTCCATCGGCTTTTTCATAATCCCAATGGATGTAACCACAATTATGTGCATTAATTTGGAGAAATAAGTGCCAATATGCTAATCATTACTGTATAAATAGACTAACCTGGAGGGGAAAAGGGCCTAACTCTCTTTGATTTGCAGAAAATGAGGCACAAAGTCCCCAGATTCGGTATGGTTAGCACACCCTCACTCTTGCTAGACTGGTAGAGGGGTCTTCCTTCATGCGACCAAAACCATGTGAAACGAGTCTTAGGAAACTTGCCTTCTCTGATGGATCTTCAGCTCAACAAAATGTTGGTCGAGGCTGCAACTATATTTTGGGACAAGGAAAGGGCTGTGTTCCATTTTGGAAACATAGAAATAACTCCCCTCCTAGAAGAAATAGGAGGATTTGTTGGGTTGCCTTGGGATAGCCCTAATCTATTAGCACCTGATAATCACACAGCTAGGGGATTTCTAAAAATGGTGGGGCTGAAGAAGAATGACAACTTGAAATGCCTAAAGGACTCCTACATACCTTTTGAATTCCTTTATGAAAGATACGATCACAACAATTCCTACCGTATTTTTGATGATGAGTTCTCAATCACTTCTCTAGGTTGGATTCATCGTAGGGTCTTCGTGTTTATTATGTGTTTCTTGGGCATGCTGGTATTCCCAATCCATGGGGATAGGAACCATACTAGGTTGGCCACGGTGACCAAAACTCTGATGGATGGGATCGAGGGAGAGACATACACTATCATCCCTATGATCATTGCAGACATGTACCGGGCTTTAGAGTGATGTCAGAAGGGGTTCAGGTTCTTCGAGGGTTGTAACTTGCTGCTACAAGTCTGGTTGTTGGAACATCTCCAGAAGGGACAACAGTCAAGAATTTCCGCGAAGGCCGTGAAATGATCATATAGTCTTCCATTATCCCAAAAGAATGAACTACATTCCAGACATGTTTGCTCAGCCAAAGGACGCTGTGGGATGGGTACAGCTTTTCGAAAATTTGACTGAGGATCAAGTCCAGTAGATGTTCAAATGGTTCCCTACCGATGAATTCATCATCAGATAGAGTGATTTTCCACTCATACCTTTACCCTTCGTGGTTGGAGGACAACATAACTGGGGTCGTTGAACCAAGGGCTGGGCCAGGAAACAGGGTCATAGACGAGGTTGCTGAAGCTAAGGTGAAGTTCAACAAGCTGCGAAAAAGAGTTCGGGAGTCGGAAGCTAGCATATGGCACTGAACAAGGCTGATATGGAGATGATTAACGAATGGAAAGAAAGAGATATTAAATCTACCGAGAGGCTGGAATACCTGGAATACAGTTTAATGGAGTTGGAAGGGAAGATGAGAAAAAGGGTCATTGACTACCAGAACGCTGAAGGAAACGAAGAAGGGCATCTTGCAAGGGCATTCCTACTGCTGAACCTGCGCGAGTTGGGAGAGTTGATCGACAAGAGCATCCAGTCTGGAGAGGGTCCTTATGGGACCAAGTAGATTAGATTTATTTTCTTTCCTTTCAAATATAATAAGGCCAAGATTAGTGACATTACCTTATTTAGTTTCGTTTTGGTTCGTTTACTTTTACTTTGATGAAATGAGGCAATTATTGGCACTAAATTTCTCCAAATTTATTTGTCGCCAGGCCTACCTCGGGCACAACGAGGCTCCCAAGTTAGGACATGAATTTACATTCCCGCAATATATGTTTAAATATTACAAATATTTCATAATCCTTACTGGCTTGTTTACCTTTTCGTTTTTCTTTATTTCTTATTCCCATCTCCTAAGGTTGGTTTGCTCATACTGGCATCATCAACATATCACACCACATCTAGAGGCCCTCCACCACCTCCTTCTCCAAGTAATACAAAAGACAAAGGAAAAGCAAAAATGGACGATTTAAGTGGTATTCGAAAGGAGAATGCTAAGAACGCAGAAGCTTTAGATGGTCGAAGTACCTTGGCACCAAATGATCTAGTCTTGAGGTTAGAACAAAAGGTATTAGAACTACAGGGAGAACTTGAGTAGGTCCGCAACTTGGAAAACTTGTCACTCACCCTGAATGTCCCTGACATCAACCAACAAAACACAAAGAACCCAGCACCTCCCCAAAACACACCAAACCAACATCCGCAAAACCCTCCTGCACCACATCAATATGCGACCCCACCCCAAAATCTCAATCCCCTACCAATACCAACTCCTCCACAATACCACTATCAACCAATTCATTACCCACCAACCGCCACTTATCATACTCCCCAAAATACCCCACAACCCATTCCTAACCCTCAAAACTCTACCAATGACCACAATTACACCCAGGCACCTGGCACTCACCAAAACAACCCCATATACGTGGAAACCGTGCCTCACTCTATCCAACCAATATCCTATACCCCAGAATCCTTCGAGAAGGACTTACTCATTAAAAACATGGCTAAAGAACTCAAGAAGTTGACAAGTCGAGTTTAGGGTGCCGAAGGCGGCAAAGGAATAGAAGGTTTGAACTATGAAGACCTATGCACATAGCCAGATGTAGAGCTGCTAGAGGGATACAAACCTCCCAAGTTCAAGATGTTTGACGGTATAGGTGATCCCAGGGTTCATCTGAGGACATATTGTGACAAGCTTGTCGGGGTCGGGAATGACGAAAAGATCCGGATGAAGCTTTTTATGAGGAGTCTTACTGGAGATGCTTTGTCCTAGTACATCAGTCAAGATCCTAAAAAATGGTCCAATTGGGTGCGTATGGCATCAGATTTCATGGATTGGTTCAGGTTCAATACACAGAATTCACCAGATATTTTCTACATCCAGAATCTTAAGAAGAAACCCACCGAAACGTTCCGCAAGTATGCTACTCGTTGGAGGTTGGAAGCGGCCTAGGTCAGGCCATCTTTGGATGAGGAACAGATGAACAAGTTCTTCGTCAGAGCACAGGATCCGTAGTATTATGAAAGATTGATGGTTATTGAAAATCATAAATTCTCTGATATCATCAACTTGGGGAAAGAATTGAGGAAGGCATCAAAAGCGGGATGGTAACAAATTTTGAGGTATTACATGCCACAAATAAAGCATTACAATCAGGCGGCATATCAAACACCTCCACCCACATACCAAACACCTCCACCCACATACCAAGCACCACCACCCATATATCAACCCTTATCCCCCAGATATTCCCAACCAGCCACTGCCTATCATACTTATAATTCCCAACCATCCCATTTCCAATCACCTCCAACTCGCCAAAATTTTCCATGACCACGACTAAAATTTGATCGTAAGCCACCCAGACAGTACACTGCTATTGCTGAACCCATCAACCAGCTCTATGAAAGGTTGAAAGTTGCTGGTTATGTCACCCCAATTCATGTTGTGGCATTAGAGAATCCATTTCAATGGGTCAACCCAAACAAAACCTGTGGATACCATTCTTGTATGAAAGGGCACACCATTGATGGGTGCCGAACGTTGAAAGATAAGATCCAGACGCTGATTGACAACAACGACATACAGGCAAAGGAAGACATGCCCAATGTCCGCAAAAACCCTGTCCCTAATCGTATGGGTGGCGGGATACATGTGATAGAAGTGAATGAAGAGTGGGATCCTAAGGGGCCAATCAGGCTTATTCGGGAAGGTGATGACTTTAAACTTGTAGTCACACTCACTCTCATTGTAGTATAGACTAGTCACTGATCGAAGTTGAGATAACTACATCAGTTCCGTTTGAGGTAGATGTAGCTCCGCCTGTGGCTACCCCTGTTCCATTTGAAGTGGAAGTAGCCACACCTTTCACGGTGACAGTATCAACCACACCTCCTTTCGACTCAAAAGCAATACCCTGGGATTATGTTGCCGAGGCTAAGCGAAAAGGGAAGGCAAAAATGGGGGAATCCGATGCTGCGCAAGGAATGACCAAGACCGGGAGAATCTATACACCCGAACACTTGGGAGGACTAGTAAGGATGTTGCTGCCAAGCAGCCTATCATTGAAATAAGACCAGATGACCTTTGGAGGAAAGTCAGAAAGGGAATATTCCGTCATCGATCATTTGAACAAAACCCCAGCTCAGATATCCATACTGTCACTGTTGTAAAATTCAGAGACACATAAGAATGCTTTGATTAAGGTGTTGAGTGAAGCCTACATTCCCGACAATATCACCTGCGAAGAGATGGACAATATGGTAGGGTAGGTGCTGGAAGTCATAAGATAATCTTCCACAAAGATGAGTTACTACCTGAAGGGTTGAATCACAACAGAACATTTCATATCATAGTGCAATTTGAAGACAAGTTCATTGTCAAGGTCTTCGTTGATGGAGGTTCAAGCCTCAATATTTGTCTGTTGGATACTCTGAAAAGACTGGGCAAAGGTTTCCATGAAATACGGGCAGGGAGCATGAATGTGAAAGCTTTCAATGGGTCCAAAGGGCCAAAATTGGGGAAATTAACCTTTGTCTACAAATAGGGCCAACTTGGTTCGACGTTAAATTTCAAATGCTCGACATATCAGTCTCATACAATCTTTTGTTGGGACGATCATAGATACATGCCACTGGGGCTGTGGCTTCCACACTACATTAAGCCGTGAAATTCGAATGGAACCATCAGGAGGTGATCAATCACGGAGATGGGAATAACCCTATTTACACCCGTCAAACCATCCCAGTTATTGGAAACAGAAGAAGGTTAGGAGGGGAAACCTATCATCACATCGAGCGTGTCAATGCCATTGAGAAAGACAAATGGTGGAGTAGAAAAATAGAAAGCATACTGGCATGGTCTGGGTATGAACTCGCCAAAGGGCTTGGGAAGAATCTCCAGGGTATTACTAAGCCGATACAGCTGAAGCGTCACGGTACTACCTTCGGGCTCGTATATCAGTATACATAGTAGGAGTATGATGATTGGTCGCCTCCATAGCACAGACCTTATTACCCTCTTGAGAAACCGGTGCCGCATCTGGATTCGACTTTTCACCAAACTGACACAATATAGGGAACTGCAGAAGAAGAAGCATTAGCGGGGCTGAGGAATCTGTTCTTGGAGGATGAAGACATGGACTACTGTGCAATAATTGAGGAGGAGGAGGAAGAATGCCTCACTATTCAGAATGTGGAGAAGGGAGCTGTGCTCAAGAACTAGACTGCCACACCATCCCGGGCCCACCGAGTCCCTGGGTAACTTGGTAGATTTTATTCCTAGAGCCATTCTAGGAATTTAAGATTTTCAGTAATTTGTTTTAAGATTCACTTGTCTCAAAATAAATGCTCGATTCATCGAGCTGTACTCGTTTGGATGTTTTAAGTATTAATCAAATGCATTGCTCTTTATTATTTATTATTATCTTTCATATTTTTCTTTCTACAGCGTTATTGTTACTTTTCCGGATGAACTGGTGACTGTGACATATAATGAGGCAACGCAACATGAGAATAGTGATTCGGATGAAGAAGACGAGATACCTGAGGAAGTTGTCAGGGAAGTTGAAAACTTTGAGAATAAGCCTAAGTCCAACCTAGACGAAACCGAAGCAGTAAATTTGGGGGACACTGAGACCATCAAGGAGACTCGCATCAATATTCACTTATCACCAACAGAGAAGGAAGAGTACATCCGCTTCTTAAAAGAGTATGAGGACATTTTCGAATGGTCATATGATGACATGACCGGTTTGAGCACGTCCATAGTGGCTCACAAGTTGCCTACCAATCCCATGTGTCCACCAGTGAAGCAGAAACTCAGAAAGTTCAAACAAGATATGAGCCTGAAAATCAAGGAGGAAGTTTCCAAGCAGATCAAAGCCAAAGTTCTTAGGGTAGTTGAGTACCCAACTTGGTTAGCCAACATTGTTTCAGTACCGAAGAAAGATGGAAAAGTCAGAGTATGTGTTGACTATCGGGATTTAAACAGAGCAAGTCCCAAGGACGACTTCCCACTGCCAAACATACACATCGTCATCGATAATTGCGCCAAACATGTATGAGCATGTGATTTTTGCCCTATATGAATTACTCTTATAAAATCCAAGAAAATGGATTTTTTTCCAATTATTGGCCGTTTTATATGAATTTTGTAGGATTTTATTAACTGCTTGCATTTTTGTGCACGTTTAGTTTTTATTAAAATCATGAAAAATGCCAAAAATACCATGCATTTCATTTAGGTTTTGTTTTTGAATTTTTAGGATTGATTAGTTAATTATTTATTTTATTAAAAATAAAAATCACAAAAATGGCTCATTATTATATTTTACCTTTTAATTTTTAGATTAGTGATTTTTCTCTTTAATTTAGGATTAAGTAATTTTTATAATTTTTGTAATTAGATAATTAGTTTAATTTTATAATTTAGATTAATTTAGGATTTTTAATTAAAGGAAAAGAAAAAGAAAAAGAAAAGAAAAAGGAAAATAAGAATAAGAAATTGAAGAAAGGGGTTTTAAAATCTGAATTGGGGTTAATTTTACACCAAAACCGGTCCAAATATTAGCCCAGACCCAAGCCCAAACCAGGCCACCCGGTCCAGTTCCACTCATAATACCAAACGACCCCGTTTTGACCCCAAAGGGTCCCGACTTTGATCATCACAAATCAAACGACTAGGATTATTTTTCATATATAACTGTCCTAAACAGACCCCCTACCCCCATAAGCCCCCTCACTTCGTCTCTCTCAGTCTCTCTCTCTTACCTCTCTGAACCTCCTCCCATCGCCGTCGTCGGAAATCGCTCTACGGAGGCGGCGCCACTCTAAACCTCCCCAAACTTTCACCACATAATTCCCATCCTCCCCTTATTCTAAATTCCCAAACGGTTCCCTTCAAATCCCCACCAATCTCCCCCGATTTTAGATCTAAACACCAACCCCAAAAACCCTAACTCACTCAAACCACCGCAAGTTCACCTCCTGTAATCACCACGCTTCCTCAAACACAAAACACCCAACAATTTCCCCTAATAACCTTTGAAGCCCGTTGAATTTTGGATCTAGGGTTTGACCCTTCCTGTTTTTGGGAATTTTCTCGAGGTTTTGCTCGTTTTGGATGGAAGTTTGCCCAACTAGGTTACTCTTGACCAGAGTAACCATTTGGGTCAACTTCGAGCCTTTTGAAGCATCTTGAAGCTTGGCCAGTCCTCCACCTTGTTTTCTCGGTCATTTTGCTAAAATTCAGCCGGTAAATCCTTCACCTCCATTCTTTGTTTCTGTTTTATTTTGTTTGTGTTCTCTTCTATTTATTTTTCTTTCTTTCTCTTATTCTCCATAGGTTTTGTTTGCATGATTAGTTTAGAACGATCATCAAGCGAGTTTTATTTACTTTTAATTAAACCATTGTGTTTAAATCACTATTAGCATCTTTAAATTTCTGGTTAATTACAATTTGTTTAGGTTAATTCAGAATGAGCTCGATTAGTCGCTTTAGGGTAATTCAAATAAGCTAATTAGTTAATTGAATGCTTGTTTCTGATTTGCACCATTTTTCTTTCCTTTTACTTGAGTGTTTGGATTCTGTGATGACGGGATAAAAATGGTATTCAGCCTAGGCCTGAGTTAAATGTCACACTTGGGCATGTTTGAAGCCATTTGGCCACGACTTGGGTCTGTCATGGTCCATTTGGCCATGATAATTGGCTCAGACTTAAGGGGGTTAACCAAACAATCAAAATTTAGGTCAAAATTGTTGAAAATTGCAATAATCAATAAATGGGAGGGTAAAATTGGTTTTGCATAAGGTAAAAAATCAGAAGGTTCTAGTATTTTGGACAGTTGTCCCCATTTTAGCAAAAGATGCTGAAATTCGGGTGGAAAAAAGGATAGACAACTATAAAAAGATGTTGTACTATTCTGGATTTGAGAATTTTAGGTTAGAATATTTCTTTTTGATGCCTTTATGTGTACTTAATAAAATGGAACAATATTCACTCACTCACACACACATTCAGCATCATTCTCTGCACAAAAATTTCAGAAAAACACATTAGATTTCAGAAACTCTAGGTAAAATATTCTCTCAAGTTCAACTACTTTCTTTAAAAGATAATTGATTTCTTTGGCTTTTGATTTCAACCAAAACTATTCAGAAACTTTTGATTTCTAGTCTTCATAAGCTGAGAAACATGGTTTAAAGTTGGGGTTCTTCTTGATTTTCTTTGGGGTAGACTGGTTTAGCTGTTGTGGAAGTTTGTTCCCTGCTTTTGGTTGCTGATTTTGAGGTTCTTTTGTTGCTCTCTTGTTCTAAGCATTCAGCCATCTTAGTCATTTATTGGTTACTGATTTTTGTTGTTGTTGTTTAGGTATTTAACCTCAGCTTTTCTCTATGTAATGCCATGAATAATTTGTTAAAATAATATAAAATCAGACGTGTAAATGATATTTGTAAAAGTGAATGCCCTTTCATGCTAGTAGTTAGCCTATATTGATATGAATTTGATTAGCTTTTGACTATGTGAGTTTAAAAGGTCTGAGCATGAATAAACTAGCTAATATTTGAATTCCTTGTAGTTTTAGCTTACAAAAAATAGCTTTGTGTATGTCCTTAGCCAAATTTTCTAATTATTGATGTTGATTATGAAATTTTAGTCATTTTTCTCTTCTTTCCTTTATCTGAATAGATGGCCTTCTTCTTACTTAAAGCCATTTGTCTCCTTTCTTTATCTGTTTGGTTATGAGCTACTACATGCAGATTTGGCCATTAGTTGGCCAAATCAGCAGGTTCAAAAGCTGGAAAGTGGAATCATGCCGTCTTAACAAGAGGATACCAAGATCTAATGGACAAAGCATGTCCAAAAGATGAAGGAATTCTTCATGATATCAATTATACAAATTTGTAATAGTTTAGCTTTTAATATAGTTAGTTTATGTAACAAGTCTTAATGTAAGGTATTGATTTTGAAAGTTGCTTAGTCAATTTTGGAAGACTGTAATGAATCAGGTGTTAATGTCAAGTACCAAGGATTCAGAATAGATACATTAGGATCTTAATTATGTGTTTGACATATTTTGTAAAACAGTAGTGGTGTAAAGGAGCTGGGCTTTGAGCCCACTCAATAGAACTGAAAGGTGGCTCATTCGATTAAGGAAGGCTGAATTTGCAGCCAAGTAAGAGACTAACCTCAAATAATTTGGGCCTAGTCTATAGGCCCAAACTTTGAGTCAGTCTAGGAGCCCTTTTATCATGGAACATTTTTTATGTCGCAAAAAATTAGTTGATTAATATTCAGTACAAAATCATGTTTAATCTTCATATTCTATTTCTGTTTAAACATGTAATTTGAAAGCTTATTTGTCATAAGTGTGTATGTATAGTTAAGGGCAGAGGTGGATAGGCTCAAACGTTAGATAATTACCACTGGGCCCGCCTGTAGCCCAATGTGGGCAAAACTCGATTAAATTCCAATAGGGGTAGAGGGATCTTTAAGTTCTTTTCTGCTGGGCCAATTCGTGAGCCCAAATACAGCTTTCAAAGCTGGGTTTTCCTAATTTAATTAAGCGATGGGCCATTATTGGACCAAACCCAATGCCGCGTTATTTTAAAATAATTTTAAAAGCCTAGCCTACCTTTAAGCATGTCCACAATTTAATAGATCCTTATTGAATTCCAAAATTAGGAGTAAAATATTAGTATCCTTATGCTTTTCTTAAGTGAAATACGAGCCTTGCTTAAATAAAATTGAGGTGTGCCATCTTTCATTGAATCACATATGGCCCTCATATAAGTATTACAATTTAGATATTAAATAATTATAAACACTCGTAGTTTGCTTTAGGCTCGGCTTAGACTATTATTGCGATTATGTATATGTTCGCGTAACATAATTACGAATTTCATTTCTAAAAATAAATCGAGGGATGCGTTCGCGTAAATTCAACCAAACTTTCTTAATAAATAACAAAGCATTATTAATTATGGACACGTACGCGTGACATAATTTTTGACGCGCCAAAGGAAATAAGTATACGTACGCGTAACTCAATTCTTTCATTACGAACAATTAAGTGATTAAAGGCGGTAAAAAGATAAATGCACATATGTCCTAAAAATGAGTAGTTAAATAGTTTAAGCCAAGTATAAATCGCTAAGCGACCGTGCTAGAACCACAGAACCTGGGAATGCCTAACACCTTCTCCCGGGTTAACAGAATTCCTTATGTAGAATTTCTGGTTCACAGACTTTTAAATAAAGTCGAAAATTTCCTCGATTTGGGATTTAAAAATAAACCGGTGATTTGGGACACCATAAATTATTCCAAGTTGTGACTCTGATAAATTAAATAAAATAATCTCATTTCGAATAATGTCACTTAAATTGGAAAAACTCCTTTATATCCCCTTTCGGTGGATAAAGGAGGTGTGACAGCTCTGGCATCTTCGTTGGGGATTCGAACCTAGAACTTCCGGTTCAGGGTTCAAGAATTCGAGCTTGTTAATATGATTTTATTTGGCTTAGTTTATTGTTGATATTACTGTATTTTTGTGCCTAATGTGCTAATTGCCGTTTATTTACCGCTTTGATATTACTTGAACTATATTAAATTGTCTCCTTAAGCCTCCCTTCTGAGTCTTCTAAAAAATGGTGCACACGTTTATGTGACCCACTTTTCTGTTAGAAGTTCTACCAAATAGAACGAGGCTGGGCAAGCAACAAGGCTGGGCAGACTTTCGTACTCCCGGTACGTTGCCCCCTCTTAGGCTCGAGTCTGATCGCTCGGGTAAGCCAAGTCTAGAACACAACCCCAAGTTTAAACTTAGAATAACAAAACCTCATGTCGGATCCCTAGTAGGAATGTTTATTTGCATCACGTGCATTTGACCTTGGGGACTCAACACAGGGGTTGGGTCCCTCTAGGACAGGTGTACCCAAAATAAAGACCATCCTGATGCATCCTACGTGCTATATGAATATTTGTTTGTTTCGGCTTGCATGTTGATCGGCTAGGAAAAGAAAACCAAGAGAAAAACCAAGAGTGAGGTAGGATAGAGAATTCACCCGGTTATAAAAATTTCGGTATTTGAAAATGCCTCGAAACTCTGCCAAAATTTTTTGAAAAAAAAGAGAGAAAAGGAAAATGTATTTCAAAAAAAAAAGAAGAAGAGTGAGTCAAATATCATATTTTTCTTTTTCAATTATGTCAAAATTGATCGAACTATGCAGGTCTGATTCTCACCGAATGTGGGATACGTAGGCAACCCACATAAGGTTCGACCTCTTTTTTTTACAAAACAATAATCAAAATAGTTTAGGGCTTTGGTCAAAATAATAAGCCGACCCAGCTTCAGTTGTGTCTTAAGTCGTTCTTGTCGGGATAGCCTTAGATTATCTTTCAATTGTCGAAAGGCTATTTTCGTGAAGAACGGGCAAGTCTGTTAGTAAGGTGTCTTTTTCCATAAAATACCTTCCCCAGCCTCAAAATTTGTTTGGAATTGTGAAGGGGCCACATTTACAAAAATGACCATTTTTGCTAAAGTAGCATAAGGGGGTCATTATCCGTTGATTGTTTTTAGAAATTGGAAACTCGTTTTACAAAAGAGTCAACCCTATCCTTAACGCTCCACAGGTACAAATGAATACTGTCCAGAACCCGTCCCAACTGGTCATAGAACAGGCTCAGTTGCAGCTTCGCATGTGGTGGAATGATTTAGATAAAGATGGTCAAGATTGGGTAAAAAAGCAGTTGGGTGCCCTTATAGACATCATGAAAATCGAACCCCGGTAGGATCTAATCAAAGCTTTGGTAACCTTTTGGGATCCTATCCACAACATGTTCCGTTTCTCGAATTTCGAGCTCACCCATACCCTGGAGGAAATAGCCAGATATATTGACTTTGGCCAGGACTTGGGGAAACAACAACTTATATTCCCGAGGGCTCCCTCTATGCACAAGTCATTTGATCTTCTGAATATCATCAAGCAAATGAAGAAGGCCCATGTAAGCAAAGGATGTTGTTCTTTCTACTTCTTGTACTTCAGGTTCGGTCACTCAGCTGGGTTTGAAATGCATGAAAAGGGATTAAACAACAAACAAGATAAGAGCACCTGGCAAATTCATCGTCGGTTCTCTTTCATCGTGGCATTTTTGGGAATCATGGTCTTTCCGAATGTAGAAGGGATAATAGATACTCGCATGGATAGAATTGCACAAATCCTCACTACCAAGAAAGATCACACACTTGTTCTGTTAGTACTGGCAGACATTTATCGAGCATTAACCTTGTGTAAATTCGGGGCTCAATTCTTTGAGGGTTGCAACATTCTTCTTCAAATGTGGTTGATCAAACATCTCCTCCGTCACCCCAAGTTCATGAGTTATGGGTCGGACGGGAACAACTTCATCAAGAATTATGTGGAAAGGGTGGAAGACTACAATTCTCTAGAAGGGTTTGAGGCCTGGGTCTCCCACTTAAGGACTCTGAAGGCAAGTCAAATTAAATGGACACTAGGATGGCTTTCGGTAACGGAAGTCATATACATGACGGCTTCAAAAGGCTACTTGATGATGATGGGTCTAAGGAGTATCCAACCATATGCACAACAAAGAGTTTTAAGGCAGCTGAGAAGATATCAAGTGGTACCCGAAGATGTAGATTTGAGTACCCAAGTCGTTGAGCTACACCCAGAAGCAACACTACCTGAGGCTTTAGTCCAACGAGATTGGAATGGTTGTCGATATCTGAAAAGCAACACCCAAGTACCAGATCTTGCGCGAGGAGAAGTGGATCCAAGTTATGTTGCGTGGTTCGGGAGAAGTTTTTGTGTGAACAATGAGCCAGAGCCTGAAAAGCCCGCTAAAAGACCTCATGTCTAGGATTTTAATGATAAAATTCGGGAAAGGTTGGCCTGGGGAGAGAAGGAGAAAAAATATCAAGTCACCATTCACACTTTGGAAGAAAATTTGAGAAACGTCGTATTCAATAATGATATACAGGCACAAGAAGCTGAAGGTGAAAGGAGAAGGTTGGCCTAAGAAAATGAAGCTCTTCGGGCCCAAATCCGGAGGATGAAAGTAGCAGCTGAGAACCCCTGTCAGAAGTAGAAAAGATGAAAAGCTCATTTATAGCCTTACACATAAAGTACATGACTATGAGGATAATTTATAAAAGACTAAGGCTGAGCTAGTAAAGGCCCGGAAAAAGTTGGCTAGAAATGCAGAAGAACGGGTGGCTTTTGTTCGGAAGTTGAAGGAAAGATATGACAGAGGGGTCATGGGCTGGAAAAAGGAGCTTAATAGCCTTGAGGGTGAAATGACTAAACAAGCCAAAAGCTTCAAAGCCGAGAGAGAACATTGCTATGCTTTGATGGCACAACTAGAGGAAGACCTACAACATTTGCAAATGCAGAATCATACGGCCGCCCAGGTTTTGGAGGCTAGATCTCAGCAAATTGGGCGGTTGTTACGAGAAAAGGGCATCATCAGGGAAAGGGTTAGAAGAATCGCCGACTACATTGTGATGAAGTACAACGAATGCGAGGACATGACCAGGTCCATATTCTTTGCCACAATAATGATCTTTGTTCGCCAGATAATGGAAAACCTCTATCGCCTCCAGGAAGACATGGCACGTAGGCCAGCAGCAAGACCAATGGGTCTCCCTCGAGCAGGATTGGAGGCACTTATGTATTCCTGAGTGTTTTTCTTTTCTCTTTTCGAGTCTGTATTTTCATTCCTAGAGTCTGTTTCGAGTTTGTTTTAGTCTTTCAAATCTTAGGTATGATGGAGTCGTTTGTAATAGAGAATATTAGGGTTTTTTTAATAAAAATTTGAAGGAGAGCCAAAAATGTTTATTTTTTGCATTTATCCTTTGAACTACATGATGATATGATTCACGTGGCATCGTGATACGTAGGCAATCCCCATCGGATCCGGTCATGGTTTTAAATAACTCGAATAAAAGAGGAAACAAGAATAAGAGAGAAAACAAGAATAGGAGAGAAAACAATGAGAGAGTGCAAAGAAAATAGAGCAAATAATAAAAGCGCCAAATAAAAGAAAAATGCAAAGGATTGGGAGAATGACCAAAGCCGGGATGAGACACGCAACCATTGCAAAACATGTAGAAACACATTTAACTGTTTAGGTGCATTGCATTCCCCAACGTGCGATACCCTATGTGTTAATTGTCTCAAACTAACCGGTTTGTTGTGTCTGCTATTGAGAATAGGTTCTGTTCTTTAAGGTGGTTGGTTTTGTGGTAGCCTGGCTTCGCACCCATACTTTACAAGGTTCAAAGAAAGTGTAGAAATGATGTTAGAAATTTAGCTACCAACAATTACCCCCTCAGATGATAGCCCGTTGTCGGTGATCCCGACGTCAGAGTCAGTAGCTGCTGAAGAGAATAGGGCACTGCGCCTCCACATGTTGGAAATGTGGGAGGCTTGGTATAATGGTAGAGAGCTGCCTAGTGCAATATCTGGTTTCCCTGAATTGATTCCCAAAACAAGTGGGACCTCCAACATCCCTATAAATTACCCGACTACCCCATTCGGATACCCCACTATCTCAACCCATTTCACCAAAATGCCTTCTGAGGTTCGCCCCCAGGCTCTGGTTTCGGGAGTGTCTTCTAACATATTCACCGCACCACCAACTTCAGCTACGATACAGCCATCCTTGCCCAGGATGTTTTGAGCCATCATCCTTTACTTTCCAAACACCGCTCTTTCCATCGGACATGGCTCATTTCACTACCAATTCTTACCCTCAACACCCTCGGTATGAATTTACCGTAGGACAAGAGAGAGCTACAAAGAATCCTGAGCAAGAGGAAATCACTCGAAAAATGAGAAGCATGGAACAAAGCCTCAAGAATATACAAGGTTTAAGTGGCCAGAAGACTGTATCCTACGCTGATTTATGTATGTTCCTGCATGTTCATCTACTCATTGGTTTTAAGACTACTAAGTTCGAAAAGTATGATGGACACAGGGACCCCATAGCCCACCTCAAGCGGTATTGCAATCAATTAAGAGGGGCAGGCGGAAGAGAAGAACTCCTAATGGCTTATTTCGGAGAGAGTCTAGTCGACATTGCATCCGAGTGGTATATGGATCAAGACATATCTCGCTGGCACATATGGGATGATTTGGCTTGAGATTTTGTCAGGCAATTCCAGTATAACATAGACATAGCTCCAGACAGAAATTCTTTATCTAATCTAAAAAAGAAGTCTTCAGAGAGCTTCCGAGAATATGCTATCAAGTGGAATGAACAAGCTACCAGGGTGAAACCCCCAATGGATGAGACCGAGATGGTCAGTGTCTTCCTACAAGCACAAGAGGCTGATTACTTCCAAAACATTATGTCCGCTATGGGCAAGCCGTTTGCGGAAGCCATAAAGATTGGGGAAATGATAGAGAGTGGTTTGAAGATGGGTCGCATCCTGAGCCAGTTGGCTATAAGAGCTACTTATCAAGCAATCCAGAGTGGGTCAGGGGGCGCGACAAACCGAAAAAAGAAAGAAGAAGTGGCAATGGAAGCTTCAAGTCTGAGAAACCCCCGTCAGCCCCAAGGTTACTTCCCTCTAAATACCTTGAAACATTATTATCCTCACCAGGATGCGGCTTATGCTATGACTCCTCAGCCTTATACGGTGATGAATGCCCAACCATACGCTCGGCCACGATAATAGTTTAACCAAAACTGAGCTCCACCTCCTAGAAATAACCCTCCTCACCAAGCTCCATATAATCCCTGTCCCCCACAAAATAATTTTCCATATAATGCTCATGCCCGTGAGACACCCAGAAGAACAAATTTCAAACCCATTCGTGAGTCGTATTCCAGCCTCTTCCCAAAGTTGGTCCAAATGGGTCTATTGCAGCCGCACCTCCAAACAGGCAAAATCCAGAGTCGCCCTCCTACCGATACGGTGGTCGATGTTCTTATCATTCAGGGACAGAAGGGCACGACACTGACGATTGTTGGACCCTAAAAAGGGCAGTTGAAAATCTGATAGAACAAAAACGGGTAGTGCTAAGGGATGAAGAGGTCCCCAATATAACCAACAACCCATTACCAACTCACAACTATGGGCCAGTTATTAGGATGAATTGTGGAGACAAAGAGTTTGACCCGGCTTTGAAAGCTATCATTGCTATTGACAATGTTGAAAAGAAGCCCAAAACGGAAGCAAAGCAAGCTAAGGATGAGAAGAAAAACAATCCCATTCCTCAAAATGTAGAAAAGGTTGTGGAAACCAAGACCGGGGTAGTACCCCCTAAAGATGCCATTCTATATGTTCCCAGGGTACACAGGAAAGAACAGTTTGTGTTGAGTCCCCCCAAAAGGTTTGAGCAGAACAAGGTCACACTGACGGTACTGAAGATGTACGTACCAAAGGGGACTTATGTGGTGCGGGGGCCGATAATTTCACCAAGGCTGAATGAGCTCGTGGTTATCAGCCGTGCACCACAGAAGCCCATGAAACATTCCACTGCGTCCCCTGGAATTACAACAAAGTGGTAGTGACGTACAAGGGAAAAGAAATCATGGGGGAAGTGAATAAAACAAACACGGTTGGGAAGTACCTCAATTTGGAAGAAGTGAACAATGCCAAATAGAAGCATTTTCCGCTTAAAAAGTCAGTCAGTGCCGAAGAAGCAGAGGAATTCTTTTGAAAGATGAAAACTGTGGACTACGAGATGATTGACCCACTCTGGAATTCTCCTTATCAGGTCTCGCTCTTGTCTCTACTGATAAGCTCGAATGAGCATCAAAAAGTGTTGATAAAGACCCTTAATAAAGCATATGTTCCGATTGAAACCACTGTTGAGAAACTGGAAAGGATGGCGGAACGATTCTTCGAAGTCAATCGGATTTCATTTAGCAGGAATGACTTCCCCCGGAAGGGGCTGCCCTCAACAAAGCTCTTCATTTGAAAGTTGAATGTGAAGGGTACTATGTGAAAAAAGTCATGATGGATGGCGGATCTAGGGTTGACATCTGCCCTCTCTCAACTTTGTAAAGAATGGAAATTGGGACTAAGAGAATCAGGCCTAACAATGTTTGTATACGTGCTTTTGATGGCGCCAACAGAGACACAATAGGGGAGATTGATTTGATCTTGACTATCGGTCCTATGGATTTCGAAGTGACATTTCATGTCTTGGACATGGATACCTCCTACAATTTTCTCCTAGGAAGGCCTTGGATCCATCCTGTAGGGTCCGTACCTTCTACCCTCCACCAAATGGTGAAGTTTGAACACGAAGATCAGGAAATTGTGGTTCATGGAGAAATCGAGCAATCAATTTACCGGAACCCATTAGTCCTATGTCTCGAGGCTAAGGAAGGTAGCGAGCACATAGTTTATCAAGCTTTTGAGATTGTGGTCGCGGATCAATGTGATGAAGGAAGCCTGTGTCCTCAACCCTTTCTGTCAAATGCGTCAATCATGGTCTCAACTGAAATGATCAAGCACGGTTATAAACCTGGGAAGGGGCTCAGGGCATCTTTGCACGGCATTACGGAGCCCATCACCTTGACTACCAGTAAAAACTTCTTTGGTGTCGCTTTCCTAGCTACAGAAGCCGACGTGAAATGGGATAAAGAACGTAAGAACGATGGGTGGGTTCTACCTCAGCCGGTCCCGCATATCGCTAGAACATTTGTTAAGCCAAAGTACACAGAAGAAGAAGAAGATGAGGCCTTCATAGCTGAGGAAATTGAGGACATATGTGGAGCCATGAGGCAAATGTTATATGAAGCTCACATGGTCCAGCCGGATGAAGGCTCGAGCACTGTCGGGGTGCAATTTATGGGGCCCGATGCCAAGCTACAAAATTGGAAGGCTACTCCGTTCCCAGTCAGTCGGGAATCCCGGTAGTTCAGTCTTGCCATCCTTTCTGCATTCTGAGTTATTCCAGGGTGTAACTCTAATGTTTTCTTTTAGTTTATTGTCTTTTAAATTCCAATGTAAACCCTCATATCTTCAAATTCAATAAAATGAAATTAATATTTCATCGTCTATGAATCTCTTTCTTTATTCTTTCTGATTTTTGTTTCTTTTCTTATTTATTCTTTCAGTTCTAATAATGCGAACTTAAATAACATGACATGCTTGCAGACTTCATGCCCAGATCTTTGCACGTTGTCTAACTGTGAAATAATGAATCAAAAACTGGAATATGATGAATATGAGGCTTTTAGGAAAATAAACCGAGAACTGGAACAATTTGAGAATAAGCCTAAGCCAAACTTAAATGAAACTGAGCCAGTTAATTTGGGTAGTTCAGAAGAGGTCCATGAAACCATGATAAGCATTCACACTGATGAAAGAACTAGGGATGCATTGATCCAACGTTTGTTCGAATTCAAAGACGTGTTTGCCTGGTCCTATGATAATATGCTAGGACTGAGTGTTGATTTAGTGGTGCACAAATTGCCAACTTACCCTAATCATCTCCCTGTCCAGCAAAAATAGAGGAAGTTCAAAACTAACATAAGTGATAAGATCAAAGAAGAGGTCACGAAACAGTTAAAAGCGGGTGTGATCCGAGTGGTCCGATACACCACGTGTTTGGCTAATGTGGTCCTAGTGCCAAAGAAATATGGGAAAACCCGAGTGTGTGTTGACTATCGAGATCTGAACAAAAAGAGTCCCAAAGACAATTTCCCTTTGCCAAACATTCACATCCTTGTTGATAATTGTGCGAAACATGAGATACAATCTTTTATAGATTGATATGCTGGGTATCATCAAGTCCTGATGGATGAAGAGGATGTAGAAAAGATGTCCTTCACCACACCTTGGGGTACTTATTGTTACAGGGTCATGCCGTTCGATTTGAAGAACGCCGGGGCAACTTACATGAGAGCTATGACTACCATTTTCCATGACATGATACACCAGGAAATTGAGGTGTATGTGGACGATGTAATCATTAAATCAAGAACGCAAGACGACCATGTGCGGGATCTGAGAAAGTTCTTTGAGCGTCTACGTAAGTATGACTTGAAGTTAAATCTAGTTAAGTGTGCATTTAGAGTACCATCTGGGAAGCTTTTGGGATTCGTAGTTAGTCGGAATGGCATTGAGCTAGATTCAACAAAGATAACGTCTATTCGGGATTTGCCTCCTCCGAGAACCAAGAAAGAGGTTATGAGCCTATTGGGTAGGTTGAATTCTATCAGCAGATTCATTGCTCAGTTGACTTCCATATGTGAACCCATATTTAAGTTGTTGAAGAAAGATGCGACGATTAGATGGACAGATGAGTGTTAGAAAGCTTTCGACAAAATCAAAGAATATCTGTCAAATCCGCCAGTCTTGGTCCCACCTGAACCTGGAAGGCCTTTGTTCTTATATTTGACAGTCTTGGAGAATTCCTTTGGATGTGTTCTCGGGCAACACGATATGACCGGGAAGAAAGAACAAGCCATATACTATGTGAGCAAGAAGTCCACTAGTTATGAAGCCAAATACACTTTGTTGGATATAACTTGTTGCACCCTAACTTGGGTCGTTCAGAAGCTTATGCATTACTTGTTGGCTTATACCACCTACCTCATAACCTGGTTGGACCCATTGAAATACATATTCCAAAAGCTGATGCCCACAGGGAGGTTAGCGAAATGGAAAATCCTACTCACTAAGTTTGACATAGTTTATGTCACCCGCACGGCAATGAAAGCTCAAGCTTTAGCAAATCACCTAGCTAAAAATCCTGTTGATGATGAATATCAGCCTCTGAGTACTTACTTTCTGGATGAGGAAGTAAATTCAGTTAAGGTAATTCCAGAGGACACTAATGCTTGGAAAATGTTCTTCGATGGAGCTGTGAATGCAAAAGGTGTTGGGATTAGGGCAATTTTGGTTTCGCCCACTGGCCAGCACTATCCGGCCATAACCCGGCTTTGGGTTTTCTGCACGAACAACACTATCGAGTATGAAGCCTTCATTATAGGCATGAACATGGCAATTGATTAGGATGTGGAAGAATTGTTAATCATGGGAGATTCTGACTTGATTATCCAACAAACTCAAGGTGAATGGGAAACTCGGGATGTCAAGCTTCTTACATACATGCAACATGTGGAAGATCTTAGCAAACGGTTCAAATCTATCAAATTTAGGTACATCCCTCGGTTTCACAATGAGTTAGCCGATGTACTAGCTACTTTGGCCTCGATGCTGCCGTATCCAGGCAATGTCCACATTGACCCATTGGAAATACAAACCTGAGAAAGACATGGTTATTGCAATACAGTTGAGATGGAACCAGATGTTCAATCATGGTATCACGATATCAAAATATTCTTGAAAACAAAGGAATATCCCAAGCAAGCTAGTGGAGACCAAAAGAGAACCATCATAAGGCTCGCCAATGGTTTCTTCTTGAGCGGAGAGATCTTGTACAAAAGAACTCTAGATCTGAACATTCTAAAATGTGTTGATGCCCAAGAGGCTGGAAGAATCATGAATGAAGTGCATGTAGGAGTGTATGGGCCTCATATGAATGGATACGTCCTTGAAAAGAAAATCCTTCGATCAGGATATTACTGGATGACTATGGAAAAAGATTGCTTCAGTTTTGTTTGAAAGTGTCATCAGTGTCAGGTACATGGTAACTTGATTCATGCACTGCCTTCAGAACTGCATCCTATGTAAGCACTGTGGCCGTTTGTTGCTTGGGGTATGTATGTCATTGGGCCAATCGAGCCAAAGGCTTCAAATGGGCAAAGATTCATACTAGTTGCCATTGATTACTTCACAAAGTGGGTCGAAGCAATCACTCTCAAAACCGTCACTAAGAAAGCAGTGGTGGATTTTGTGCATTCCAACATTATCTGTCATTTTGATATTCCTAAAACTATCATTACAGACAATGTTACAAACTTGAACAGTCATATGATGAGGGAGATATGAGAACAATTTAAGATCACGCATAAGAATTCTACCCCTTATCGGCCCAAAGCCAATGGTGTTGTTGAAGCAGCAAACAAGAACATCAAGAAGATTCTTAGAAAAATGATTCAAAGTTCTAGACAATGGCATGAAAAGTTACCGTTTGCATTGTTGGGATATCGCACAACTATGTGCACATCAGTTGGAGCAACACCTTATCTATTGGTTTATGGCACTGAAGCCGTAATACACGCAGAAGTTGAAATTTCATCTCTTTGAATCATCGTTGAAGCTGAGATTGAGGATAGTGAGTGGGTCAAAACCCGTCTAGAACAGTTAACCCTGATTGATGAAAAGCGGATGGCCGCAGTTTGACAAGGGCAATTGTATCAACAAAGAATGGCCTATGCCTACAACAAGAAAGTGCGGCCTAGGAATTTTGAAATGGGGCAAATCGTTCTGAGACGTATTTTCCCGCATCACAAGGAAGCAAAAGGAAAGTTCCCTCCAAATTGGAAAGGCCCATACATTATAAGAAAATTGTTGCCAAAAGGGGCATTGTACTTGGGAGACATTGAAGGAAATGACCCTGAAACAGCTGTCAATGCGGACGCGGTCAAAAGGGATTACGTTTAATCATTCTGCAATACCAAGATTTTTCGGTTGTTTGACGAAGGCTTTCATTCTCGCTACCCAAACACTTTAACCCTTTGCTAACCCTTTGAACCCGTTACCTTTCTTTGATTATCCTCTTTGGAACCCGAAAATGCTTGTAAAAAAATAAAAAATCACAAAAAAAACAAAGTTTCCCTGAACTACATTCGACTTGATTCCAAAAGGATACGTAGGCAGCCTCTCTCTGGGGTTCAATCACACCAAAACAAAAATCCATATTCCCCTAAAGTTGAAACTGGGGCAGAATTTATATGGTTCGGCGAAGGTTTGCCTGAAAGGTTCCAAAGTTGTAATTCAATCCAAACTCTTTTACCCTAAATCATGTTCAAAGTTTTTCTGATTAATCGGTACAGATGTTCAAAATGGAAGTATGTTGGTTATTTGAATCTGATACAATCAAATGAGAGAAATAAAATGAGAGAGTCTTATTGGTGAAAATCCACACGGGCACCGTAAGGCGATGGTGAGCAGAGAAATTAAAAACTAGATAGTCTTGTTAGTGATAACTTGCAAAGAGTACTATAAGGCGACAGTGAGAAGAGAAATGAGAGAGGTCAGTTGGTGAAAACCCACAAAGGGCGCCATTGATCGAAAAGAAGGAATTCTTACAACTAGCGGCACTGATAAGAGTCCTGACAAGGTTTCTCGGTTTTGAGGTATGAGTTATAATGGGTTTACGAGAGTTGGATGGTTTCCACAGATCGAGTATCCAGTCCAAGAAGCATGTCATGTCTATTGAAGTCGGCATGCACTCCAGATAAGTCCTTCACTCATTCCCCCGAAAGGGACACTTCTCGTTAAATTCATTATCCTGTCCTTTGTTTACTTTTGTTTGAATCCTGTCTGGTTTAATCCTTCTCTGAAATTAATACAAAGAAAATATGGCAAGATTGGTTTTACAAGGTTTTGCTTAACAAAAGTCAAAATTCAAGGAAAAGCACCCAGCCTCAGCAGGTGCATCAAGTCTATCTCGACTGGCCATGATGGCCGATGCTTCAGATTCAAAATTATTAAAAAGGAAAGAAATCCAAAGTCAAGTGCCCATAAAGACAAAATAAGATGAAAAGGCCAAAGCCCCACACAGGCTAACCATCATGTAAAATTTTGGAAAGTCAAGATCCCTGGGTTTAAAAGAGAGATTGATCTCCAGAAAGTCAGCGAGCAACATAGATTTTCATCGAAAGAGTTGGGCCGAGATCAAGTGATCAAAACAATCAAGGCCACAAAATCAACCATCATTTCAAACTGACAAATTGTTCTTTGGTTTGAAAATAGGTGGAGTCCAAAACAACCTTGCAAGAAGCAGGAACAATAAAAGCAAGGCACGCATAAACCAAAACGGTACTGCAACAATAGTTGACCCGAAAAGGGAAGTCTTTTTAAACCATCTATTCACTCCCCTAAATAAAATGAAGAGTGAAGTAAAAAAAAAAAAAGAAAATTCAAAATCATGGTAGCCTAGTGTCCCAAATCTCTACCTGCGTTTTCCTAACATAGGGTCCCATTCCCTAGTCACACCCAGCATAACCTGGTAGTCTTTTCCTTTATAGGGTTCCACTCCCTAGTTGATCCCTGGCATAACCCGTGGACCTCCCCGGCATAACCCGAGGACCTTTTTCTTTTCCAGCATAACCAGATGACTTTTCCGAGATAACCCGTGGACCTCCCCGTCATAACTCGAGGACCTTTTTTCTTTTTCGGCATAACCCAATGACTTTCCCGGCATAACCCGTGGACCTCCTCGGCATAACCCGAGGATCTTTTTCTTTTCCAGCATAACCCGTAGACCTCCCCGGCATAACCCGAGGACCTTTTTCTTTTCCAGCATAACCCAATGACTTTCCCGACATAACCTGTGTACCTCTCCGGCATAACCCGAGGACCTTTTTTCTTTTCCGGCATAACCCGATAACTTTCCTGGCATAACCCGTGGACCTCTCCGGCATAACCCGAGGAACTTTTTCCTTTTCTGGCATAACTCGATGACTTTCCCGGCATAACCCGTGGACCTCCCCGGCATAACCTGAAGATCTTTTTCTTTTCCGGCATAACACGATGACCTTCCCTAGCATAACCCGTGGACCTCCCCGGCATAACCCGAGGACCTTTTTCTATTCCGGCATAACCCGGTCATTTTTCCAGCATAACCTGGTAATCTTCCTAACTTGGGGTCTCCGAGCCCCATTTGATTGCTTTTTTAGATATAGGGTCTCTACTCCCTAATCTTTTTTTTAAGGGATACACAATCCCGATTTTAATTACTTTCAATAAAGAAATAGTTTAGATTTTTGTTACAATAACTCACGAAATTTTTTTAGTGAAAATTGGGGCAGAAAATTTTGTTCGTTTTTCGCTTTAGTGCCTGAACAGGTTTTCACCGTAAGGCACAAGGTTTGAGATGACCAAAATAAGAAGTTTCAACCCAAATAAAAGAAAAAGAAGAACAAGAAAAGAAGTTGAATTCTAAGTATAGAAGCGGAGAAAAGATGTGGACTGCCCAAGATATGATTGAAGTCACAAATTTTGCATGTCCAGCCTTGATTCGAAAAGCTGAAGAAGAATGAACCAGCAGTTGCAGCTAACGAGCATCAAGATTCAGATCAAAGTCTGCAGAAAGAACCATCCAAGACTCAAGATCAAGCTTTAGAAGGTTTATAGATAGGAATCTTGTAACTCGTAGTTGATAGGCTTAGCTAGTTTAGCTTTTCATCTTTCATTTTGGTGTAATAAGGAGCTCAGCAAGCAGAAACAATAGCAACAACAGTGAAATGATAGCTACTCGGTAGTCCCAGCTACCAAAACACCCAGAATTACACTGATCTGATTCCTTTATAGCCAAGGATATGTAGGCAACCTCCGAAGCAAGGTTCGATCAGACTATTTTAAATGATGCTTCTCATGGAGTTTCAAACGGGCAAAAATTGCTCGTAATTGCTTATTTTATCTTTGCCCAAAAACCCTTCGTGTTTTCGAGCAAAGAAGGGCAGCTGTGAGCATGTGATTTTTGCCCTATATGAATTACTCCTATAAAATCCAAGAAAATAGTTTTTTTCCAATTATTTGCCATTTTATATGAATTTTGTAGGATTTTATTAATTGCTTTCATTTTTGTGCACGTTTAATTTTTATTAAAATCGTGAAAAATGCCAAAAATACCATGCATTATATTTAGGTTTTTTTTGTATTTTTAGGATTAATTAGTTAATTATTTGTTTTATTACAAAATAAAAGGCACAAAAAATGTCTCATTGTTACATTTTACCTTTTAATTTTTAGATTAGTGATTTTTTTCTTTTAATTTAGGATTAATTAATTTTTATAATTAGATAATTAGTTTAATTTTACAATTTATATTAATTTAAGATTTTAATTAAAGGAAAAGAAAAAGAAAAAGAAAAAGAAAAAGAAAAGAAAAAGGAAAATAAGAATAATAAATTGAAGGAAGGGTTTTAAAATCTGAATTGGGGTTAATTTTATACCAAAACCGGCCCAAATATTAACCCAGATCCAAGCCCAAACCAGGCCACCCGGTCCAGATTCCCTCATAATACCAAACGGCCCCGTTTTGACCCCAAAGGATCCCAGCAGTTGATCATCACAAATCAAACAGCTGGGAACTGATCTTGTTTTTCATATATAACTGTCCTAAACAGACCCCCTATCCCCCCAAAAGCCCTTTCACTTCGTCTCTCTCACTCTCTCTCTCTTACCTCTCTAAACTACCACCCATCGCCGTCGCCGGAAATCGCTCTACGGCGGTGTTGTCACTCCAAAACTCCCCAAATTTTCACCCCATAATCTTCGTCCTCTCCTTATTCTAAATCCCCAAACGGATCCCTTCAAATCCCCACCAATCTCCCCCGATTTCATATCTAAACACTAACCCAAAAATCCTAAATCACTCAAACCACCCCAAGTTCATATCCTGCAATCACTAGGCTTCCCCAAACCTAAAACACCCAACAATTTTCCCTAAAAACCTTTGAAGCTCGTTGAATTTTGGATCTAGGGTTTGACCCTTTCTGTTTTTGGGGATTTTCTTGAGGTTCTGCTCGTTTTGGCTGGAAGTTTGTCCAACTTGGTTACTCTTGACTGGAGTAACCATTTGGGCCAACTTAGAGCCTTTCGAGGCATCTTAAAGCTTGGCCAGCCCTCCGCCTTGTTTTCTCGGTCATTTTGCTAAAATTTAGATGGTAAATCCTTCACCTCCATTCTTTGTTTCTGTTTTATTTTGTTTCTGTGTTCTCTTCTATTTATTTTTCTTTCTTTCTTTCTCTTCTTCTCCATAGGTTTTGTTTGCATGATTAGTTTAGAACGATCATCAAGCGAGTTTCATTCACTTTTAATTAATCAATTTTGTTTAAATCACTGTTAGCATGTTTAAATTTCTGGTTAATTACAATTTGCTTTAGGTTAATTCAGAATGAGCTCGATTAGTCACTTTAGGGTAATTCAAATAAGCTAATTAGTTAATTGAATGTTTGTTTCTGATTTGAACCATTTTTCTTTCCTTTTACTTGAGTGTTTGGATTCTGTGATAGCTGGATAAAAATGGTATTCAGCCTAGACCTGAGTTAAATGTCACACTTGGGTCTGTTTGAAGCCATTTGGCCACGACTTGGGTCTGTCCTAGTCTATTTGGCCATGATAATTGGCCCAGACTTAAGGGGGTTAACCAAACAATTAGAATTTAGGTCAAAATTGTTGAAAATTGCAATAATCAGTAAATGGGAGGGTAAAATTAGTTTTTCATAAGGTAAAAAATCAGAAGGTTCTAGTATTTTGGACAGTTGTCCCCATTTTAGCAAAAGATGCTGAAATTTGGGTGGGAAAAAGGACGAACAACTGTAAAAAGATGTTGTACTATTCTGGATTTTAGAATTTTAGGTTAGAATATTCCTTTTTGATGCCATTTTGTGCACTTTAAAATGGAACATCATTCACTCACTCACACACACATTCATCATCATTCTCTACACAAAAAATTATGAAAAACACATCAGATTTCAGAAACCCTAGTAAAAATATTCTCTCAAGTTCAGCTACTTTTTTTAAAAGAGAATTGATTTCTTTGGCTTTTGATTTCAACCAAAACTATTCAGAAACTTCTGATTTCTGGTCTTCATAAGCAGAAACATGGTTTAAAGTTGGGGTTCTTCTTGGTTTTCTTTGGGGTATACTGGTTTAGCTACTGTTGGCTGTTGTGGAAGTCTATTCCCTGCTTTTGGTTGCTGATTTTGGGGTCCTTTTGCTGCTCTCTTATTCTAAGCATTCAGCCATCTTAGTCATTTATTGGTTGCTGATTTTTGTTGTTGTTGTTTAGGTATTTAACCTCAGCTCTTCTCTATGTAATGCCATGAATGATTTGTTAAAATAATATAAAATCAGACGTGTAAATGGTATTTGTAAAAGTGAATGTCCTTTCATCCTAGTAGTTAGCCTACATTGATATGAATTTGATTAGCTTTTGACTATGTGAGTTTAAAAGGTCTGAGCATGAATAACCTAGCTAATATTTGAATGCCTTGTAGTTTTAGCTTGCAAAAAATAGCTTTATTTATGTCCTTAGCCAAAATTTCTAGTTATTGATGTTGATTATGAAATTTTAGTCATTTTTCTCTTCTTTCCTTTATCTGAATAGATGGCCTTCTTCTTACTTAAATCCATTTGTCTCCTTTCTTTGTCTGTTTGGCTATGAGCTACTGCCTGCAGATTTGGCCACTAGTTGGCCAAATCAGCAGGTTCAAAAGCTGGAAAGTGGAATCATGTTGTCTTAACAAGAGGATACCAAGCTCTAATGGACAAATCATGTCCAAAAGAGGTAGGAATTCTTCATGATATCAGTTATACAAATTTGTAATAGTTTAGCTTTTAATATAGTTAGTTTATGTAACAAGTCTTAATGTAAGGTATTGATTTTGAAAGTTGCTTAGTCTATTTTGGAAGACTGTAATGAATCAGGTGTTAATGTCATGTACTAAGGATTCAAAATAGATACTTTAGGATCTTAATTATGTGTTTGTCATGTTTTGCAAAATAGTAGTGGTGTAAAGGAGCTGGGCTTTGAGCCCACTCGGTAAAACTGAAAGGTGGCTCATTCGATTAAGGAAGGCTGAATTTGCAGCCAAGTAAAAGACTAACCTCAAATGATTTAGGCCTAGTCTATAGGCCTAAACTTTGAGACAGTATAGGAGCCCTTTTATCATGCATCATTTTTTATGTCGCAAAAAATCTGTTGATTAATTTTCAGTATAGAATTGTGTTTAATCTTCATATTCTATTTCCGTTTAAACATATAATTTGAAAGCTTATTTGTTATAAGTCTGTATGTATAGTTAAGGGTAGAGGTGGATAGGCCCAGACGTTAGATAATTTCCAATGGGCCCTCTTTGTAGCTCAATGTGGGCAAAACTCGATTAAATTCCATTAGGGGTAGAGGGATCTTTAAGTTCTTTTCTGCTGGGCCAATTCGTGAGCCTATATACAGCTTTCAAAGCTGGGTTTTACTAATTTAATTAAGCAATGGTCCATTATTGGACCAAACCCAAAGCCCCTTTATTTTAAAATGGTTTTAAAAGCCTAGCCTTGCACCCTTTAAGCATGTCCACAATTTAATAGATCCTTATTGAATTCCAAAACTAGGAGTAAAATATTAGTATCCTTATGCTTTGCTTAAGTGAAATACGAGCCTTGCTTAAATAAAATTGAGGTGTGCCATCTTTCATTGAATCACCTATGGCCCTCATATTAGTATTACAATTTAGATATTAAATAATTATAAACACTCGTAGTTTGCTTTAGGCTCGACTTAGAATATTATTGTGATTATGTATACGTTCCTGTAACATAATTACAAATTTCATTTCTAAAAATAAATCGAGGGATGCGTTCACGCAACTTCAACCAAACTTTCTTAATGACGTGATGAGCTTCCTAGGACGTCTCAACTATATCAGTCGCTTCATAGCACAGTCCACAGTCATATGTGATCCCATCTTCAAGATGCTGAGGAAAGATGCCGAGACAAGCTGCAACGGGGATTATCAGAAAGTTTTTGACAAAATCAAGGAGTACCTGTCTACATCACCAGTCTTGGTCCTACCAGAACCGGGACGGACTTTGCTACTCTATCTATCTATATTGGGTGAAGCCTTCGGATGTGTTCTGGGACAACATGACGAGACAGGGAGAAAAGAGCAAGCCATATATTACTTGAGTAAGAAATTCACACCTTATGAAGCACGGTACTCTCTGCTAGAGCGCACTTGCTGTGCTTTGACCTGGACGACCCAGAAGTTAAGGCATTACTTTTATGCCTATACTACATACCTCATATCCAGGATGGACCCTTTGAAGTATATATTTCAGAAACCCTTGCCGACTGGAAAGTTAGCCAAATGGTAGATACTGTTGAGTGAGTTCGATATCATCTACGTAACTCAAAAGGTGGTCAAAGGACAAGCATTGGCAGATCATCTTGCTAAAAACTCGGTAGGAGGAGAATATTAACCCCTGAAAACGTATTTTCCTGATGAAGAGGTGTCATTCGTAGGAGAGGACATTACCGAAGCATACGACGGTTGGAGGATGTTCTTTGACGGAGCTGCAAATTTCAAAGGGGTAGGCATTGGAGCAATTTTGGTATCAAAAACTAGTCAACATTATCCGGTATCTGCTAAACTCAGATTTTCCTGTACCAACAACATGGCAAAATATGAAGCCTGCATACTAGGACTCAACATGACGAAATATGAAGCCTGCATACTAGGACTCAACATGGCAATCAACATGAATATTCAAGAGCTGCTAGTAATCGGTACACCAAGTACAAGGAGAATGGGCCACCAAAAATTCCAAGATATTGCCATATCTGCACCATGTGCAGGAATTGAGAAAGAGGTTCACGAAGATAGAGTTCCGACATGTGCCCAGAATTCAGAATGAGTTTGCCGATGCGTTGGCCACTTTATCATCCATGATATAGCATCCAAATAAGAATTATATTGATCCTATTTCGGTGAGAATTCATTATTCACCGGCATATTGTGCCCATGTTGAAGAAGAAATAGATGGAAAACCTTGGTTCCATGACATCAAGGAGTATTTGGTGAAAGGAGAATATCCAGAGCATGCAAACCACACTCAAGAATGCACACTCTAGAGATGATCCAATCACCTCTTCCATAGTAGAGGAAATTTGTACAAGAGAACTCCTGATTTGGGACTGCTAAGGTGTGTCGATGGAAAAGAGGCTTCTAAACTACTCGAGGACGTACATGTTGGGACCTGTGGCCCGCATATGAATGGTTTTGTCCTAGCCAAGAAAATACTCAGGGCTGGTTACTTTTGGATGACCATGAAGACAGACTGTGTCCAGTATGTCTGCAAATGCTACCAATGCCAAGTGCATGCCGATATGATAAAATTGCCGCCAAATGAGCTCAATGCAACAAGCTCACATTGGCCATTTGCCGCCTAGGGAATGGATATCATCGGTCCGATCGAGCCCACTACTTCAAATAGGCATACGTTTATTTTGGTAGCCATTGATTATTCCACAAAGTGGGTAGAGGCTGCATCTTACTAAGCTGTAACCAAGAAGGTCGTCGCAGACTTTGTCAAAGATCGTATTGTTTGCCGATTCAGAGTACCCGAGTCCATTGTTACCGATAATGCCGCCAATCTCAATAGTGATCTGATGAGAGCTATGTGTGAGACTTTCAAAATCAAGCACAAGAATTCCACAGCCTATAGACCTCAGATGAATGGAGCCGTAGAAGCCGCCAACAAAAACATCAAGAAGATACTAAGGAAAATGGTAGAAAACCACAAAAAATGACACGAGAAGCTTCCTTTTGCTCTGTTAGGATATCGCACCACAGTTCGCACATCAACCGGGGCAACCCCCTACATGCTGGTTTATGGTACTGAGGTTGTCATCCCAGCCGAGGTAGAGATCCCTTCTTTAAGAATCATACAGGAAGATGGACTAATCGATACAGAATGGACAAAGAGCCGCTATAAACAACTGACCCTCATAGATGGAAAAAGGATGAACGCAGTAGGTCACGGTCAGCTTTACAAGAAAAGAATGTCTAGAGCTTTCAACAAAAGGGTCAAACCAAGGCAATTTGCACGTTGACAGTTACTGCTGAAGAAGAGCTTCCCACACCAAGATGAAGCCAAAGGGAAATTCTCTCCCAACTGGGAAGGTCCTTACATGGTTCATAGGGTGTTAACAGGAGGAGCACTCATACTTGCATAAATGGACAAAGAAATTTGGCCAAAACCAATCAATTCAGATGCAGTCAAGAGATACTATGCTTAGACTAATTACATTTACTCATATGATGTAATTGAACTACGCTTGATCTGATTCCCATTTAAGAGGGGATACATAGGCAACCTTATGGGTTCGGTCATATCATAAAAAAAAATTCCATTTCCCCCAATGTCATAAACTGGGGCAGAATTTTGAGGAGGACTCTTAAAATTTCGGAGCAAGTCCAGCCAATGCCAATATATACCAGACGGTCAGAAATCGGCTAAGAAATTGGGGCAGAATTTTGAGAAGGATTCTTAAAATTCCGAGAAAGGGTCGACAAGTCTCGGTACTCGCAAACTGCCAAGGGATTATCTACCAAACTGGGGCAAAATTTTGAGGAGGACCCTCAAAATTCTAACATGAGAAAGCTGCAATGTCTTTGAAATGTGTTACAGTCACTAGTTCATCTAAAATTACTTGATATATCAATATGTTTCTAAAGTAACTCTATATTATCAATAATTGCATATTTTTGAAAACTCTATTTCCGTAATGGTCAGGTGTTACCCAGGGAAACTCGAAAGGGCCTCCAGAACAGAGCAAAGCAAGGCCAACGGACAGAAGCACGAACCAACCTCCCCTCACAAAAGTTACAATTTTCTTTGAACGCATGCACATTTGACGTAGTGATAGCATTCGCAAACATGCATACACAAAGCAAATTCACTATCGATCCGGCCATCAGACACCGAATATATCTCCAGCTAAGAAATATATACTACTTGCTCTTTGCATGGGACTAAGCCTTGTCTCGCATATTTGCATGAGGCTAATCCTTGCCTTCATACCTGCATGAGGCTAATCCTTGCCTCCATATTTGCATGAGGCTAATCCTTGCTTCCATACTTGCATGAGGCTAATCCCTGCCTCCATACTTGCATGAGGCTAATCCTTGCCTCTATATCTGTATGAGGCTAATCTTTGGCTCCATATTTGCATGAGGCTGTTCCTTGCTTCCATATTTGCAAGAGGTTAATCCCTGCCTCCATATTTGCATGAGGCTAATCCCTGCATCCATATTTGCATGAGGCTAATCCTTGCCTCCCTGTCTGCATGAGGCTAATCCTTGCCTCCATATCTGTATGAGGCTAATCCCTGCATCCATATTTGCATGAGGCTAATCCTTGCCTCCCTATCTGCATGAGGCTAATCCTTGCCTCCATATCTGCATGAGGCTAATCCTTGCCTCCCTGTCTGCATGAGGCTAATCCTTGCCTCCATATTTGCATGAGGCTAATCCATGCCTCCATACTTGCATGAGGTTAATCCTTGCCTCCATATTTGCATGAGGCTAATCCCTGCCTCCATATTTGCATGAGGCTAATCCCTGCCTCCATACTTGCATAAGGCTAATCCTTGGCTCCCTATTTGCATAAGGCTAATCCTTCCTCCACATTTACATGAGGCTAATCCTTGCCTCCACATTTGCATGAGGCTAATCCTTGGCTCCCTATTTGCATGAGGCTAATCCTTCCTCCACATTTACATGAGGCTAATCCTTGCCTCTACATTTGCACGGGACTAATCATTGTCCCTCTTTACATGAATATTGCTCTATTCTAGTACTGTCTATTTGCTTTTCGATTAGGCTAAGCTCTGCCCTTCTTTTCACAAGACTAAGCCTTGTCTTGGTAACATCGTATTATTGCATCTCATGGGCTGAAATATCGCCAATCTATCAAAAGGCGTCATAGTCTAAAAGGCATCATCCTCATAGCCGGAAGACACCATGTCATGGCCTGAGGATCCCTCAGATTTGCATTTCATTATTCAAAGACGTCATGGTTCAGAGGCACCATCTTCATGGCCCGAGAACATCATTTTATGGCCTGCAAATCCCTTACTAACTATTCATGGCCTAGGACATCATGGTTTGAGGACGTCATCCTTAACCGTTCGGATGCAACTTTCATGGTCCAAGGGGAATCTGCATCCTATTTAAAATTTCGCACAAATATGTGTCCATAGCATCTCTTCATCTGCAGGTGACCAGCAAGCAACCGCTATCCTAGTAGGAGCGACCTCGCTCCAGTTCCTTCAAACTATCTCAAACTTAACCGTTCACCATAACTACTCTTGCATCCATTCCAAAATCTCGTGTCCGTTCTTGTAATGACTTCATTGATATATTCCGCCAATGTATCCAGAACTACATGTGGTCTGATTCCTATAAAATCAGGGATATGTAGGTAGCTCAAAGACTAGAGTCCGGCCTCTGTCTATCAAAACATCCCGTCCGGTCAAAATTGGCCATCATTTCTTTATCCGAAAACTCTTTCATCCTTCCCGGGTAAAGAGAGACAGTTGTTGATACCCAATTTTTCCCATAATATTTCAAACCATGCCTGGGCATCAATAAGTTTTTTTATACAATTTCTACATTTTTTAAAATATTTTAACTAATTTCTCCCAGCATTTATTTTATAAAACAATCATTAAATTGCATCACAAAATAGTTTTAATAATTTTGGTGGCTTAATTTTATCATTTGCATTCATATTAAATTTCAATTATTACACAAATAGCCACATCTGTATTTTAGCATACAATTACAATTACTTTGCAATTATAGCCTATGCATGCATTATCACATTATTTTTTCAGAAAATAGACTTTTATATTTTTAAAATATTAAGTAATTACTTTAAAACATTTCCATGCATTAAAATCCTTTTTTATAATTATTTAACCATTCTTTAAAATTTTTTTAGCAATTAATTACGAATTTAACAAATAGCCCCTTTTATTTAAATCTTAGCCTATTAACTAGCCCAATTTTAACCCCTTAAACCAGCCCAGAAACCCCATGCCCAATACCCATCTGTCCCAACCCAATACTCAGCCAAATCCTGGTCGTTGATCATTTTGATCAACGGTCCATATTCACCCTTTTCTAAATTAAACCTAATGACCTCCCCCAAACCCTTCATTCCTCTCCTTTCTCACGCTGACATCTGATCTCTCTTCTCTCAAATGCTCTCAAGTCCTAAGCCTAACCCTAATCACTATCACCGGTGAGAACTCTCGTCTATAGAGATTCTAAGAGTTCTTCGACCACTACCGGCCTTCTATACCCTCTGGTTGTTGATTACATGGATCCCCCAAAAGAATTTCAAGGAGATTCAACCTGTTCCTTCATCTGAAGTTTGTTTGCAGGCCTGTCTTAGGCCATCCTTATTTGTGAGTGCTGATTTCCTTCCGTTTTAGGTTCGAATCTATGGCTTTTAATCAAGTTTCTTTCATCTCAACTGTTTCTGAAAACCCTAGTTCTACAACCACTCGAATCCGTTTAGATCTTTGTAGATCTGAAAGGGTTCGAGTATTATCTGTCATTTTCCCTTGAAGATCTCCTATTTTGGTTAACTATTTCGATTCCATTTGCTTTTTTCTGAAATTAGGATTTGCCCTAAGTATTATTCAAAAGGGTTTTCTAACTTTTCAGTGTTTAAACTAATTGTTTCTTTACCATCTTGACTGATTCTCATATATATACTTAAAGCCTAGATGTTTCTGTTTGTTGCATGGATTTTCTCCAATTGTTTCTCCGTTACTTGTTTATTTCTGTCAATCCAATGCACTGATTGATTTCTACTAAGGATTTGGACCAGTTTTCCTGCTAAAACCCGTATTCTTTGGGATTTTTGCTTAGTTGATTTCTATTAGGGATTTGAACCAATTTTTCCCCTTAAAGTCAGTATTCTTTGGGGTTTTTACTCACTTTCCTTATTTGTGGCTTGTAATTAGTGTTATTTGCCTTATTCCAACTGATTGATTAATTTATGGTCAATTTATGATTTTGCTACCTTATTTAAGCCCCAATCAGGGCTGGTAATGGATTCTCTCTATACTAATGTGACTTTCCTGGATCTGTTTGTGCAAATTAATGGGGATTAGCCCCAATTAACTTGTTGATTATCTTTACCTACTTTATTTATGAACCCTAGATCATTTTTTACCTTATTTGTTTCATCTCCCTAACGGCTATATATGCACTCTCATTCTGATTCTTAAACACGAACATTAGTTCATCTACACTCTCACACTCTCAAAAGCTCTCTATTCTTTTCTCTTACTTGTAATTCTCACTAATCCAGCTGGCTGTAAGCCAAGGCTGGCTACTTGCACCATCTCTGCTCTATATTCTGTATTCTCTCCTTAACTAGTATGTCCTGATTCAATTCCCATTCCAAAACTATGTGTTTTCCTTTGTTGCTGCAGTTCATTAGTTGTGATTTCCAGTTCTATTTGCTATTCTATTCAATGAGCAATCAGCATGCCTAGATTACTGTATCAATCAACATGTTTAAGTTTATTCTGTTAAAAGCTATAGCTAGTATACTGTTTTAGATAATTTGTTCACTAGTGTGTCCAGGCTGCATTGTGTGTTTACTGTCTCACCCAGCATGTCTAAATTCTTCTTGTTCTGTATATGATTAGTATTTCTAAAACCTTGAATGCTTCATGAAGTGTTTGTCTAGTTTGTTCATCTAAGTCTAACTTGCTCGACTTCACTAATAGGATCCTATTTGTGTCTAAGACTTGTGTGTTCTCAACATAACTTTGTAACTAAATTTTCAACTCCATAACTTCTTGAGGAATCTGTGTATTTGTTTGGCCATCACTAAGGTACATTCTAGGTGTCCCCTACCCCTTTCTTCTTGTGTGAAGTCTGTTCTGAAATTGTGCGTTCTTTGACTTGCTCTCTAATCCCAAAAATGTTCTTCATGTTTTCTCAAACTGTTTTCCACCCTAACTATGTACTGGTTTCAAAAAATCCTTTTTCATTTCTGAGGCCCTCTTGTTACTGCTTACCAAACTCTTTCAAATCATTATGCACTCTCACATTACTCTTAGATTACTAAGTCCTGCCCCTCTGATATGTGTACTGCCTTGAGACCCTTGAGATCTCTCTGAACTCTGGCATATCAGGGCTGGCACTTCTACACTGAACATAATCAGTCTTTGTTTGAGGAAAGTTTGGGTGTGAGCACTGCCCGAGATCCTTGAGGTCCTTAGGCAACTCTGACATACCTAGACATGAATTGGGTTATGGAACTTTAGACATTTAAGACCAGTAAGGGCTTGGTACACTATGAATGTTTTGTGCCTGCTTCAGGCCCCCTATAGCTTAGCTTCTATTTTATTTATGTAATTTATATTCAGTTCTTGGTCTGTAATAATCATTGTATACAAACATTGGGGTGATTAGTGTAAAAGGATGGGTAGTTGCATATTGTGGGTAAAATCGGGTAGATAACATGCCTATAGGATCTAAATCAACTTTATAATTAGATATCATGCCTATAGGGTGTAAAGTAATTGAAGTCCAGTTTCCATTACATCATGCATTCAAATTCGTCTCCTTAGAAATCATGTCTATAGGGTTAAAATCAGTTTTAATAGAAATCATGCCTGTAGGGATTTCGCTTTGATCAAATAAATCTTGCTTGCTTCACCTTATGTTGAAATAGAAATCTTGCCTATAGGATCTAAAACCAGTTAGTTAGACCTAAAATTAGTTTAACTCTAAGCTTATACTGGTAAGTTCTGAATCAACTTAATTAAATAACCTACTCTTTTCGTGTTAATCAATATCACTAGAAAGCATGCCTATAGGATCCAAATTACACGTTTAAAATTGTTTACTGATTTACTGCCTTCCTAATCAATAATAGATACCATGCTCATAGGACATCACTATTATATGCTAGGCAAGACTATAGGGCGTTTAAAAATCTTGCAACTATAAAACTATGTTCTGTTATCTATGACTGCTCATATTCAAATAGGTCTAAAATCAGTAGGCAAGCTGAATAGGTCCTTGACACTTTGGTCCTAATTCAACACTGTATAATCTCTGCTCACCTAGATATCATGTTCTAAGGTTTTGAAATTGTTGTTTAAGACGTGCACTTATTTGTTATGTTTGTGGAGGTAAATGTGAGCCCTTAATTACTCTCTTTAATGCAGTCCTAACTGTTTTGATTGACACCTAGATTTTTCTCCTTTAAGTACTTTAGGATGGTCTAGAACTACCTAAATTAGAGGTCCTAAATACCTCTAGGGCCACAAGGAAGGGACGGGTAGTGCACGCATAGGATATCTCTCAAGGTTGCTAGAACGCTTTAGGCTATAAGCAAAGGGGGGGAATTGGGTAGTAAGGATATGATCACTACGCGCTAATGTCACGTGTAGCCCCTCAATGAGGAATGATTACCGGGCATTGTATGGGTATGATCTTGTAGGCTAACCAACCTAGGACCCCTCTTTCCCAACTCCTGCTGTTTAAATAAATTTACTTTTCTTTATATATGTGCAAATTGTTCAAATCCTTTTCCCTTACTTTCATTACTTGAATCATACATGTACTTGGAATGTCAAAAACATACCTTTATTTGCAAATATGTGTTAATATTGTTTGTTTGTTAACATGACTAATTCACATAGTTTAAGTTCGATCGGGACCCACCGTTGTGGACCATGAGGGTTGCCTAACACCTTCCCCTCAAGGTTATTTCGAGCCCTTACCCTAATCTCTGGTAATGCAAACTAGTTACATGAGTTAATACCTTTAAGGTGCCCTAACGCACCATAATCGTTAGGTGGCGACTCTTCAAATACCCAATTTCCAAAAGGAAACGAGTTATTTTCCCCATTAATGTCGAAACCCGGACTTTCCCGTCAAAAGGGAAAAATTGGGCATGATAGGGATGCCCTCAAAGGCTTGATGATCTTATGTATGCATATACCTATGCATGATATGACATTTATCTACATATGCATGACATTATAGATATTAAATGATTCACAGAGTTATTCAGACATTCATGTTGAGTCTTTTACTCCATGTTTCTTTCATGTCTATTATTTACTGATTTTCATTCCTTACATACTCGGTACATTATTTGTACTGCGTTTGCCTGGGGATGCTGCATTCATGCCCGCAGGTCCCGATAGATAGGTTGAGAGTCCTCCAAGTAGGCTATCAGCTCAGCGGAAGGTGTTGGTGCTCTCCATTTGCTCTGAAGTTGCTTATTTCATAAGTGTGATTTGGACATATAATGATTGGTATGGCGAGGCCTTTTTCTAACTTTTATGGTATTTGTGTACTCTTAGAGGCTTTAAACATATGTCATGTATATGAAAGATTGTATGGCCTTGTCGGCCTATGTTCAATGTACTAGTGACCATTTTGGTCTTATAGGCCCGTATGTCATATGCATAAGTCGGTATATCATCTTATGTCAAGTATTCCCTCCTGCTTTATTCTAGTCATCTCATGACAGCCTTTCTGGTTCATTTACCTATGATATTATAATACGCAAGATATGTTACAGTGGTACTCGATTGAGTAAGGCACCGAGCAGTTCTGTCCTAGGGAATCTACAAGATGTGTCTAGTAGAGTCTTGTTTATGGGTATGTTGTGCACCACACTTATAAGAAGGAGGCTATAGGGAAACTAGGACTATCACTCTTTCTTCTTACTCTAGATCGTGTGGTAGAGCTCACTTGTAAGAATTCAAACTCCTAAATTCTATTTTATTCATAATACAACGATACCTATATCCAGAAAGATAGTTGGTAAGAGATATAGCTGTGGAAAAGTTGAGTAAGAGGAACTCAATTTTGCATCAAGCTTATGATGAGTAAATCTACGGTCTTCAGCAGATCATGTGTGTACTAAGATGTGTAAGCTTCTTATTAAGGATACCTATGACATGAATATCTATCCACCCATATGGTAAAAAGAATAAGAGAATATGAAGGTAGATACAAGTTTCAACAAGTAAAAGAAGCAAGGTAAAGAAGGGTACAAGGTACCCAGTTAATGAAGATTATCAGTATTACAATTCAGGCAGAAAAATATAAGCATTTTGAGTTACCTCCAACTATAACAAAGGCATGTACAATTGGTCACATCTATCTCAGTTATGCCCTATGGGGGCTAACAGATGTAGTTTAAGAGAAGGATGGGTTATTAGGATCCGGCTAGGGTTAGAGTAACCCAAAATGGTGGATGCATTATTTGCTTTAGTTGACATTTCCAAATGATATTACAAATGTGCTAATAGATCTCCCAGTGAGACACCTAGATGGTGCACTCTAGAATAGTACAGCTAGATATGAATACTAGAATGTTCAAAAAAAATTATTACAAAGATAGGTATTGGAATTCTAGAATGGATAAATATTACCTTAGTGTGGCTTCCGTCCCTAGTAGAGCGAGAATGTTAGGCAACCCAAAAAGCCAGGGGCTAAAGCAAGGGGAGCTAAAAGCAAAAGAATGTCTTGCTAGCAGGGAAATAAGAAGAGAGTTAATAAAGCATTATGAGTAAGATGTGATACATGAATGACAACGGTAGATAAAAAACAATGATAGCACTACAGAGTCTATAGTCAAGGGAAGGAAAAGACGAGGGGTGACAGGCCTTGAGACAACAAAAGAGTATTGGCCATAAATTCATACCCTCATTTCGAGAAATAAGTTCGTGACTCTACCGTGATTACCTGAAGGAAAAGTTAGACCATAGAGTAATAAAAATTAGTATGGACTAGTGAACAAGATAAACCAAATATGAAGTAGGGACCGAGTGATTTGATAATACTCGGCATCATGAAAATTTGAGAGATTGCGTTCCGGCGATAATAGAATGGACGACAGAAGAATACCATTTAAAGGTCATTCATGAATACGCTTCCTTAAAGCAAGAAATGTGAGCAAAGTTAAGCTTAAGGGACTGTGTGTGCCAGTTACACTAGGTGTCTCCCTCGTGAGTAGGGAATTTTGTTATCCTTGGTATAGAAGGATTACCACAAGGCGAGTAAGAGTCATTGATGATGTGAAAATGTGCCAAAAATGAAGAGGCAAAACATTTATAGGTAGATAGTTGTAGCACTAAGTCTTAGTACTCCCCTAAAGAAGGGATTATGGAGTGATGTGGCATTAATTCAGAATTAAATGGTTCTAGTAACTATGGAATGGTAAAGGAAGAATACGATAAAAAGGAGAAAGGGATGAGATTGCACTTATTCAAATCCTACAAATATGTTACGACTCTATAACATTATGCAAGTACAATGCCGGGGAGAGCCAGTAAGGGTTTCCCCTAGGATGTTAAATAAGTGTGAATGAACATTTGCTACATAAGGAGATAGTGCGAAAGGTAAGTTAAGACAAAGAAAATAACCCAGGAGAGATTATGTGGAATATAGATATGAGAATGGACCAACGAGCAGTTAGTAGTTGATTCAGGAAGAGTCTAGTTATGGCTAGACAAGAGGTCACAGACAAATCAATAGATCGTGCAAGATAAACATAGTGAAACCCAACATGGGGAATTCAGTCTCGCAGATATGACATCGTGACCCTTAAGAAATATTCAGATAGGAGTTAGGGTAGTTAAAGGTACCGTATGAGTGTTACGGAAATAAAAGAGAGTACCACTGGGAAGACAATAAAAATATCAGTTCAGAAGCAACCCTACAAGCACAAGGGCATGGAGGTAAGTAACTACGGATAATTATAGGCGAGGAAGGTCATCAAAAATTCCGTCGAGTATACGATGTAATAAGCTTGCAACTTTACAAGAGTCAGAGGGTCCTCCCTAAGTGCTACAATGAAAGACTAGCTGAGGAAATAAGGAAGAAGGCTTCAACCTAAACATAGTAACTTGATGAAGAAATGATCATGTAAAAACAGTCTCACTACAACATTGTATGCACTCCATAAGAAAGTGGCACCTACCATGGCTAATGAACAGGAAGCAAAATTAAAAGTAATATTTGAGATCATGAGTAAAAAACTTCGGCATGTGGGAGAACTAAGATAAGCTAAGTTTGCACGCAACAAGGGGGTAGAAAGACCAGGAAAAGTAATATCTTACGTTTAAAAAAAGCTGAGAAGGAATGAAAGGAATTATTCGATCAATTATCTAGAATTAGTTACATTATGAACGCACTTTAGATTTCGGATTATTATCCATGCAGCATATATGTTGACAATCATACAACTGTAGAAGACTCCGTTAAAAGTTAAAAGAAAGAATTGAGTCCAGGTCATAGACAAATGATTGAATTGTTAGAAGATTGTATCATGGATATTTCACAACGTCCATAAAAGACTAAGGTAATAACTAATACCATGAACCGCAGATCGGAAGATAACTTAAGCCTATATAAAGGTTGATCAGAGGGAAGAGGAAACTAAAGAGTTACATTAACTAAGTAAATCAGGAGTTTGATTATTGGACCCAGAAAATTATAGAAATCGTGATTGAGAATATTGTAGGATCGCCCCTAATATCATAGGTACAAGATAGATAGTATAACAACCATATTCTACAACGGCTTTATGATAGAGCTAGTTAGAAGAGTACCAGCCTCAAAAGAAGTCAGTATGAAGCTCCCACCGGATTTTGTATGCACCAGAGGTGCAAGTATTATAATAGAGCTTCAAGTCGTGGATGTGAAGTATACCTATGTGGAAGGGAGGTCATGAAAGAGATACAAGATGTGATGCGAGATTTTAAGATAAGTAAGGTAAAGGTGAACAACGTACGAGATACTCAAATGTAGAGGGCTGTGAATAGTCCATACTTCGGATAAAAGGCTTGAAGCACTTGGATTTAGTATCCAAGAATGATAGCGGCATCGTCAGTGGAATCTCTTCCAGCCCATGGTTTCTAGGTACTGAGCGGTATAGTTAAGAGAGTCAAGAAGAGTTAGAGACGATGTGATGTCTCGCTTGATATTCCAGAATAACATAAGGAAATATTTAGTGCAAGCAAGTTGAAGGAAGGTTGTGAGTAGTGTAAATAGAAATGTGTAGGTCGCAAGCTAAAGTATGGTAGAGCGATAAGATTTTAGGAAGACAGGAGTAAGGATAAGAAAAGGTGAGTGAGAAGGTGACGAGAATGGATAAGTCCTCGGGATTAAGCCCATGAAAATAAGAGAGTTGATGGTTTCTCTAAGTTATAGATAGCTCAGTATAGCCTGAATGAACTCAAAGGAGTATAAGACTAGTAGCATTTAGAAGAAACGGAATGTTGCCCTGATAATAGAATGAGGGCGTAATTGTGATAAATAAAGGATGATGTTTGGGCCTTCGATTGAGTAAGGATTTGAAGAAAAAAAAGGATTTCATGAATTGTACAGGATTAAAAAACTCACGTGAGAAGAATATCTTTGGGAATCTATGAAATATGGTTATGAAAGTATAGTATCGCCCCTAGGTGGATCAGTCTAATCACTTCAGATGTTCCCCGATGAGACGGGAGCCTTAGTGGCAGTGTTACGTAAGAGGTTTTAAGTTATCAGTGGTGGATTATAGATCAACATTAAGTTGAATCAACAATGGATGGATAAAAGTTCCAAAGTATGAGATGATATTAGGCCATCATTCTTAAAATGAACAGCAATGAAGAAGCATTAAGGGACTTAGATTTATACATATAGGATAAGTAATGAGAGTAACCTCGAGTTGGGTAACAGACCTCAGTAATGGTAAATCGAAGTAAGAGTTATGGTGCGGTATAACCTACTTAGATGTAGTAAAGCCATACACGCCCAGAGGGACAACTTATCATAATTCTATATATGTTCACAAAGTAAGGCCTATAGATTGGCTAAAAGCTGGAGGGAAGAGTCGCATAGGTGCACATACAATGAAAAAGTCATACAGGCTGCATGACAGAAGGTATCAAGAGTTACGAGATTAGAAGAATTCCAACCACAGGCCATGGTATGAGAAGGAGGCATAAAGGTGGGAATGCCCTAGACTTGGGATTTATTCACAGAACAGTTGCCTAAATGGCAAGCACAGTAGTAAAACCATTGTAAGAGCTATTAGATTATGGGACTAAAAAGTGCATCAGCCAACATTCGAGGACGAGCGTTCCAAAGAGAGGAATGATGTTACACCCTGTAGTATTGTACGTTGGATTTGTCGAAAGATAATTGACATCAGTTCAAGGACAAGATTATTTTTAGGTTATAAGTGTTATGCTATTTATAATAAGTGATAAGTATATTCATGAAGGTGAGAGGGTAAGCAAATCGAAGAAAATGAGTTTCGTCGAAGTTTGACATTTTGAGATATACGGTCCAAGCTATAATACCATGTATTTATGGACTAGTGCCATATAAGGTACCACATGATCAAGATAGTAAGGTGTATAAGGTATGCTAAAAGTGAGTAATATTTTAAGTAATTTAAGATAATTCTTAATTATGTGGGTAATTGGTTAATTATTGAATTAGTGGGGGATTAATAAATTGATTAAGGAGAAAGGCTGAAAATTTGGATAAGTTGAAAGTGTAGTAACGTGGCAGATAAAGAATCAAAGAATTATGACTCAAAAGTAACTAAGTTATGTGGCAATTCGTAAAGAAAGTGAGTCCCACAACCTATAACTTTAAAAGATCTTCTTTTCTTATTAAAAGTGTGATACTAAGACTTGCTAAGTAACGGGTGGAGCTCAACAATTTGTATGAAACTGGAGCAGTGTGAAGTTGCGATTCTAAGGTAGTACGGTACAATCTTTCTCAAGAATATCATAAGAATTTTTTCCTACTTCGATCCACCGTTACGTGTTTTTTGCAAAAGATGTAGGTTAGAGGGATTATTAAGAGAATCGACTCAGGTATGTTAAGGTTATCCCTTATTTCCTTTTGCATGATCCGTACATTACAAACGAAACGAGCAAATGCACAAATTTCATAAATGACTCTATTCATACAAATACTAGAGGTGCTTATGTTCTTGATTCCCCATGTGTTCTATTATTCTATCATCTGTTCATGGGTCTCAGAAAATACGTAAGTTGATAAAGTTTATTCATGAAATTAATCAAAGGCATAATGATATTATGACATACCGAGAAATCTTATTAACTTACTTACTTATAGGATTCCCTTAAAGGATTGATGATGTTACGTACACATATACCTATGCATGATACGACATTTATACGCATATGCATGATATTATAAATATTAAATGATTCACAGAGCTATTCAAACATCATGTTGAGTCTTTTACTCCATGTTTCTCTCATGTATATTATTTACTGATTTTCATTCCTTACATACTCGGTACATTATTTGTACTGACGTCCCATTTGCCTGGGGACACTGCATTTCATGCCCATAGGTCCCGATATACAGGTTGAGAGGCCTCCAAGTAGGCTATCAGCTTAATGGAAGGTGTTGATGCACTCCATTTGCTCCGGAGTTGCTTATTTAGTCAGTATGATTTGGACATATAATGATTGGTATGGTGGTCCCTGTCCGGACCTTTATGATGTTTATGTACTCTTAAAGGCTTGTAGACAAATGTCATGTATATGAAAGATTGTATGGCCTTGTCGGCCTATGTTCAGTGTACGAGTGATCATTTTGGTCTTATAGGCTCGTATGTCATATGTATAAGTCAGTATATCATCCTATGTCGAGTATTGCCTCATCCTTTATTCTAGTCATCTCATGACAGCTTTTCTGGTTCATTTACCTATGATATTATAATACGAAATATATATTATGTTGGTGCTCAGTTGATTAAGGAACCGGGTGCCCATCGCAACCCATCAGTTTAGATCGTGACAGACTCGTGGGACTTGGTATGACCGAAAGCTTTCCCCAAAATGCTTACTTAAAGAAAATTAGATTATAATTTTTCCGAGGGTAGCCTTTGAACTGCTTCGCAAATTTTACGGCTTTATATTTTGGTTACGGGTTTCAAACGTCTCTGAGCTATTTTTAGGATGGTTGTAGCCTTTTAATTTTGGGTTCTGACCAATAGGCTTATTACCTCGAGTTTCGATACCCAATATGTCTGGGCTTACCCAAGACAACAGTCCCCGAGCGGGGTTGTCCATTGCCTTCAAGGTTCGAGCACTGCATAATAGGTTTTTGTGCCCCCGTGCTTAAACAACTCGAGTCGTCCGAGTTTGTATTGGATGACAGTCCCCGAGTGGGGGTGATCTCTTGGATCTAGATAGAGGTGGACCTTGGGCTCGATGTCCTTAAGGAACAAAATGTAGTAGTTTTTAAGAGACAAAATATGTATCTGCAGGCTGGAAACTTTCTTTCTCTTTTGTGCGCAATATACAAGATTGTAAATATGTATAAGCTTCGTGTTATAGCTTAAGTGGCCTATGTGGGCACGTTTCATTTGACCGTTTGGCCTTTACAATAAATCCTATCCACCGAGCCTAGACTGTCGAGCGCGAAGTTTCCTTCCTTGCTAAAATCATTATCCGATGGTGATGGCCCTCAGTATTCGAGGCTGATCGTAAAGAGGGTTCGGAAACTATTGATGTGATCTTCGACTCCGGTGCATGACCGGTCTTCAATTCTAAGTTTAGCACGATCTATTATTTCCTCGTTAAAAACGTTGCCAGAAAACCCATATGGGACAAAACTGGTTCAAGGGAAAAAGAGAGCAACGCGTGCTTTAGGCCTAAGTGGGTTGGCTCCAATTTGTAATATATGTAAAGAAACGTAATTAATGAGGCCATAACTTAGCAATAGTATCATTTTAAGTGGGTTACGTTCCAATTGTTCGATAGTCTATCACTGTTCATCACTTCAAATTTGTACGATCCTTTACTGGTGATGTCGATAATTCGATATGGACCTTCCCAATTCGGCCTCAGCTTCCTTTGTTCGGGTTCCGAGTGTTCAGTGTTACCTTTCTTAACACTAAGTCCCTAATATTGAAGTATCAGAGGTTCGCTCTACGATTGTAATACCTTTAGATACATTGCTTTTGGGCGGCTAACCGGACAAGGGCGGCCTCGCGCCTGTCCTCCAATAGTTCCAGGCTCGTACTCCTGGCCTCGTCGTTTGACTCTTTGGTCGCATATCGAAACCTGAGACTCGATTCTCCTACTTCGACCGGTATAAGAGCTTCGGGACCGTAGACCAGTAAGATTGATGTGGCCCCGGTATTGGATTTTGATGTCGTATGATATGCCCATAGGACTTCGGGCAAAATTTCCTTCCATTTCCCTTTGGCATCAGTCAACCTCTTCTTAAGGTTTTCTAATATGGTTTTGTTCGTAGACTCCGCCTTCCCATTCCTACTAGGATGATATGTTGTTGATAGGATCCTTTTGATCTTATGTTCCTCGAGAAATATGCTCACTTTACTGCCGATGATCTGCTTTCCATTGTCACACATGATCTCAGCTGGCATTCCGAATCGGCATATTATATGGTCCCAAATGAAATCAAAACTTCTTTCTCCCTAACTTTCTCAAATGTTTGGGCTTCCACCCACTTAGAAAAATAGTCAGTCATAAATAATATAAATTTAGCCTTACCGGGTGCCCATGGCAGGGGACCAATGATGTCCATTCCCCACTTCATGAATGGATAGGGTAACAAGATCGAATGTAGTAGCTCCCCGGGCATTTTGATGGCATTGAATCGGAAGATAGCCTATCTAAGAGAAGATGAAATAGCAACGTGAATCATCGGCACATGCCTCTAACATTCGTCGCATTTTTGTACGAACTTCTTCGCGTCGTTTTCCATGTCAATCCAGTAGTAGCCAGCTCTAATTACCTTATGAACCAACGATTTGGCACCCGAGTGGTTCCCGCAGGTGCCTTCATGAACTTCTCTCAAAACATATTCGATATCTCCCGGTCCCAAACATATAGCGAGTGGGCCATCGAATGTTCTCCTAAATAAGGTGTTGTCTTCGGAAAGGCTAAACCTGGCCGACATTGTGCGTAGAGCCCTCGATTCCTTAAGATCCGAGGATAGCTTCCCGATCTTCAGGTAATCTATATACTTGTTTCTCCAGTCCCAGGTTAAGCTTGTCAAGCTTATCATGGCGTGGCCTTCCTCCACTACCAATTTCATGAGTTTCACAACCATTCCCGAGTTGAATTCATTATCATCAACCGACGATCCCAAATTAGCAAGAGCATCGGCTTCGCTATTTTGATATCGAGGTACATGTTGCAGAGTCCACTCCTTGAACTGATGTAGCATTACCTACAATTTATCCATGTATCTTTGCATTCATTCCTCTCTGACTTCGAACGTAACATTGACTTGGTTCACCACAAGGAGGGAGTCGCACTTAGCTTCGATCACCTCGTGCCCCAGGATTTTAGCCAGTTCGAGACCTGCAATCATGGCCTCATACTCGGCCTCATTGTTTGTCAATTTTAAGTCCTAATAGATTGTCTAACTATATTACCTATCGGTGGCTTCAACACGATGCCAAGTTCGGACCCTCTTGCGTTCGAGACACCATCCGTAAACAGGTTCTAGATTCCCAAGGAAGTCCCCACGTTCAATAACAATTCCCTTTTGACTTCGGGTATTAGGGTCGGCATAAAGTCGGCCACGAAGTCTGCCAAAATTTGAGATTTGATGGCAGTTTGGGTTCGATATTCAATATCGTACCGTAGATCTCCATGGCTCATTTGGACAATCATCCCAAGAGCTCGGGTTTATGCATTATGTTTCTCAATGGGTAAGTAGTTACAACACATATGGGATGACATTGAAAATACAGTTTTAGCTTCCTAGAGGCGCATAGCAAAGCGAGTGCTAATTTTTCTAGGTGAGGATACCTGGTTTCAGCCTCTCCTAGAGTTTTTCTAACATAATAGATAGGGAATTGCGTACCTTCCTCTTCCCAAACCAGGACTCCACTTACCGCTACCTCGGATATCACTAGGTACATGTACAACTGTTCGTCTGCCTTTGGGGTATAAAGAAAAGGTGGGCTCGAGAGGTACCACTTGAGTTCCTCCAAGGCTTGTTGACACTCCAGGATCCAAGAGAAGTTATTCTTCTTTTTCTATAGTGAAAAGAACTGATGGCTCTTGTCAGAGGACCTTGAGATAAATTGACCCAGAGTGGCTATGCACCTGGTTATCCTTTGAACAGACTAGACATTGTCCATAACTATGATGTCCTCGATGACCTTGATCTTATTTGGATTAATCTCGATTCCCCGTTTGGACACCATGAATCTGAGGAATTTACCGGACCCGACTCAGAATGCGCATTTCTCCGGGTTCAGCTTCATATTATATTTCTTCAATATGTTGAAGATTTCCTGCAAATGTTTCAAATGGTCCACTGCTTGCAAGGACTTAACTAACATATTGTCAATGTAAACCTCCATTGATTTTCCTATTTGCTCTTCGAACATCCGATTTACTAGGCTTTGGTAAGTGGCACCGACATCTTTTAGTCTGAATGCATTACGTTATAGCAGTAGGTGTCGTACTTAGTGATGAATGACGTTTTTTCCCGATCGTCCGGGTCCATCTGAATTTGGTTGTATCCGGAATAGGCATCGAGAAAACTGAGGTTCTCGTGGCCGGTTGTCGCATCGATCATGCGATCAATGTTGGGCAAAGGAAAAGAGTCCTTAGGGCATGCCATATTCAAGTCTTTGTAGTCTACACATATTCTTAATTTATTCCCCTTTTTAGGGACTACTACTATATTTGCTAAGCAATCTGGGTACTTAACCTCCCTAATGGACCCTATTTTAAAGGTTTTACATACCTCGCCTTTGATGAATTCATGCTTCACTTCGGACTGAGGCCTCCTTTTCTGTTTGACCGGGTGGAACTGCGGATCCAGTCTCAGCTTGTGAAGAGTTATTTCTAGCAGAACCTCTATCATATTAAGGTGGGACCAAGAGAAACAATCTGTGTTAGCTATAAGAAATTTAATGAGTTTTTTCTTAAGCTCGGTACTTAACCTCGTGCCCAGGTATACCTTACGATCGAGCAGGTGTTTGATTAATATGATTATCTCCAGTTCTTCGACCGTTGATTTGGTGGCGTCGGAATCATTGGGGGCTATGAAAGATCTGGGAACTCCATAGTCTTCATCCTCACCCGTCCTCTACTTCTCTGATTGGGTCGGGGTCGGTGTCGGTAATTGCTATTTGGTTTCTCCCTTGGTGACCGAACCCAGATCCTTTGGTGTTGAAAGTATAGATATCGGGACCACCTCTTCGACTGCGAACATCTCTTTTACAGCTGAGTGTTCTCTATAAATTGTTTTAATTCCTCCGGATGTTGGGAATTTCTACACCTAGTGCAGTGTCGAGGGCAGTGCCCTCATGTTGTGAATCCATGGCCTCTCTAACACACCGTTGTATCTCATATCTCCTTTGATCACGTAGAACTTGGTTTCTTGAATGGTTCTGGCGGTGTTCATCGGTAATGTTATCTCCTTTACATGCCATATTGAATCCGTTTAGAACTCAGACAACAGACACGATTTGGTCTTGTAGACCTAGCTGCTCCACGACCTTCGACCGAATGATATTGGTCGAGCTATCTAGATCAATTAACATACGCTAAACTTGAGATTTATTTATGAGTACAAATATTACCAATGCATCATTTTGTGGTTGCACGATGCCCTCATCGTCCTCATCATTGAAGGATATGGTTCCCTCTGGCACGTAATCTTGAGTCCATTTTTCCCTTGTGATAGACACTTTGGTGCGCTTTAACATTGGTCCCTAGGGGACGTCGACCCACTGATGATCATGTTAATGATGTGCTGAGGTTCCTCCTACTCGATCTGTTTATTGGAGTCTCTATTCCTGAAATGATTTTTGGCTCGATTGCCTAAGAACTCTCAGAAGTGTCCGTTGTTGAATAACCGGGCTACTTCCACCCTTAGCTGTCGGCAATCTCCAGTTCTGTGGCTGTGAGTGCCATGATATTTACACAATAGGTTGGGGTTTCTTTGGGCAGGATCGAACTGTAAAGATAGAGGCCACTTGGTGTCTTTGAGGCATCCGATGGAAGATACAATGGCGGAAATATCGGCGCTGAAATTGTACTCTGATAACCTCAATTCTTCTTAGGCCCGATGGGCCTGTTGAAACCGCTTTTGATAAAGAGTTCCCAGTTATTTTGAACTCAATCGTTTCTCCTTTTACTTCTCACAGGGTTTCGTCCAGACCCATTACCCCTACGATCATTGTTGTACGATTGATACCAATCTCTACTTGACCTTGGTTCATGATCAACATCTCTTTTGGATCTATCACTAGCTCAGACAGGATAAACAGACCCGGAAGGGGCCCCAAGCTGATCATCTTCGACCCTAATTTTTGATTGATACCAGTTATGCACATCGGCCCAAGTTACCTCCAGATATTCTATTAAATTTTGCTTCAACTACTGCGAAGACAATGAGCTTCGAGTATTAAGTCCTTGGGTGAAGGCCTGAACGGTCCAATCGTCTGCCACCAGCGGCAAGTCCATATGTTCCATTTGAAACCTTGACATGAACTTCCTGATCATCTCGTAATCTCTTTGCTTTACCTTGAAAAGGTTGGACTTCCTGGTCTCGACCTTGATGGCTCCGGTGTGCGCTTTTACAAAAGCATCTACAAGCATAGCAAACGAGTCAATAGAATTAGGGGGTAAGTTGAGATACCATATCATAGTTCCTTTTGACAAGGTCTCTCCGAACCTTTTCAGCAGGACAGACTCGATCTCATCATCTTCCAAGTCTTTTCCCTTGATGGCGCACGTGTAGGAGGTCACATGTTCATTTGGGTCAGTTGTTCCGTTGTACTTAGGAATTTCGAGCATGCAGAACTTCTTTGTAATCGGCTTCGGAGCCGCGCTCAAAGGGAAAGGTTTTTGAACAAACTTTTTGGATTCTAGGCCTTTCAGTATCGGTAGTGCTCCTGGGATTTGGTCGACCCTAGAGTTGTAGGTCTCCACACTTTTGTCGTTGGCCTCGATTTTTTTCCCTCCCATTTCTACCCGTTTTGTCATCTTTATTATCTCAGGGTTGGTCCCTGATTCAGCTTCATTTGGCCTCTCTGTGACTGGTTCATTTCTGTGAGTGTTTTCCCGGGATTGGTTCGAGCTCAACTGGGAGCTCGGCTTTGGTTCTGCAATTGGGCTATCGCTGCCTGTTGAGCCTGTAGCATTTTGAAGATCACTCGCAAGTTGATCCCTTCTCCTTCACCATCGCGTGTATTTTCGGCTACCGATCGGACTCCCCCGCGGACGATGTTCTTAGGATCGATAGGCAAATTCGCATTAATGGCCACATGTGAGTTGGCGTCGATTGGGTCTGCGGTCGGGATTCCGTTGGGATTGGCAGAGGGTACCTCGTTACCGGGTATTATGTTGTTATTCTCGCCATTGTGGCCAGACTTAGCATCCATATTTAGAGGGGCAGGTTGGGAGTTCGACATTTTAAATTTTGACCTGAAATCAAAAACACTTCAAAGAACAAGTGTGAAGTAGGGTGTGCTATGAATTTTGTATCAAATTGCCACTATTATTCTTAGCCCTACGGTGGGCGCCAAACTGTTTACCCTCAGAAACGGATAATAATTAAATTTGTAAGTAATTTTAAGGATACGCGGATTAATTCGATACAAACGATAAATTGCGTTAGATTAATTAAATAAAGATGTAGTAAACTTAAACCATGTGATGAAGATGATTATAGCCTTGATGGGATATCTACCCCGATCTGGGATCAAAAAGACTAGTACTAATGAGCAAGAATAAGAATAAAGAAAATAATAATATATTACCTTGAAATGCATATTACAGTCTCTAACGAATAATCAGACTCCCCTTTATATAGTGGGGGAGTCCTACTCTAGGTATAATTCTATAAAAGGTAAAAAATCTCATGTTTAACTAATCACCGTTTCTCCATCGATACGTGTCGAGATCCACGCCATGATATTTGGCCGGTCGTGGATATCACGACCTTCTGTTGGCCGTGCTCGGTTGCCTGACGAGGTTCTCTGAAGTCTTTTAAGATTTGGACCGATACCAGATCATGGCTCTGATATTTTCGAGGGCGGGCATCATGCCCCCGAGCTCTGACTCGATGAGACCCTAGTCTCGATTCTCGTCCCTTATAATCATGTCTCAGGCTCGATTTATCATATCGAAAGCCGGGGTATACCACGAGCTCGGTTACCCTTATACAAATATCTTTAAGCTCATTCTTCAAAAGTTGAATAAATTCACCACCTCTGCTCTTATCAGCATTCTTCAGAAATTGAAAGATAAAGAAAAATACTATTTGTGCAACGTATAGATTTACGGTTTTTGTTTTTAGAGTTAGGCTTTACCCTATTAAAGATTGGGACGAAGTCTAGCGTGATTCAAGATTGATTCCTGGGAGGTTGAAAGACAGTAGGAATAAGTCTGGGGTGTTCTTTGAGTTAATGAGTATGTTTTTGACTCGTCCTGTCAAAAAAGATTAACGCGGTTGTCTTCTATGGTTAGTGAAGTGGATAAGTTTGCACTTTTGAAATTATTTTAATCTTACAACAAGTGGATAAGTTTGCACTTTATGTGAAGTGTCAAAACCAAACTTATGAATGCAAGATATTTATTGTGCATATAGAAACTTATTACCAAATTGTGGTTAACTACTACTACTTCGTAATATTTAATTTCTTTTTAGTATTTGATTCCTAAAATTAAACTACTGATATAAACACAGTAAATTCTTTTGTATACCCTTTTGTCGTGTAGCTGGTTAGCAAAGAATGAAGTTGGGATAGCCTAGCACATCCTTTAATACCTTGTGCTCCATGCTATTCAGAAGTTGCACCATAACCCGGTACTGCTGCCTATCCAATTACAAAAGAAAGAAGAAACCAAACCAAGAAGTTAAAGCTTAATCTAGTGCAAAACTCTACAACTTTGGCTACCTTTCAAAGTGCTCCTCAAATACCGCAGTTTGTTATTTATACTTGTCTTTAACTGCTTCATACAGGCACAGTGTGTCTATACACTTTATACTAGTCGCATCAAACCAATAATTCGAGTCAAAAAAAAAAAAAAAAAAACACGATCATAGTTTGGTTTGCCATTGTAAAAAAATACGATTATAATTAGTTTGGTTTGGTTTTAACTAAAAAAAAAAAAGCAAACTAAACTCAAACCAACCCGACATTACATTTATATAATTTTTAAAAATATTTTATACATATAAATATTTATTGTAATATAATTTATAAATATTTCTTAATTTTTTTTTCAATTTTATCATTAAACATATTATTTCAAGTTTGGACTTAACATTCTTGAATGATCCAATAAATTTTATAGCCCCATAAAGGTAGTAATTCAAATAAACTTCAAATCGATACTAATCCTAACAAAGAAAATTTAATTCAATGCTAGAAATGACAATACCCTTGGATATCTATTTTTAAGTTTTGTGTTGATTTATAATGAAAAATGCATAACATAGTTTATCTTTTTCTTTAGTGCTTAGTTATGTAATTAATAGTACGTATTAATTGTATTTATTTTAGCATGACCTATATAGTACTTTTAGATTATGTTAATTTTTATTATGGCTTATTAGTTAGTAAGTAATATTTTCTTTATAGATTTTATTATCTTTGTTACTCCTATTGAATATTTTAGTACAATGCTATGACTCATCTCATATTATTATATTATTTTTTTTGCAAAATACATTATATAGTTGTATCTTACTGGGACTAAAGAAATATTTAGAGCACAAGTTGTATATTTTGTGCTATGAAGACTTACCGGCAAAAAAAAACAACCCGAAAACCCGAAAAATCGAGATTGAAAAATCCGACATTATTGGTTCGATTTGGTTTATAGATTTAAAAATCCGACACCACTAATTTGATTTGATAATTAAAAAATCTAAACCAACTCGACCTACATACCTCCCTACTTTATACCATCAAGTTAAGTTATCTATAACAACAGATAATGAATGTGCGCGAGTATAATATGGTAACAAGAAAAATTGACTAAATAGTCTAATTTAATATGTTAAAATATATTGATAGAATTATATTTTCAGTATGTAAGTTAAAACAATTATACTTAAGGCTTAAGCTCCAGTGTTTTTCTTTCCTTGTGACTGTTAATCTTAATCCAAATAAAATCAGCACATTTGCAGCTGAGAAGGGGTTGCAAGTACCTTTTCAAGTGTCAATAGTAATGTTTATTGTTTATACAAGATAATCTTTCGTGTTAATCGATTACTATATCTTAAGTAGGTGTTTGGACATAAAAATTATAATTTAAAAAAAAAAATTTGGAGTTAAGTTAAAAAATAATATTTGGAATATGAAATTATGTTTGAACATGCATTTTGTTTGAAAAAATATATCAATTTTGTGAGTGGGGAAAAAAATTGAAATTTTTTAAAAAGTGGTTTTTTGAAAAGCTCATTTTCAAAAAATCTACAAAATTTCATGGACAAACAGATTTTTGAAGAAAAAATTCAAAAAAAAGGAAAAAAAAATTATGAACAAACGGGTCCTAAGTTTTCCATCTCACGCAAAATTCAAAGAGAAAAGAATTAAAGGACACAATCATCGAAATGAATATTAACCCAGTTGTCACCTACTTCCTTCGTTCACAGTATTCTAAAAATAAATTTTTACTTTTACTTGTCACTTTTATCATATTAAGAGAAGACAATTTCTTTTTTCTTGTTATACCCACAATATTAATTACTCATTTCAATATTTTTTTTAAATTTATTAAAAATATACATTAATTAATATGAGTATTATGGTAAATTATTCATTTCATTTATTTATTTTTTAAAGTGTGCAAAGTCTATTATGAACAAGTAAAAGTGAACGGAGGGAGTCCTAAAATTATAGTGACATTAGTGCTCTTGGTACATATTAATAATAAGTTCCAAACAACGGCTGTGTACACAGTCAGGCCCTGGCCCCCGCCCCCTCTCAGTCAATTGTTTTTGAATTGGCTCGCTTGCATTTCTCATTCATGTAACCCCCTTGAAATCACCATCTTTTTTGTCCCAACTTTATAACTCACCATTTTCAATTGTAACTCTTTTATTAGATAAACAGGAACACCTCCCCCACCCCTACCCCACACCTCCCCTTTGAGTTTTGACCCTTTGCCTCTTTTCTTTTTCTGGACATTCTTCTCTTCTTTTCCCTACCATTTCAAAGTCTTTCCTTTTCCTTAATTTTAGGGTAAAAAAGAAAATGGGGAGTTGTCTGAGCAAGAAGAGCTCTATTACATCTACTCCTGTTGCAGTTTCAAGCACAAATCAAGAAACCAAAACAAATACCCTGCAAGTAGAAAAGAAGAAAGTAGAGGGACAAATAGTGAGAAAAGAAATCTTTGTTATCAAACACAGGATAAGCCATGAAGGGTCTATATGTTCTAAAGACTCAAAAGATAATGCCAACAACAGTAATGGGGAATCTGGCAAGAAGAATGCTACTATTATTGTACCAGCACCAGTGAAGAGGAGGAGTTCAAGTTGTACAAAGGAAGAAGTTGATGCTATTTTAGTACAAAGTGGGAGGCTTAGCAGGAGCTCATCCCTTAACAAAGGTCTTTCCTTTGAATCTTGTGATAACACCAAGAACCACAATAGAAGTAGAAGGTACTCTATTTCTAAGAGAAGTTATGATTTTGACAATGAGAATACAAGTGGTGGTAGCAGAAGGGTGAGCAGATCTCCTGGTAGAAGATCTGAATCACCAGTTACTGCTTCCAATTGTGCTAATTTGGCTTCTGCTGATGCTAATGGGAGTAATGTAAGACCAGGTACTGAGCTGATTTCTACAGCTTCTATTCAGAGGATTCAAGTGAAGAGAAATGTGGGTGCTGCATCTCCTCGTGCTCGGTCCCGGTCTCCAGCAAGGGTGAGTGCAAAGGTATTAAGCGAGAGCAAGAATTTCCAGCAGCAGCCTTTGTCCCTTAGCCGCAACAATTCCAGGAAAAGGGAAGATTCTCCTTTCAGAAGAAATCCTCTGAGTGAGATTGGCAGCACTACTGTGGTCACTGAGCATATGCCCTTTCATGCACTCAAGCATGTCAACAACAATATCCACCCTCAGGTTGGCTTTTTCTATCCTCTGGTAATAATGTTTTAAATTTTCCAATTTTTGTAAATTGGCTAATGATTCTAGTTATGTTTCTTTTCAACGGTTTTGGCATTAGGCCAATACTGATTTATTTCTGCTTCAGTTTTGAGTTTGCAGTTGGATTTTGGCATTTATTTGACATGAATATGGTTTTTTCAAATGCAGAAGCTGAATGCAGAACATGTAAGCTATGGCAAAGTTGTTCAGCAAGAACCTGAGAAAACACTTGGCATCAGCAAAGCAACTATAGATTACGGCCTAACAAATGTTAATGGCAAAGTCAAGGAGCAGCAGCAGCAGGCACAGGAGGCTAAAGCATTGAGAACAGTTACAGCAAATGCTGCAGTGGATGTGGTTGGTTTAGGATTCGAAAGTCTTGTGCCTCAGGGAATGAGAAGAAGCAGATCTTCGAGGCTATCCCGAGACCTAGACAGTAGTCTTGGAGATCAGTCAAATCCTACTCAATCATATACTGAGTTATTGCTTGAGGACATCCAAAACTTTCATCAAAAGAGCAGCAAGCCTGCATTTTCACTCCCACCTTGTGCAACAAAAGCTTGCTCAATAGTGGAGGCAGTTGCTGACCTTAACTCAAGCACTAGTTCCAGTCTATCCAGCGTTTTCTCTGATGACAGAAGAAGAAACCCCACAGTTGAGCAAGTTAACAAGAATACTGATACTTCTTTAGGAACCAATCCTCAGGGTAAAAGGAGGTTACAGATAAAAGAGCCATATGTGGAATCTGAGGTTGCTCTAAGTGATGACTTAATTAAGTCTCCTATCATACAGAAGTATGTAACCTTCGGAAGGGGAACTGATGGAGGTTATTTAGAAGAGCCAGAATCCTCAGGAAGCAACAGTTCTGTTGGTGGTCAGCGATGTTGGTTTTCCCCATCCTCCCGAGGACTAAATTCAGCTGATTCAACTGATTCTTGGTCTCCTTCAAAATCTTACAGTAGGCTTCATGTGAATCCACTAGCCTTTCAAAAGCATACAGTATCTGAGTACGGCCATGATATGGATGAAGATAAAAGAAGAATGACTGCAAATACGAGGGATTCTGACAACCAGCAACATGGAATAGGTCGCAACAGAACACCTAGAGGACCTCACACAATATCTATGGCAGCTGCTGCTGCTTCAACTTATTAGTTATATGCAGTTTCTTTGAGGATTAATATGTTGCTGTTATGATTGCGCCCTTTGCAACATTTTCATTTCAGTGTCTACAGAATCATTTACTAAAAGCAGCTGTATTGCAATTATTCTTTTACGTTCTCTGACAGGCATAATGGGGGCTAAATAATGGAGTTTCACATTTATACAGATTTCAAACTTGATACTGAGATAAAATTGATGCTGCGGTAGCAGCATTCTCTACACGAATCTAACAGTAACAAAAGCTTCAGTCCTTGATATTTTATCCAAGAAAAGTTTTGTCTACACCTAATGAGTATAATACGCATCTTGAAGCTCACACTTCACGCTATTATGGTATACAGTTGGGTTGGGAAACCACCTCCAAGCAAGTTCCAGCTTCACGATATTATGGTATACAGTTGCTTGATATAATTTTGGTATCTTTTCTATACAGTGTATGTATTTTCTGCAAACTGGAGTAATTAAGCTGCTGAGCATTCTTCTCTCTCCAGACACAAGGAGGATAACTCAACCGTTGACTATATCATTTGGCATCACTTTTGTAGTTAACCAAGTAAATTGCAGCTACTGTGACAAATGCTCCACCTAGTTGCACGGGTGTGAATGTCTCATCCAGATATAGGAACCTGTATCGGAGTTGAACAAATTAGGCAGATCTGGATAGCAAAAAAGTAGAAACCAAAAAGTGAAGATAGAAACCGAATCAAACATAAACTGCTTTGGACAGTAATCCTAAATATTTCTTCTTATAGGTAGTTGAAAGTGATGACCAATTCATTGATTGAGATCAAAATAACTTCATTGGCTTGTTCAGGAATTTATTTTATGATAGGATGCTTACCCAAAAATCGAAGCGAACATTGGAGTTAAAAAGGTAAGGGAACTGAGCTTTGTCAGGCTACCTGCAATGGATTAGTCTAGTCAAAATTGGCCGCAACTGACAAACTAATAAGGTGTAATGCATTGTTTGACATTCAGAGACCTGAATCTAACCTCTTGTTGCGTTGTAGAAGTAGACACCATAGCTTATGGCACTTCCAAAGATTGAGGTATAGAGCAAAGCCAACAAGTCAGTCGCTGTTAGCTCCATATAATTCCCACTAAGGACAGGGTCATGATTGAGAATGGAGATAGCCACCAGAGGGAGTCCACCAATAACCATGTGCTGTAATGGAAGTATATGAAGTTAGCACAGTATTTGAGCATCGAAATCATAGTGTACCGTTCTTTGGAAACCTTCTACTTAAACCATTACATTGTTGCCAGTCATGCTACCGTTTATTTTCAATGCTAAAAGACAAGTAACCATTCTAATCTTGAATAAACATCAGCTCATTTCCGAGGAGCAAGAAATAAATATAAGCTTTCAATATTGGCAAGAAAATACTTATGTGTGTTTAAGAGTGAAGGTCCGCTGAATTTAGTGGGGTCGTCTTCAAATCCTAGCAGTCTTTTTTCTTGTTTTCTCAGAAATAGTTCAAACAGAGATATATTTCTCTTGGCCCAACAATTATGAGCTGATGCTCTTTCCTTTTATATTGATGAAAAAAGTTTCCAGTTCACTGTTATATGTTTGCTCACTGAATTTTTTTTTACTTGGTAAGCGAAATCATTTTGTAAGGATAAGCATGTGTGGATAAGAGAATAGCCACACGAGACACTGTCATTAATGGAAAAACCAGAATTTTCATAATAAAATTAAGCTGTAAAAGTGGAATTTATTTTGTGCTACCCAGCATCCAAGTGGCTTTGAAGAATCCCACCAATCAGCAAAGGTTAGAATCCTGCTTTTACAACCGCAAAACACCTCCTGACAACACATCCAAGGTTAACGGCCAACCGACACCCTACCCACCCTACAAATTTTTAGCAGAGGACACTTGCTCTAAGGATCAAATTGTCTTGGGTTAGATCTGGGTGCTAAGCTTCTGTCTCGGTGGTGAAATGGGGAGTCAGGGCCTGAGCTTTAATCCATTTAGAATGATATCTTCGTTTCATAGGGAGTCCTCATAAGATGATGCACCACCAACATTGAAGGAAAAAGGAATTTTTGCAGAGGTAAAGAACACACATTTCATGACTGGTTAAAAGAAGATAAAAGTCCATTCCCTTTTGTCAACCTTAACTTTTGGCAGTGGAATGGTGGTGGGATTTAGGAAAAGGCCACAAATATTTTTCTATACAGAGAAAGGAAGTAAGAAGAAGTTTTTTGTTTTGGATAAGAAACAGAGGCAGTTAAGATAACGAAAGCACACTTCTCAGAAATTCAGCTTGTAAGACAGACATCCGGAATGGTTGACGAATTTGGGGTAGAATAAATAAATGCAATGCATAGAATACAAGCTATAGCAGAACTTAAACATTTAACAAGAGGCCTCTGGTCAGTAACTTGATAAGGGGTATGACCATCAATCATCATAGAGCTAACTGGATAGGTTAAAATTATACTAGTGTGAATTATTTTTTTATCATGCTAATTTTGGGATTTCTTCCTTCCTGTTTAATCTATGCAGTCAAACAACTACATTTTGCAACAAATGGAACAAAACAAATTTTATAGCTGAGTACAGTTTGATGATACAACCACTAGTTCTAGATAGTGACCGTAGAAAACCTGATCTAAATATTATAAACATCAAAAGTGTAGTAATATGTCTAACCCATCCAGTAGCCATGATTGGGTCTGAATATTTAGAAACCCAACGGACCATTACTGTGCCAACAGCCATGCTTTGTGCTGCAAGAAGCATCCACCACTCTCCACTTCCCCATAGGGAAAAGTTGCTATTATCAACTGAAAGAGCAGGTACCTGTACAATTAACTCTGTTATTTGAGAGCAGTATTAGTTAATACCAAAAAAAACAAGGAATGGGATTTATGACTACAAAATGTTCTCCTAAATCAGATATTGAGATTCCCTCCTTTCTTTTTGTTTTATTTAGGCTTGGGCTGGAGCTGGAGGAATAATTAAAAACAAATCAACTGTCATGGATTGTTCTACTTTCAACAGGTTAAGATCTAGTACACAGAGAAAAAATGAAAAAAAAAATTTCTGCAAACACGTTAAAAATCATCTTCTTCCTCTTTGCAGTTAAGAGAACTAAAATTACACGTACATAAATGCATACATATGAAAAACAAACTGCACTCTCAAAATTCGTCTACATATAGAATATAAACGTAGGGAATGGATTCAAAATCTTATAAATTGCGCTTCTTGGTTCCCTGCAGTACGTGTACGACGAACAACACAAACTGTACAATCAATATATACTATCAACATCATTGTGTCTTCGGATGATAACATAACCACAAACAAAATTGAGCATCTGCAAAATCTAGAATGTGGACACCACTTGAAGTTCAACAGTTAATTTGATGGAAGGTAGAGGAACGACTGGTCAATTCACTCCAAGGCGAAGTGTTTATGGTGCCCTCATGTTGTTTGGTATGACTGGAGGGATAATAAATCAGATTTACTTCATCCTTTCTACAATTTGAAGAGGTTTAACAAGCTACGTCTTCATTTTTATTCTCGAACCAAATGGTTTTTACAAAATCTCCTCCTATCCTTCCTTTTTCACCCCAACGAAAGAGATGTTTATCCACCTAATGGGAAAAAGAACAAATGTTCGTCTAGACGTCTACCTAGTCTCCAGTTTACTGTGAATTCCAATAGAATCATAATTTGGTTAAATATCTGCTTAACCTTTTAAATTCTGACACCGAAAATTTTGTCTTTGGTATCAGATTCTTCACCACTGCTTTTTGACTTATTTAAGGCACAAACAACTACCTACCAAAGGACCAATCAGTATTCTGTTAATTATCATCCACTACCTCGAGAGTAAGAATAAGGCCATTCACAATTATTGTGAAATAAATATAGAGATTGGTAATTTCTGATAATATTACCTCAAGAAGCAAAAGGCCTACCACCCCGAGCACTAGACCAGCAGCTCCAACAAAACCTATGGACTCACCAAATAACAAAGCTGCAAGCACAGCCACTGTCAGAGGCTGTGAATCTATTATCACCTGAAATCACAATAAAATCTCATCAAAATTAGGTCAACTTATCATTTGAATATCATCAATTACTTTACTTTTCTTGTAGCTGCATGGATTAGTTCAAGAGAATTGCTAATTGATCCTTTACTTACTCTTGACTCTATGTAATTACTTGGTTATACCACTAAAGCAGTCAGTCTTATCATTAAACATTATTGAATTTAAAAATGCCAATCAAATGTTCCAAAACACATGGTGAGTGATGTTCAGGAAAACTCAATGCAGTATTAGAGTAGAAATCATATATCATTAATTGAACCCATCAGTAAGAAAAGCCCCATTCAAAAGGTTGAATGCTGGAGCTTCAGAATTCTATATAGACAGGGGCGGATCCAGAATTTTCAAATCGTGGGTGCTCAATTATTTTTAATCTGAAAAATTGCTACTGATACTGAGTGCTCGGTTAATATATTTATATGAATTTACTAGTTTTTTATACAAGTAATAGTATTTGGCTCTAAAAGTAATGGGTGCTCAAGCACCCATAACTCAAAGAGTAGATCCGCCACTGTATATAGAAGAACAGGTACAAAATATAACTTTCTGTGCTATGGTGCTAAATGCAAAATACAATTTTGTACAGCACCTTGAACTGCTTATGGCGCAGTTTTGTCTTCGTAAATATTGGTTACAACCTCACAAGGAAAGAATTATACACTAACAAATTCAATATCAGCCTCAACTTGTTTTGGAACTGAGGCATAGTTGTTGTTGTTCTAAATTCAGTATTAGCATAAGACATCAAACTGCAATTAGAAAGTAAAATTCATCTTACACTGCCTAAGCCAGCAGATGTCCTCTGAAGTCCTTCTGCAAGAAATCCCTGTCCACCATATTTATACAATTAATGAGACGCATTGCTGGCCCAAAGAATAGTACTTTGTGCATCACTGAAAGCTTTACACAATTAACACAGGTAAGCATAGCAGTCGAATCCAGCATCTATTCCTCCTAGTGGTGAACTAAACCAACAGAGAAAGAAAGGCTAATTTTTGAAGACTACCTATACCCCTGTTTGTTATTCCCCATTATCAAGTTTATATGGTGTTTGCGATCGTGCTTTATTCTGTAACCACCAAAATCAATAAATTATTCGACTAGGACTCAATCCCAAATTTATGGGGTCATTCAGGGGCAGAACCACCTGGAAGCAAGGGGGCTCAAAAAATTTACTTATTAAAAGGGTAACCCTGTACGCAAAACATTCTGCATTCACACAGAGTCCGAGGAACGGTCGCACCCCTATTTTTATCCATGTTTATTACAAGCCAAAAATAATAAAATGCATGATATATACAAGGGTTGAATTCCGTCCCGGGGATCAGCCAATATTAAAATTCTATGTCCATTCCCTATCCAGACCTATTTCATTCCAATACTGATAAATAAGTCTTACAATTCAGTACACAACCACCAATGTTAGTTTAAGAAAAACTATTGATCAGATACTGAAGAAAGATACCTGAAAACAAGCAGCATCAACAAGAGCAAAGAGTGTAATAGAAAGCCAAGCATTGAATCCAGAGGGGAACTTCCTACCCCTTAAACTAGCAAAACCAACCAACATTAAACCAGCTGGAATCAACCTAAATGCTGAAACGAAAAAAGGGCCAGTCTTTGGTAAAACCTCCTTCATTGCTACCATAGCTGTACCCCAAAAGAAGAAAGGCGAAATTAGCAAACCCCATTCCCATATTGTCCCAAGTAACTCCAAAGACGACACCCCTTCATCTTTTTTAACATTTTGAAAATTGTAGTTTGAGTCTTTGGACAATTGCTCAGATGGGTTCACTACACACTCCACGTCAAGCCCAGTTCCCACACAGTCTAGTTGTTCTGATGATGATGGTTTCTCTTCAACACTGGATTCAGTGGCCTTGGTTTTTGAAAAAGAAATGAACTTTTTGCTGCGGGAGTTGAGGTGGAGATGATGATTCTTGGAAGAAATTCTACGTGGGTGCAGTGATTGTTGAGACCCATTTTGTTTGTGAATAATTGAGTGGTGATGGAACAAAGTATGAGGTAAAGAGGAGGTTTTGAAAAGGGAATTTGTTGGATTAAGGTGAAGAGTAGTAGTGGGTGAATAGCAGCGAGGACTGGAAAAAGAAGAAGAGGAAGAAAATGGAGACCATGCCATTTTTCTTCTCCTTTTCCCTTATAATGGAGTAGTATTTTTTTGTTAATTTCAAGTTTCCTGTTTTTACATAAGAGAATCAAAGGAATAAAAAATCATGTGAAAGGAGTGGTGAAATTATGATCCACCACCACCATGGAGCGGGTGCACTTTCTTAAATGCATAAATAGCCACTTGGAGGACCCCTATTTAAAGCATAGTCACATTTTTATAACATTTTGTAAGTTTAGCCATTTCTACTTGAGACAAAATATTTGAAGTTTCTGTCTAGAGTTTCACCTTTTGTCTGAAGTTGGCTGCAGCTCCTTCTTTCTCCTGCTTCAAGTTTCGACCAATCCTCTTCAATTCGTCCCCAAAAGCTTCCAAACATCGAATTTAGCTTCACCCAACTAGTTTCAACAAGCTGGGTGTCTTCACAATTCAAATTGCAAGAGATACAATTATAATATCTAGAAACTGACACGTCTGCCTATTTAAACGACTTTTAATTATGCTGCAAAAAAAAATGCAAGTTAGCAAGCGAAAAGCAGATTAGCACAAGAAAAAAAAAATGAAGTAACTGCGGGATTGAAGTCTTTTGCTAATGACATTCCGCAATCATAGGACTCTTCACTGCCTTTTGAGCAACAAGGACTTATCTAGAATTGTCGAAAATTTGCCAGCACAAGCTACGAGTTAAATATTTTGAAAGAAAAAAAATGGTTATAGCTTTAATTGTAGAGCAGAAACAGGCTACCCCATTAACAATTTAACTTTTGTGATGGACATGTCACTCATTTAAAAGAAGAACTAACCTAATTAGCCGCATAACCAACCACGTAAACTAAAAATAATGGACGAATGTATAAGATATGTATACTTCATATATATAATATGTGTATAATTAAATATAATTTATATATACTGATAAAAAAAAATCGTGAATCTGTTCGACTATTTGTGTCAGATATATTCTTAACGTCAAAATAGCACGGGCTAGCCAGTTTTCGGACTGGTAATTGAAAAATAAGAAATTTTCATAAAGCACTATCTTTTAATGGTAATTAGCTATCTATAGATACCATTTGCTCTATTACGGATTGTAGATACGTATTTTGTTGTTATAGGATGTATTAGATATATTTAAGCTATTGTATTCATGAATACAATAGCAAAATAGGCGTGAATTAGGGAAGTTCAGCTAATCAGTTGTTGTATTAGAGTGTATTTGACTGTATTCATGGCGTGAAACATGGGATTACAACTGGATAGATTATTGTATTCGACTGTATTCACAGCGTGAAACAGGGGATTACACTGTTTTTAAACGGAAAGTGAATCAATTAACATAATAGACTCTTAATATACCTCAACACACTCAATTATAACACACAATTTTTGTATTTCCAGTTATAAAAAAGATTCCCAACCGAAAAATACCCCCAAAACATAGCAATCTTCAGAGAAATTATATAATACATCTGAATACATAAATTATATTAATTAAAAATACATATGAATACATTCATGGCATATAACGAGAAAGTGAATACAATGAAATACATAGAATTCAACGGGATATATTGATATACAATGAAAAAAAAACAGTAAATACAATGAAATACATGGAATACAACAAGATACATTGAATTATAATGGAATAAAAAGAGACAATGAATACAATGAAATACATGAAAATACAGCGTGATACGTTAAAAATTCATTGAAATATATTAACAGAAATCATCTTCTTCATCGCGATTAATTGAATACCAGGGGCTTCTAATTTGATTGAAATATAATACCAATACAATAATTTAATCTTTGTTTCTCTCGCAAAGCTTTTAGTTTCGATGCCAACATAAACTTGGGTTGTTTCTGTACCTTATCACGATCTCTACTTTGATTGAAAAGATTCAGTCTTTTTTTGCTTGACTCGTCCTTTCTGGAGCTTCGATTTGGAAATGCTTGCTAGGATTTCTCGTTGGATTGAGATTGAGCATCGTGTTTTTAGGGAACGGGGGAAGAGAATGGTATGTATCAAAGTAAAGAGAGAAAAAAAAAATAGTGTAATTGAATAGCGTATTTAGTGATTTAGGAGTAGGAGGTAACCAAAATTAGATATTTTGCTATAAACATTAAAATGTATCTATAGAATATAATTTTTTTAAATGGTATTTATTTAAAATAAATAAGGTGTTAACCTTTGCTGTAGGAGGTAAAAATTCCTTTAAAAATAGGCACGTTTGCAAAGTTATTGAAAAATAGGCACTATTTTGCTGAAAACATGGGAAGTTCCAGCATCATATACTGGAGATTGGAGCACATGTATATGAACTTCCAGCATATAATGTAGGAACTCTAGCACACGAAAAAGTTCCAGCATAATACTGGAGATTGGAGCACATGTATATGAACTTTCAGCATATAATGTTGGAACTCTAGCACACGAAAAGTTCCAGCATAATATACTGAAGATTGGAGCACGTGTGTATGAACTTTCAGCATATTATGTTGGAACTCCAGTACATGGAAAGTTGCAGCATAATATATACAGAGATTTGAGCACATGTGTATGGACTTCCAGCATATTATGTTGGAACTCTAGCACATTATAAAATTCCAGCATGTTATGCTGGAAGTTCACATGCAAAAAATTCGAACTCCAGCATATTATACTGGAATATTTTTCGAATTTTGAACAATGTTTTTGTTCAGATTTATCTTTTACATGAAAAGTGCCTAAATTCTGATTACTTTTAAAATTATGGCTATTTTACAATTACCACCCGTAAATATTGCTATTTTTGAATTTCCCCCGGTTAAACAGCCAACACAAGCCCAATTCCATGTCACATGAGCGTTTCCGGTCCTATTGAGAGAGTCTAATTCATTGAGGTTTTTATCAGTTATATATTTAAAATTATATTGTCCTTCATATTAAAACTCTAACGTTGCATTTTTAGAGGTGTGTCTAGTACACACTTCTAATTAATAAAAAAAATATGTCACGTAGTACTACACGTAGCTATTTAACTTATCCTAAAACCTCCATAAACTAGCGTTTTTGTCAATACCTGCTTAAACTACCTTGTATTTCCCAAATTCCTTGAACTATATTCCGCTATATATTAAAATACCATGTTGAATTATTAGCGGTGCATCCGTATAACTATATTAACTTATGGATTGTACTAAATTTTTGATATAATTTACTCATGATGTATTACTTTCGGAATAATGATTAATTCTACAAATTTTGGCCAAAATAGGATCTAATATAATGTATTATTTTTGGGTTTAATTGTGGTTGTGTGTTTTTTGCTAGACTCCAATTAATTGACTAAGTCCTTGTTTACATTCACTTTGTAGCACAAAAAACAAACAGATAAATGAAGGCATATAGTATAGTGTTGCATTTCCGAAAAAATTATCTTATATTACAAAATAAAATTACAAAAAATAAATTTCACAAATAAGAAACCAGTTGGCTAGCAATACTTCTCTAATTCTAGATCGATTATGCAAATAAGGTTTAACAGATTCGACTTTATTCTCTATAAGATATTGGTTTTAATAAGAAATTTTAAATGAGTGTTCTTTCAACAATAAGGGTAAGATATGAAAGAAGACTAAACCAAGAAAGAGAATAAATCATTATAGATGAAACAAGAGAGGGAGAACCCATATGGAAAACTGAAGAAAGAGGAAAAAATGGAGAAGAAATGCGAAAAAATGAGAAAAAAATGTTGAATATAGAGAAAATAACGAGAAAATAAAAACAATTAAGAGGGTTAGGCTAAATAGTCGTTACACTCTGTCAGGTAGGTTGTTTTGATGGCTTTTTTCAGTTGTCACGTGCTCCTAAGCGAGTTATAAAACATGTTATGCTAATAAGCAATGAGGGGTTTTTTAATAAGAAGAGCGATATAGTCCAGAGGGATTTTGGGGACACTCGATAGTTTAAGTATATAACCGATAAAAACATTGATAGGTTAAAGGGGATTTTTATAGTATTAACTCTGACTTTGTGTTATAATTATTAAAATTTGACGTGTTCTACCAATACAGGAACAAAGATTGCTCTAAGCGTTCACACAATAGAAAAAGATAGTTGATGCAAAAGAGACAACAAGGAAAAGAAGAAAAAAATGCAGTAATTTATTACTATAAAAAATTACAAAACAGCCATAAACATAAATGATGCAGATAAAACGATCAGCCTTATTGTGAAAAAGCTCTCAAAAGAAATATAATCTATAATCCTCCACCAGATTTATTGCAAGTAAAAAAATGGCAAACATAGAATATAAAAATTTAAATAAAAATGTACATGCATGGTAGACTATAATCAAAATCAAGAATGGACCAGTTTAAAACCTAAACCGGACCTTACACTTATTATCCCTAATACGAATAACATTATCAGGAGACAAGCTATCCACGTTTAGTCTACACTTCAACAAAAACTTCCACTTCGTGAGCTTCAATTTTCCCAACTTGATCCTCACTGGAACCTTAACTCGAAGATTCAATGGAATAGTTCCACTCTGTTGATCCAACTGCAATGACTGCAACAAATTGGTAGCATTCTCTGTTTGCCCTGTCATTTTCACGTTAAGTACAGTTGTATTTCTATGGCCTTGATAAAACTTTGGCAATGTCCCTTCACATAAATTTGTGCCTTTGTACCACACACTCAAATGGCTTCCATTTTCGTAGTAAATTCCGATCTTTTTGTTGGGATTTCTTGCAGTGATGTTCACGTTAAACGTTGCGGACAAGCTCATGTCGTTGTTCATGTTGAATTGCGTAATTCTCATGCTGTCGACTGAGTATTTAGGTATTTTTGGTTGGAAGACAAAGTAAATTATGGCTGCTAAAATACCTAGGAGTATGATCACTAGGAAAAGTAGGCAACAGGACCAACACAAGCATTTTTTGCAGCAGCTTCTTTTCTTTGGTGGTTTTGATGGTGAATATGGGGTTAATGACCTTCTCAATGGTGGTTGCTGCCGCTCAGGATCGCCGTTCTCCGACCGTGAAGAGCCACGTGGCACCAACGGAGCCGTGGGTTTGGGTAGCGCTTCCTGCTCCGGTGCTGGTGCCGGATGAATCTTTTGGTGATCTGCCATTGAAAGAAAAGTTGTAACAAGATTAAGAACAGGGGTGCATGTGAACAACGAGAGCAAAATGTTATACAAAAGGTATTTTCTTGGACCAAGATTTTTTTTGTATATATAGGGACTTTGAAGAGTTAGAGAGATTATTTGAGCGTTGAAAAAGTGACAATAAAATACAAACTATAGGGGGCATGTAAATGGACTATGTGATGTTTTCAAGCTTCCTTCTTTTGACTTTTTGTGTAAGAGGTTGAATCTGAACAAACCAGTTTTTCCGTTTGAGCGTGCACGTACCTGAATAGATCAATGTTACCCAATTACTTTTGCGTATTATTTCATATAGTAAAAGCTTATGTTGAGGATTGCCCAATTTCTTGGCACGTTAATACTTTAGGGTCCAAAAAATACGGCTTTATGTGTTCCTTTGTTATTCGCTCGTTTTGTTAAGTATGCAGTTTTCCAAGTTCTTTGCCGCCCAAGACGATGGTGAGATGAATAAAATCCTTCTACCCTTAATAAAAATTTTTGAATTCGAGCCATGAGAATAAATAAAATCTTATATCGAATGTGCCCCTTTAAATGGATATTAAATGGCACTAATCCAAATTCGTAGGGACTCTAACTGTTGCGGAAGCCAAATGTATATAGTGTGAATAAGTCACAACTACTATACCAAAAATTATGACAGCCACCAAATAATAAATAAGACAATAAAACAACAATAAAGGGAACACTAGAATTTACGAGGTTCGGCTAATTTTGCCTACTCCTCGGACACAACCAATATTTTATTTCACTCCAAAAATACAAGTGAAATAATACTAAAGAGAGAAGATACAAATGCCTTAAACAGATGAAAAGGCAAATGAGAGGTGTGTTTCAATCCTAAACATTAGGCCTTCTTTTATAGGGGAAAAATCCCCCCAAACTTAACTCCCAACCAATGTGGGACTTTGGCATTTTGCCAAACTTCAACAAATCTCCACCTTGGCAAAATTCCACATTTTCAATTCTCTCTCAATAACAAATTTTGGTTGTGTCTTCATCTTCAATCTTCAGTGTTCAACAATGTTGATCAAATCCAAACAATGTTGAAACTTGACCGCAGTCACCACCTTTGTCAGCATATCAGCAGGATTCTCTGTAGTATGAATTTTCTTCACCGTGACTCCACCTTCTTCTATGATTTCGCGTACGAAATGATACCGAACATCAATGTGCTTCGTCCTTGCATGATAAACTTGGTTCTTCGCTAATTGAATAGCACTTTGACTATCACAAAAAATTGTGATACCTTTTTGTTCAACACCAAGCTCCTTTAGCAATCCTTGAAGCCAAATTGCCTCTTTCACAGCATCTGTAATAGCCATGTATTCTGCCTCTGTTGTAGACAAAGCAACTGTTGACTGCAAAGTAGACTTCCAACTAACTGGTGCCTTTGCAAAAGTAAACACATAACCAGTAGTTGATCTTCGTTTGTCCATATCACCCGCAAAATCTGAGTCACAATATCCAACTACAGACTGATTGTCTTCCTGCTCAAAAACTAACCCGACATCTACAGTATTATGAATATACCGTAGAATCCACTTCACAGCTTGCCAATGCTCCTTCCCTGGATTGTGCATATATCTGCTAATAACTCCAACAGCTTGTGAAATGTCAGGCCTTGTACAAACCATTGCATACATCATGCTACCAACAACATTTGCGTATGGTACCTTTGACATATACTCTCGTTCAGCTTCATCCATTGGCGACATAGTAGTACTTAGCTTAAAATGGGAAGCAAGTGGAGTACTTACTGGCTTAGTCTTGTCATCTATGCCAAAACGTTGAAGTACTCTCTTCAAATATTCCTTTTGAGATAAACAGAGTTTCTTTGAACGTCTATCTCTAATTATCTCCATGCCAAGAATTTTCTTTGCCTCACCCAAATCCTTCATCTCGAACTCCTTCTTCAGTTGAATCTTCAACTTATCAATTTCTTCCAAATTCTTGGAAGCTATCAACATATCATCAACATATAGGAGAAGATATACAAAGGAACCATCTTTAAGCTTGTGCAAATACACACAATGATCGTATTTGCTTCTCTTGTACCCTTGCCGCAACATAAACTCGTCAAATCGCTTGTACCATTGTCTAGAAGATTGTTTCAATCCGTACAACGATTTTTCAAGTTTGCACACCATATTTTCTTTTCCAGCAACTTTGAATCCTTCTGGCTGAGTCATGTAGATTTCCTCCTCCAAGTTTCCATGTAAAAACGCAGTTTTTACATCCATCTGAACTAGTTCCAAATCCAATTGGCTACCAAAGCCAACATAATTCTAATGGAGGAATGTTTTACAACTGGAGAAAACACTTCATTGTAATCAATTCCCTCCTTTTGAGCATATCCTTTGGCCACCAATCTTGCTTTGTAGCGAACATCTACTTGGTTAGGAAATCATTCCTTCTTTGCAAATACCCATTTGCACCCAATTGCTTTCTTTCCCTTTGGGAGATTGGCCAATCTCCATGTATGATTCTGATGAAGGGACTGTATTTCATCATTCATGGCAATCCTCCACTTATCTTCTTCTGAACTTTGGACAGCGTCTTTATAAGTAGTAGGAACATCATCAGCTACAATTGAGGTTGCACAAGCAACCGTCTCTATGAGACGAACAGGTTTCGTTATTGTTCTTTTTGGCCTGCTGGTTGCTATTGATTCAAGTTGTTGTTGAGGTTCCTGAGTTGGAATCTCCTCTACTGGCTCTCCTTCCAGAGGGTAATCTTCATTTGTTTCCTCCTCTGCTTCTTGTGTAGGAAAAATAAATTTTCCCTCAAACTCCACCTGCTTAGAAGCACCTTTATTTTGTTTGGTATCTTCTGTTACCTTATTTACCATAGCAGATTCATCAAAGGTAACATCCCTGCTGAATATTACTTTCTTTGTCATAGGACACCATAAGCGATATCCTTTGACTCCAGAAGTAATTCCCATAAAAATAGCTTTCTTTGCCCTTGGATCCAATTTTGACTCCGTCACATGATAATATGCAGTTGAGCCAAACACGTGCAAAGAGTTATAATCTACAGCAGGTTTTCCGTACCATTTTTCAAATGGTGTTTTGCCATCAATAGCAGCAGATGGTAGACGATTAATGAGGTGGCATGCATATGTAATTGCCTCAGCCCAAAATTCTTTGCCCAAGCCAGCATTGGACAACATACATCGTACCTTCTCCAGCAAGGTCCGGTTCATACGTTCTGCCACTCCATTCTGTTGTGGTGTATGTCTAACAGTGAAGTGTCGGACGATGCCATCATTTTCACAGACCTTATTGAAATGATCATTTTTGTATTCACCTCCATTGTCTGTGCGAATACACTTGATTCTCCTGCCTGTCTGATTCTCCACCATCGTCTTCCATTTGAGAAAAATTCTCAACACTTCATCTTTGCTCTTCATTGTATACACCCATACTCTTCGGGAAAAATCATCAACAAAGGTTACAAAATAGTGCTTCCCACCCAATGAAGGTGTTTTGGAAGGACCCCAAACATCAGAGTGTACATAATCCAAAATGCCTTTAGTATTATGGATCGCTGTACCAAATTTAACCCTTGTCTGTTTCCCTTTAACATAATGCTCACAAAACTCCAAGTTGCAAGCCTTTACTCCTTTTAACAATCCTTGATCTGATAGAGTTTTCAAGGATTTTCCTCCAGCATGTCCCAAGCGCATGTGCCATAGCTTGGTTGCTTCTGCCTCTTTGTCGTCACTGGATGTTACTGTCGCTGTCCCAATAACTGTACTGCCACGATAGCGGTACATATTATTATTCTTCCGATTAGCCTTCATTACAACTAGTGCACCGGAGCATACTCTCATCACTCCATTTTCTGCAATGATTTTGAACCCTTTTGATTCTAGGGCTCCCACAGAGATGAGATTCTTCTTCAAATCCGGTACATATCGAACATCTATCAATGTTCTGATCATTCTATCATGGTTCCTTAATCGTATTGAACCAATGCCATATGAGGTAAGAGGGCTGTTATCCGCTGTGTGGATGACTCCATATTCTCCTTCTTGAAATTCCATGAACCAGTCCCTGTTGGGACACATATGATAGCTACAAGCCGAGTCCATCAACCATATGTCTGATGATGTTGATGACTCTGTTGTAACTAATGAGAAGTCTGAATCATCACAATCAGCTACATTTGAATCCATAATAGCCTTTCCATTGTTATGTTTGGCCTTATTCTTCAACTTCGGACAGTCTTTCTTCCAGTGCCCTTTTTCTCGACAAAAGGCACATTCATCTTTACTGGGTCTGGATCTTGACTTGGATCTTCCCTTCTTTGTCCTCGTTTGATTTTGAGGACGACCCCTCACAAACAGTGCTTCTCCTTCTCTGCCCTTCTGTTTTTCTCGCTTTCTTTGTTCATAGCTGTACAAAGCTGAACAAACTTCTCTGAGAGAAATTTCGTCATTTCCATGGAGTAGAGTAGTTTCAAGGTGCTCGTACTCATCAGGAAGTGACGCCAACAACATTAAGGCCAAGTCACCATCATCATAAGTTGTATCCATATTTTGCAAATCTGTGACCAACTTATTGAAACTGGTGATATGTTCATTCATCGTGGTACCAAGAACATAGGTGAAGTGAAACAGTCTCTTCTTCATGTACAATTTATTTTGACTGTTTTTCTTCAAAAATTTATCCTCCAGTGCTTTCCATAATTTACTTGCAGAAGTTTCCTTTGTGTATGGATATTTCTGCTCTCTAGCAAGGTAGGATCGAATGGTACCGCAAGCAACACGGTTGATAATTCTCCAATCTTCTTCTCCAATAACATCTGGTTTCTTTTCTTCAATGGCCAGATCTAGCCCTTGTTGAAAAAGGACATCTAGAACCTCGCCTTGCCACATCCCAAAATGTCCGGACCCGTCAAAAATTTCTACCGCAAATTTCGCATTTGACACAATTCTTGTCATAAGCGAAGATGCCAATGACACTTGATGTAGATTCTTCTTGTTTATTGTCCCCCATATTTGACACAAACATTATTTAATAGCTGACGACACAAATCAAGATTATTTCCTTTCTGATGTAGAAGATCAGACTAAGCTGCAACTACAGAGCATACTCAGACAGAACCTTGACTCAGTTACCAAGATAAATCTTTTCTGATGTGGAAGATCAGACTATGCTGCAACCATAGAGCATACTTAGACAGTACCTTGGCTCTGATACCAATTGTTGCAGAAGCCAAATGTATATAGTGTGAATAAGTCACAACTACTATACCAAAAATTATGACAGCCACCAAATAATAAATAAGACAATAAAACAACAATAAAGGGAACACCAGAATTTACGAGGTTCGGCTAATTTTGCCTACTCCTCGGACACAACCAATATTTTATTTCACTCCAAAAATACAAGTGAAATAATACTAAAGAGAGAAGATACAAATGCCTTAAACAGATGAGAAGGCAAATGAGAGGTGTGTTTCAATCCTAAACATTAGGCCTTCTTTTATAGGGGAAAAATCCCCCCCAAACTTAACTCCCAACCAATGTGGGACTTTGGCATTTTGCCAAACTTCAACACTAACGAGTGGGAAACCAAAAAAAGAAAAAAAAATCGTGACAATTAATGTCCAAACTTTTAACGGTTTGAATTTGATTGCCTTTCATGGTTGAATTCTATGCATAACCTTCCAATATGAACAAAAGGTTGCCTGGTATTTCATACATGTTTGTTTTTGTTTTTCCTGTTTGTTAAAAGGGGCCTAAGAGTTTTTAACTTTGAGCAGAAATTGTGGATATGAGTATCATTGAAATATTAAAAGAATGCATCAATAACTGATGTGCAAATTTTACGTGCGCACACTCGAAGTTCAGACAATTACATAGATATACTTTCAAAATTATAAAATACACTGATAACGAATGAGAACGGCCTAGTAACCTTTGATGCCCTTGTCCTAAACATTTTTCACTTTTTAATTCTTTTCTTTCCTTTTTCCTCAGTATTTGAAAATAAATATTTGTGAGCATGTGTGAGAAGAAATTGGAAAGATGAGATTCACTTCCTATCATAATTCAGTTTTTGGATTTGTCGAGGGAGCTGGAGGGTGATTATATATCAAGATCACTCTTGTACTAGTCAAACAACTAAAACCTTTATATAAAAGTATAAAATCAACCAAATTTAGAAACTTCAAAATCGTTTTTTTTTTTGGCCAAATGTTAAGGGTCTTTCCAAGAATTTTTTTTTTTAAATATCAGACAAATGTGAAAATAGGTCAGTTGACTATCCAGGTTTCATGTTAAGTATGTACACGCCACCGCAAGAAAAATCAAACTCTTGTTTATTCCATTTCCACCATTGCTTCTACAATAAAATATGGTTTTAAGTCTTAGGTAGCAACAAAAATAACAAAATTCAGACAAGTTAAGCTTAGAAACAGACTTTTTGGAAGCTTCCTTAATACAACTGAAACTTCAAGGCAATATGTCATTGGAATGCATTGACGATTGCTTTCTTTCTGTGTGATATTTTGGTGCTTTTGAATACCAAATCCTCTTGACTTTAGGTGCCTTTAGAACATTGGTATGGGAATTGCTGAAGTTACAGGGATTTGAATTACTTCATTTTTAGTCAAAGAAGTGGATATTCTTATGCCACATGCACAGAGGCGGAGGTAAAAGTCGGTCAAACCAATCGATTTTTATCAAACACTATATTTATGTTAAGAAATTAATTAAATAAGTATATATTTTAAATTTATAAACCAATTATTAGCACTTTAAGTCATCGTTCTAAAATTTAAAACATATAAAATTAAATTCTTATTAGAACCTATATATAACCTATATTAGAACATATAAAATTAAATTCTTATCTCCGCATCTGTACTTGCACTAGGTGTTTGTGATCTACCACTACCAAAATAAGCTCTTTTTCACCAATTTTAATGATGTAATTGGTGAAAACAGATTTTCTTATTATACCGTCGGTGAATAAAACTTAATTTTTTCCGTCTAGGAAAAGGATGAACGAGGGCAAATACTGTTAAAACTTGGTCACCCTGGAGCCTCAACAAATAAGATGTCCCGCAACCTGAGAATTTCCCAAGTTCCTCATTGAAAATTAGATGTGAATATCCCTAGCTAAAAATAGCTAGAGTTTTCTTTTGTATGAACATATATAGTCATTCCCGAGCTATTTTTCAAGCTAAGTTCATAAATATACTTTTCCTGCTATTGGCTTGGAACATGTTCCTGGATAAGGCATAGCTTAGAAGCTATGACTAGCATAATTCCTAGCTTACATAAACAATACAATTGCCGTGTATAAATTAAAATATGATAAAATCAATTATTGAAACTATTTAAGTCTTACCAAATCATATACGGAGTATATATATTTGATGTATCTTGCACAATCATTTCAAATAGTTGCATTCGTCCTTAAAACAAGATAGATATTTATAAGTGAGATAACACAAGGCGTAAAATTAACAGCAATAATATATACTCCATGTCTGATGTCTCCCTCCTCTACTTCAACATCTTCATTCCTTCGTATTAAAGCCTCATCCACTTTCTCCAAATATTCTTTGTTTGTATTTTGAAAAAGTAAAGGTAACTAGTACTAGTTATTATATGAAATAATATAATTCATCAAAACACAAGTTATATGAAATGACGCAATTCATCAAACCAAACTGCATAATTCATTATCGCCCTTCCCGAAACTAGCATCCAACTCTATATATAACGATTTAGCACAACCACCCCTAGCTCGATCATTTCTACATACAAAAGACATCTCTTCAAAATATATCAATCTTCTTGTTGCTGGAATTTTCATCGGTAGGACAATGGAATGTGATCGGTTTCAAATTCAATTAGACTGAAATATACAATCAATCAAGCTGCTGCAAATAGTAAATCACAGTGGACTATATTCAGCCTTAGAAACTGTATATTTCAATTAGAAACTATTTAGATGCATTGGCCACTGAGTACTGTGAGCACGTGATTTTTGTCTTACGCGACAATCGCTCCAAAAGAAATAAAAAAATAATAACAAATGGTCCTGCTGTACAATTTTTGGATTTTATGTGACACTTTGTTAATTGTTTATGATGTTTGCCCATTGCTATTCTATTAAAATAAAATACAAGAAATGTGTGTGTCAGGCATAATTTGAACCGTAATTCGGTTGTTAAATAGAAAATCATAAAATACGCATTTTTATCGTGATTTGTTGTTTTGTTTAATCTTACCTACTTTTAACATTTTTATATGTGTGTGATAAAAACATTAAACGTTAATTAATGGTTTTAATTTTATTTAATTAGGTTGTGTGTTTTTAGAAAATTGGAAATTAAAAAAAAAAGGGTTAAAATTTGTTGAAGTTGGGCTGATCCCCATTTCAAATTTAGGGCCCAAATGAGCAGCCCAAGTTATCGGTCCGAACAGCCCACCCCCAGGCCACAAAACGACATAGTTTGACACCAAAACTACGTCGTTTCAATACCAATCCATCTCAACCATTCAAACCAAACTGATCCAACGGCCAAGATCTCACACCCCGTACCCACTAACAGACCCGACCCGTCTCACCCGGACCGACCCCAACCCTTTACCCTCGAAACGACACCGTTCCCCGTTAGTTGAAGGATCCTGGCCCTTCATCATGTCTCATCCAATGGCCAGGATCCACCTATCCACTAACTATATAAACTCATAACCTTACCCTGCCCCCTATCCGAACCCCAGCCTTAGGTCACCTTCGTCCTCATCCCCTTCCCCTCCAAAACCCTAGCCGCCCCTGTATTCTTCACCATGAAAGCCGGCGGCATGGACGCCGGTGACCCCACCCTTAACACCATAGAACCCCCTTGCCATCCTGAACATGGATCTGTTAACCGCTTAACTCGAATCCCTTCCCACCTTCTCGAATCTTCGTTTGAAGATTCGAGTCGGAACTTGACTTACACCGTTTAACCCCAGTTTCACACCAGACACTCCCCAGACCCCCCTCGTGACCAAACCATGCTTGGTTTGGTCCGAATCTGACCAGGGAAGCATGAATCCCAGATCTAATCTTTGGAACCTTAGGGTTCCTCGTCACTGGTCCGTATCTCGTTTAAACCAAGAGATTAAGGTCTAATGGACCTTAATCGAAGTGTTTCTCATCTGAGAAACACTTCGATTAAAGTCCGTTCAGCCTTAAGAAAGGTCTGTTCGAATCCAAGTTAAGGCTTTTGATTTTTCGGGATTTAAGGTGAGTTTTGTTTTCTTTTCTTTATTCTGTTAGTCCATGTTTGTTTAAAAGGCTGTTCATGTTGTTGTGAAATTTGTGTTTCGAGTTTTACCAACTGTGTCCTGTCTACTTTGCCTGAACCTCGGTGTTTTGAGTCCTTCTGCTACTTGTTCTGATAATGTGTATGTATGTATGTGTTGTGCAATTAGCTGAATTTCAAATTTGAACTGATTAACTGATTCCTCGAGTACAATTCTGCTTAGTCAGTACAATTCAAATCAGGTGTTCGATACTGTTAAATGTCTGATTTTGGCTACGATTGTACATGTTATGATTAATATAGTCGAGTCGACATGTGTCGTCAATTAGTTTCAGCTGCCTGAACAATAACAAATCGATTTACTTTTGATAAGCATGGCCTGAATCATTTAGGAACTGAGTTTAGTGCTTATAATTGTTAATTTGAATCAGAAATGTAAAAATCAATGTTCTGTTTAGTCACAGCTCTGAATTGGAGGACATGTGCACTTGTGCACAGCATGTGCACTTATGCACCACATATGCATTGCGCACAACCTGTGTCCTGCATAAAGGCTTTTATTAAGTTTAAAGTAATTTGACAGCACATGCTGTCAGATTACATTCTGCTGCCCATATTCTGCTTTAAGTTTCAGAAATAATAAACCTTACTCAAAAGTAAGTTTGCCAGGGAATGTCATGGGGTTTGTTTTTATTTAAATGGTAAGTGGAAACTGAAAAGAAAGATAGCACATGGGAGGGGTGTTCTGATTGTCTAACAGGCTGTTAAAGGGCTGATTTTAGGTTGATAAAAGGGAACGGCCCTCAGTTTAAAAGGGGGAGAGATTTTGGATATATACAGACACACACAGACAGACATTAAAGAACAGGGTGAATTGAGAGGGAACATTGTTATGAGAGTTGAGTTCTGAAAAACAGAAAACTGGAAAAGAATTCTTTTGGATAGCCAAAAATAGATTCCAAGACTGAAATTGGACATTGGATTTTGAAAAGAAATAGATAGTAAGAGGGATAAAAATACAGAAATCAGAAACTGGTTTTCTTCTTGCTTTTGTTCAATTCTTAGCCTGCTCAGCCTATTCAGTCAGTTTTCTTTTCTTTCAAGTATCAGCTAAAGTGTGTCAGTTTGGTTTGCCTTGGTTGATTCCCTTGGAATTGGATTGTCTGGATTTCTGTTTCCTACTGCATTGTCTGCTGCTGCCTTTCTGCCATTTGTATCGGTTCTAACTGTATCCTGCACTGGGAGCTGTCCTATTTGTACCTGCTGTTACTGCTGTTGTTTGGTGTTGCGTCTTTGTCCTACTGACCCCTTGCTTCTTCTGTTGTATCCAACATCCAGGTACATACTAAGACTTTGCATCTGATATAACAATGAAAGCATGAAATCAAAGATATGCAGAAGTTTAATCATTCGTTTGCTGCAGTTACAGTTTTTTTACGAATGTTATTAAGATCTATGTAATTTGTTTAGTTTGTAATTCAATAAAGAAACACGTTAGGTAGCCTTGTACTTAATCGCAGCTTAGTCCGTCCTAAATTGTGATTTCGTTTGCTTAATGAGTTGTCTAATGAGGAATGTATGAGTGTTTTAACACACAGATAATTAGGTAACTTTTCAACTAATATTCTGCATGTATAGAAAATAATGCTTTAAGCTTGCCAAATATGATATTTAGTTTTATTGAATCTTTGTAGATAGTTCACAAGATCCTGTTCAAACTCTATTAGTAGTAGTTTCCGATAAGTTAATTCCACTGATTTGGTTTAAATAAGCGAGTTTCAAACTAGGATCTGAAGAACATTTATCATAAGCTTTTAACAGTTCTATTAATCTTGTATATTAATTTCCCCTGACAATTTAACAACATGCTCATCCATGAAATAAGGCACAAAATAACTCACGCCTCATAAAATCAGATAATCAAGTAAGGATCCGAAGCTGGTCAAGCATGTAATTAGCACATAATCCTCTTTCTTTCATTTTATTAGAGACAAATGTAATAGAAATGTAGACGCTTTTAGGATATCCTTTCTAAAATAGAGACGAGCCTCGCCAAATAAAAAAATATAAATTGCGGGGCCCTCAATAACTAAACATAATAAATATTTAGAATTCAGGACAAGCCGTTTAGTAAATTTTACGGCCTTCCCAAAATAACAATACGCTAGTTGCTTTAGGCGCACCTTTAATAATTTAACCTTCTTAAACACGGGTGCACATTGATGTGACCCAAATCCGAATCTCAACGGAGTCAAAATGTGTCGACGACCACGGGTGCATTGATTGTGATGTGGTTCGAGATGCATTTTCACGACGTTGCAATTCTATAAAAATAAATGATAATAATAAAAGCGGTTTAAACTTAATAAAAGCACGTAAGTCATAACATATATTTAAATCAGATATTTAGCCATTATAACAATTTAAGCGACCGTGCTAGAACCACGGGATTCGAGGGTGCCTAACACCTTCCCTCGGGTCAACAGAATTCCTTACTTAGAATTTCTGGTTCGCAGACTTCATTTGGAAAAGTCAAAAATTTCCTCGATTTGAGATTCAAGATAAACCGGTGACTTGGGACACCAAAAACCAAACCTTTCCCAAGTGGCGACTCTGAATTAAATAAATAATCCCATTTCGAATATTGTCACTTAAATTGGGAAAACCCCCTCGTGCATTTTTACCCTTCGGGGCGGGCGCGCAAAAAGGAGGTGTGACAAGTACATATGGATATATTTAGGCACAGAACGGTGATTGCAATTTTGTGAAATCTGTCCAACCCCAACACACTAGTAGAATAACATTTCGCCTCACTTGTTTCATTAGAATTGCATTATGAGGAGTGATGACTCTATGCAACTGTAAATAATTCACCTTATTGTTGCCATTGACTCAGTCAAGAGCAATAACAATGAACATAAAGACAGTAGACAAGACAGCAAGACGATTCAAAGATAGGTGAATGCTCGCAAACCTGTTGACCAACCTCCAATGCAAGAGCACTTGGTTCTATAATCCCTGACACAGGAAAACCAAGAACATAAGTGATCCATGAGAACTTGCTCTTCTCTTCTCTGGTTGTATCCATCTAGGTTACCGCTCAAACAGCATTCCAGCAACATCTTATAGCTGCATCAGTAATGATATTAAAATAGAAAAGAAGAAAATGATAGAAAAGACCTAGGTAGACAATACCTTCTGATATCGAACTTTTCTTTCTGTCTTCAGTCTGAAGATGGGCTGGACTATTTCCAATGGCGCTGTCACTGATGCTAGAAGACTGTCCCAGGCTTGTTTCGTGCAAGCTTGGATCTGCTTTAGTACAACGCACACAGAGTGCACCTCATTTACGCCGTCCAGAACTTTTTGGATCCGCTACTGCAGGCAGAAAAGTTACTCCCTCCGTTTCAAAAAGAATGAACATATTTGACTGGATACTGAGTTTAAGAAAGAATATAAGACTTTTGAAACTTGTGGTCTAAAACAATCCAAAAATATTTGTGTGACAATAAATCATCTCATTAAGGGTAAAATGGAAAGTTTAAAGTTACATAGTTTCCAAATTTAGAAAGGAGTCGTTCTATTTTAAAAGGATTAGAAAGGAAATAGGTTCATTCTTTTTTAAAGGGACGGAGTATTAGTTAATTTGCTAAAATAAATATACTCAACAACTAATCAAAAGCACAACATTTTATGATGGTTAAAAGTGATTGGTTGTTTCATGTTAAACTCAAGTCAAATCCATGCATACCTTCTCTTTTTGCAGAGCGCAAATATGAGATTGGTACTCGGTGAGCTTTCTCGTGACAAGTCATAGTCTTTCAGATTCAAAGAAGGTCTCAAAGCATTAACGATATTTGAATACCCAGAAATCTCACTAGTTATCTCATCAATTTGTATATTTATATCTGCACCACTTTCATCTTTCTTAACTCTTAAATCATCTTCAAGTGGTGTAATTAATGCCAGTTTCTTCTTCAATGAAGCTGACTTCTTCCATGGTTGTATCCATTGAGTTGAAAAAGCACGGTTCTGAAGGATTGTTACTCGAACTGCAGCAAAAATATTTATAGTATTAAGATGGATAGAAGACTGGATTTAGCTCCACATGAAACTCTTAGGAACATAAGCATCAAATTAGAGCATGAGAAGAGCAGATTATGGATTCAAGAGTTCTAGCCCTTTTAAGTTATTGGTTCCAGATTAATAATTTTTAATTATTTCTTACGACAAATATAGAGTTTGGACAAATATTACTGAATTCAGCCGAACCCGCACATTGATCTCTAGCTCCGCCACGGTAGAAAGAAATGCATAAAGGGTCTAAAACAGCACAGAATCAAAAGTTTAAGCATACACTATTGCACGCCAGTGTATCTCAGTTTCAGGAATTCTAATAACCATCTCATGCTCATAGGAAATCGCCTGAACTAACAATCTCAGGTACACATAGTACATATATTCTCACATTGATGAATTTGAATACAGGGTCATTTGAATGACAAAAGAGAAAAGTGATAACGCCAAACTATGCCTTATACAAGGACACACACGGACGTAGCAAATATAATCTGAGTAATTCCGCTCAGAGTTGAACCACAGAGAATTAACCTATCAATTACTTTTGACTGATTTACTACATTCACAGAATCAATTTTCCCCAAACTTTGTAATTCACAATTGATGATATTTCTAACAACTAAAGTCTGAAAATAATTAATAGCTGAAAATTAACTATGCTTGATGTGTAAATAGTTGGAATAAGGTCTAAGGTAATGGTTTCCCCCGTTGGTGATTTCCTTGGTTGTACGTTTCTTATAGCGATGCCTTAGTTGTCTCTATCAATCAAGAACTCTCCGGCTATCATAAATCTCTCTCAAGCAATTATGATAATTTACTAGACGCACTCTCTCAAGCTACGCTAGCTAGATTCACATTACCGTTCTTTTAGATTGCACCCGAGGTATCGTTATCTCTAATCCAATCTCTAAACCCTCGGTTATGACTCTCGTCTATACTCCGGGAGTGATGTTGTTCAAACAACTACCTAAATATGCACTCTATTAATAGGAACGGGTAATTGAGGGCCCTTTCAACTAACCACAATCAAAACGTAGATGAACAAATAGAGATTAACAACCAATTCAAATTATATTAATATAACAACTAAGTCATCCCCAACAGGTTTCACCAAAACCCTAGATTAAGGTATTTAGCTACTCATGACAACGTAAGAATAAACTACGAAAATATTCATAATGGCCAATTGCAAGAAAAATAGAAGAGAATAAGAACTATGATGTTTTGGGTGATCTCTCACACTTGTTCTTCTTGCAAAAATAATCTCAAAATAAGCCCCCTTTTTTTCTTGGGCGAGTTTCCTACATCTTATAAGGGTTTTACAAAAGTTTTCCCGAATTGACACTTTGGCCCCTTAACTTTCTGGACTGTGAACATGCCGCCACGGCCGTGGCGTCGACCGCGGCGCTGACCGCGGAGAACACTGACTCCAACCGCGGCGCGGACCGCGGTGGCAACCACAGTAAGTATGCTGGGCCTTTTTGTCTCCGCGTTCCTTCTCTTTTTGCTCTTTTGTGTTTGGATACTTCTTGAGTGGGTGTTTTCTTCACGTTATTGCCTCTAAACACTTCATGTTGCTTCCTCACATCTTATATTCCCTGCGAAACCAAATAGCATTAATTAAAGCATTTTATTGGAAACTTACATTATAAAACAACAACAAAGCATGGACAATTATGGTGTAAATAACAACTATATAGCCTATTATCAACACCCCACACTTAAATTATTGCTAGTCCTCGAGCAATTCACCACACTTCATAAAAATTCATTCCCTATGCTTTTCACTCAACGACTCACGCCATGAACATTTCACAAGAGTTACACCTAGTAGTGAACAGCTTTTACCTCAAGAATCAAGTTTTTCGTACCCTGTAACATTTGCACTTACTCAAACCACTCTACACAATAGTCAAGATGCACCTTTCCTTTGTAAATCACATGCCCTCACATCACACAAGAGAGTAGTTCCATATATATAATGATAGTGATAGCAATTAGGAACTCAAATAGACAAAATTTGCTCACTCTCCAAAAAGAACATTCACATGCCACAAAGATGCACCATAGGCTTGCCCCTAGTGTAGTACTCGACTAATCGAGACCCACTCAGTCTAAGATCAATAGGACTTTATTTGGTTGTAATGTAGGCTAAGGGACGGGTACGATACATTTGGATATAGTGACTAACCTCCCTAATCACTTTTAATACAATTACGTTGAATTTAAAAATCTCATTTTGTAAGCCAACACTACACCACATTTATTTAAACATCCTCATACATTAGGTGCAATTTGTACAAGCTACCACTTATTAATCACTACAAAATATATATGATTTTTTTTTTCGTGGTGCTTTTCTTTGTATGCTTCACATTCTGCACTTTTTCTCTATTTCCATGGTTCCACTTCAAAAACCAAACCACCACCCCACACTTTTGTTTTCACATAATCCCAATACCAATCTAGTGCTTAGTGAGAAGGAGGAAAATTGGTTCAAACAGCAGGCTATTCAAACAAGTGGTTAAGGTTCACATTGTGGTTGCCAAAGAAACAGACTTATATGCTCAACGGGGTTAACTAAGATGTAATGCATTCAGGTGGGTTCACTTTATATGTCTGGCTCAACAAAGACATCAAAAATCGAATGAAGCTACTATTTTGCTTTGCAAACACACAGGGCAAGTTCTAAGCATCAAATGTACAACATGGAATACAATGATACTCACACCCACATGGCACATGACTCACTCCGAATTAGTTTATCAAAACATTCTCTTTTGAGTGTTCAAGTTAGGTACAAACATACAATTTTTAAGGCACTTAAACAAGATTCAACCCTTGAAGCTAAGCGCTACACTCTAGCGTCTATCGTGTTCGGGTGTAAGAATGCTAAGGGCTTTTCTTCTTCAATTTTAAGTTCGTCACCCATTAATTCTAACCTAAAACAAAAAAAAATCTACCTATACCCGGTTCAAGCTAAACCCTTGAAAAAGAATCGTGGCCCAAAGAAAAACCAAGGGGGAGTTACTACACTACCTAAGAAATAAAAAAAATCTTTTTGGTGTTTTCTATAGACTAGCTTCCCTCAAGAAAATTTGTCTAAAGAATCCTTCATTGGGAAGAGTCTTTATAGTTCAATTTTTTTTTCTCGACTTACTCCCTCAAGAACCCCGCCAAAAGAGATCCATCGTTGGGACAAGTCACTTCTATTTTAACTTCCTAAAAAAACGGTTACTTTATTTCTAAAGCAACTAACACAAAACAAAAACAAACAGATAATATTCAGTAGGACAACATACAATGAAGTTTCCCCCACCCCACACTTAAAATTAAGACATGTCCCCATGGCTTGACAATATAAAAAGCAGTGAGGTAAAGAAACTTCCCTAAAGGGTCACTCTTGATCTAAAACTGTGTCTGGGTTCACGTTGCATGCGCGACCCAGTGCTCTTAACCAACCCATGAATTTCTTTTCCGACTTTACCTGTCGGTCAGCCACAACATCCATGCGGGACCCCAAGTCAGTGATGGAGGTCCGCAGGCCAGTCATTTTCCGCTCCAAAGCATCCATCTGAGTGCTCCGGCGTGGCTGTGACGATCCTGCCTCGTCCCCTCTAAGAGGGGCTGTGATCTCAGCAGCTTCAGCAATATCAAAATCATCCTCAGACTCAGACTCATCAGACGAGTCATCATTGTGTCGTACTGGCTCTCGTCCCTCGTGCCCAATTTTTCTCGCCCGGAAAGGGGTTTTTATAGGTAATTTCCCATCAACTCGAGAGTTCTCAGGAACATTAGCAAGGCGGCATAGACGGGTGACAAGCGAAGGGAAGTAGCCTTTGCTTAGTTCGGGCGATCGGATGAACATTTTTTCAGAGAGGACTCGGGTGACATCAAACCCTTGGTGAGTCATAAAGCAGTAGATCATAGCGGCCCATGGCCCATTTACATCGGTGGTATTGCCGGATGGTAGCAACCGAGTGGTGATGACAGTGAGCCAACATTTGGCCTCCCAAGTAAGAGACTTGGAATGCAGAGTCGTCGGTTGTGCTACCCATTTGGGCTGTCTGCTAGGTATACAGATGACCTCCAAAATTCTGTCCCAGTCAACCATCGGGCGACTAGCCATGATGTAATGATCATCACCCGTGAATGCGGGGAGGCGATACACTCTATGGATGACCTCTATAGCAGCATTAACCGGGGTGTTGCGCACAGTCACAACCTTGTCCTCGTGTTCTGGCAGGTTTGCATAGAATTACCTCACTAGCTGAATATTTGCTTCCTCGGGATCCTCAAAGAAGATGTCCAGCTGACACCTCCGTAGCTCATCAAACATATTAGGGCATTCCTTCACCAAAGCCTTCCTGTCGATATGGACCTCATAGAGTAACTTCTTGGCAAGTTTCTGATTGTACCTTGCCTCTGCTTCTGTAGAGACGAACCGAGTGCTATCAAACCGTGGTGCACTGGTTTGGCTCCTAGGAGCCTCCTGGGCCACTAGCAGAGGACCCGGTGTTGCGTCTCTTACGGGCTGAACTCATAATACCTGTCAAAATAGATAAACACGTATTAGGATAAGCCTAAAATGTGTGACTATGGGTGATTACTCAGACTTCACCACAACCATGTCACAATATCTCCTTATATCACCATTGAGGCAATTTCTCAAACACATTGTGGGCAAGGCATTTTCTTCATATTCATGGCCCCAAGGGAATCAAGAAAACTTTCCCAATTCAACTATCTACTACACCCACACATTCCACACTTTTTGTTAACCATCACCCACCAACAACACCATTCCAAACATTCAAAACACAGCCCCTTCACCAGACATATGCTAAAAACGAAATTACACTAAAAAGAAGAAGATGAACTAAACAAAACAAATCCTATCACTAACACTACATTAGAACAACATGAACTAGCATAATGTAACAAAAGCAATAGAAGGAAAGGAGAATGGGGGTCGGAAACATACCTTGGGGGGGGGGGAAGAAGATGAGGGGTGTTGTGAAGGAGGAAGAAGAAGAAGAGAGTATAGAGGGGAGGGTTATGGTTTAGAGAGAGAGAGAGAAGTGGGGGGAAGTGGGGATTTTAGGGGGGGATTGTTTATTTTGATATAGGTAAGAGTTTTAAAATTAAAAAGAAGAGTGGGAAAAAAAAAGAGAAAAAAAAATTAAAATATCAGCGGACGTCACCGCGGTCGACACCGCAGTCCGAGCCACGGCCGCGGTGAAAAATTGAACGTTCAGTGATTTCCGCGGTCCTGGCCGCGGTCGCGGCTGGCAAATCTTTTTTTTTACACGAAGTTACATACTACACTTACAACACATTCGTGGGTTGCCTCCCATGCAGTGCCTGATTTAACGTCGCGGCACGACGCAAGTGGTTGAGCCTTCACTCCTCATTCGCGTACTGGGGTTCTTTCAAATTGATCACCACTGTATTCCCTTTTTCTTCAGCTATTCCAAGGTAATATTTCAACCTTTGCCCATTTATTGAGAACTTGTTTGTCCCATATTATGACTCAATCTCGACAGCTCAACTTGCGAACATTTGCACCACTCTAAATGGTCCTGACCATCGGGACTTTAACTTATCCGGAAACAATCTCAACCTTGAATTATACAATAATACCTTGTCACCGTGTTTGAAATTTCTGTCCACAATGTCCTTATCATGCATCTTCTTCATTCTTTCCTTGTAGAGCCTCATGCTTTCAAAGGCTTGATATCTAAATTCTTCCAGCTCATGCAACTCTGTCAGTCGATTTTGTCCAGCTGCTTCGGGATCCATGTTCAATTGTTTCAGTGCCCACCAAGCTCGATGTTCTAGCTCCACAGGCAGGTGACATGCCTTCCCAAATACCAACTTGTATGGTGACATACCTATTGTTGTTTTGAACGCAGTTCTATAGGCCCAAAGTGCATCATCAAGCTTCTTTGCCCAATCAGTTCGTGTGGCATTCACCGCCTTGGTTAGTACACTTTTTATCTCCCTGTTGGACACTTCAACCTGCCCACTGGTTTGTGGATGGTAAGGGGTAGCCACCTTATGGTGTACATCATACTTTGCAAGCAATTTCTTGAAGGCTCTATTACAGAAGTGAGTGCCTTCATCACTGATGATCGCTCTTGGTATCCCAAATCGGG